>NC_056677.1:12207857-12548571 GCF_018350195.1 Panthera tigris | reverse complement strand
AAAGTAAAGAGCCTTTACTCGAGCTAGCTCAAGCTCAATCCCCTACCTGCACTGACGCAGCGGTGAGATACTGGGGAGAGAGAGCGAGTTTCAAAAGGACAAAGGTTTTATTGGGGCCTAGGGGCAGTTGGTTAAGTAATGGCTGTGGCCTCAGCTGATTGGCTGGGGAAGGGTTGTGGCCTTGGCCGATTGGCTGGGGAAGGGTCGGAGTCCTGTTACACAGGTCACCGGGAGTGTTTTGATCGGGAAGTTTGAACGGGTGAGGGGGAGGTTACTCAAGGGGAGGAGGTGTGGTCAAGGTGAAGGACACAGAACAAGATGGAGTCAGCCAGCATAGGCCCGCCCTTTCAGAAACCAGAAGAAATCAGGATCTAGTCCAGTTTATAATGAAAAGGCCAAGTGGGATGGCAACTATTTAGCTTGGCTTTTGGCCTCTGGAGGATGTTAAAAGTTCAATCTGGAGATTCCTTATAAAAGTTCCAGCAAAGCAGGTTTTCAGGAGCCTATATGGTCACTGCTGTTCTTGCTGCACTTACGTAAATAATGAGGCCAAATTGTTTTCTTCCTTCTTCCTGCCTTTCTTGACTGTCTTTCCTGTCAGTCTTTCCTTCCTTCCTTCCTCCCTCCCTCCCTCTCTCCCTTCCTTCCTTCCTCTCTCTCTCCCTTCCTTCCTCCCTCCCTCCCTCCTTCCTTCCTCCCTCCCTTCCTTTTTTCCTTCCTTCCTTCCTTCCTTCCTTCCTTCCTTCCTTCCTTTCTTCCTTCCTTTTTTCCATCTTTCCTTCTTTGGATTCTATAGATTTGGGTGAATTCCTCTTTTCTCAAAGTCCCCAGGATATCCTGAGGTTCCTGCACCTGCCAGGAAGTGACCTTCTTTACTCACCTGGTGAGGCTACTGGGAACTCTGTAAGCAAGGTATCAGGCTGCTCTTTCCAGGGAACTGTATTGGCTCCATAAAATCAACCTTAGCTCCTTAAAGCTGTCTGGTCATATCTGGGTATTTCCATGTCTTTCTCAGATATGACATTCCAGACAAAATCTTGGTAATATAACCAATGTTTCCAATTGTGTCATGTCATAAGGAGAACAGATTCCTTTTTTAAAGTTTATTTATTGACTTTGAGAGTGAGAGAGAGAGAAAGCATGAGTGAGGGAGAGGCAGAGAGAGAGAGGGAGAGAGAATTCAAAGCAGGCTCCACGCTGTCAGCGCAGAGCCCAATGTGGGGCTTGAACCCATGAACCATGAGATCATGACCTGAGCCGAAATCAAGAGTCAGATGCTTAACTGACTGAGCTGCCCAGGTGCCCCAGGAGGACAGATTCTTATTGAACTTATACAAATAAATAAATTGACATGAAAATATAAGAACATTCACTGAATTTCTGATGTTTGGTGGGATCAGGTGGGGGAACAAGATAAATGTTTTAATTTGTTCACAAAGGTACATTTTAACAACTTGCTATAAGTCATTTGGAGAGAAAAAATTTCCTTAAATTTGGAAAAATAAAACATTTTAAAGAGTCAGCAATGTTTCAAACAAAAAGTCATAAAAATTTTAATTATTCTCAGTTCATTGAGTCCCATCTTACTGATTTTTATTCTGCTTGAATCCAGTTTTTACTAGTTCAGAAATATTCTTACCTAGTTCAGTTTTATAATTTAAGGTTTATCAGAAACTTGTACTCAAAATTTTTTCTGAGTCTCACTGAAGAGGAGACACATTTGCAAAATAGCATCAGAGTAAGACAGTAACTGTAAATGATGAGACTTAAAAATATCCATGGTCAAAGGGCTGATTAAAGTTCATTACAATGCAGTTGAGAAGGAAATTCGGTTATTTATGTGACACACAATACTTTAATCTAATAACATACCAGAACATCAGATTTCTAAGAGTTTTATATAATTTTTAGAACACTTATTTTAATAACATATCTACATAAATATAATCTAACAGGGTTTAGTGCCACCTATTTGACAGTGCTTCTCATGTAATTTAATGTAGCAAATAAGTCTGTTTAGTTTAATATCTCACAAAATCTTTGAAATGTCCAGGAACTTTCTGGAACATCTAAGTTAGACTGTGGTCAAAAGATTACAGAGGATGGGGAGAAGGCAGCAGAGTAGGAGGACACTAGGCTCGCCTCCTCCCATGAACACAACTAGATAACTATCAAATCATCCTAAATGCCCCAGAAATCGACCTGTAGACCGGCAGAACAAATCCCACAACTAGAGGGAGCAAAGAGGCCCCGTGGAAGAAGGCAGGACATGCAGAGAGGTGGCTTGAGAGAGAAATGGATCGTGGTCACTGCAGTGGGGAGGGAGCTGCGGTTGCAGAGAAGGATGACAGACAGACTAGCGCACAGGGGACACATGGGTAAAACGACTCCCCATAGCAATTGGCTTGGAGAGTGAGAGGGGCTGAATTTTGTGACTCCTGCCAACCAGTCTTGAAGTCTGGAGTTTTAAAGGTCTGGGGTCTATGTGCTTGGCTGGGATAGAGCCCAGAGGATACTGACTGCCTGCTCTTGGAGAGAAGGCAGGCAAACAACCCACAGACATGCGGCATAGAAACAGCGATCTGAAGAGCAACTGGGGCACACAGTGGGGAGGTTATTTGCTTATCTTGGAGCATGTCCCAGAGAAGCAGCATTCCTGGAGAGACCTCTCCGGGAACAAAGGAATTGGCTGGTGCCATTTCCCTCCCCTGCCCCTCAGCATAAGCACAGGGCCACCTACAGGAGTGCTGTATCCACACTCATGACCTAACTTGCCTACACCAAGCCCCGCCCCCCTGCACTCAGTGGAACCACCCTTCCTAGTCACACTTGCCTCAGTCCCAGCGCCGCAGGCTCCCTCCCCCAGAGGACCGACCCAAACCCTTGTCAACACCATGTCTCTTAACCTGGGAGTTCTGAGGAGCCTCTGTTCTGGCAGCAGTAGTGACAGGTCTCGTTTCACAAGCAGACCAGAGCGCACCTAGTTAAAATGCACCACATTCAGGCCAGGGACCCAACACTGCCTGCAACAGGCAAAGAGAGCCTCTGCGGCTGACTGGCCTGAAGGATAAAGTGGCCAGGACACGACAGCAGAGCACACAGAGCACACGCTAGACACATTCCCAGAAACAACCCTGGGGAACAGGAGACACCACATGGCAGGGCACGATAGCACCTCTTCATAAAGCCATTACCCTTGAGAACAGGAGATGGAGGTGCCTTTCCTAACACAGAGAAACAGGCACAGAGACTTAGACAAAATGAGAAGACAGAGAAATTTATCCCCAATGAAAGAACAGGATGAGGCCACAGCCAGAGACCTAAGTGAAACAGATAGAAGTAACATACCTGGTAGAGAATTTAAAGTAATAATCATACAGATACTCACTGGACTGGAGAATAGACTGGAAGACATGGATGAGACCCTTAACAAAGAGATAAGGAATAACATAGCCGAGATAAAGGGTACAATAAACAAAATGAGAAACACCCTTGATGGAATGAACAGCAGGATAGAAGAAGCAGAGGAACAAATTAGCGATCTAGTAAACAGAGTAATGGAAAGTAATCAAGCTGAACAAAAGAGAAAGAAGATTTATGCAAAATGAGAACAGACTTAGGGAATTGAGTCACTCCATCAGACATAATAATGTTCCTATTATAGGAGTTCCAGAAGAAGAAGAGAGAAAATGGGGCAAAAAAATGTATCTGAAGAAATAATAGCTGAAAATTTTTTAATCTGGAGAAGGAAACAGACATCCAGATCCAGGACGCACAGAGAATTCCCATTAAAATCAACAAAAGCAGACTCACACCAAGACATACTGTAATTATTGGCAAAATACAGTAATAAAAAATTTTAAAGCAGCAAGACAAAAGGAGACAGTAACTTACAAAGGAAAGCCAATATCTCTGATGAACATAGATGCAAAAATCGTCAACAAAAGACCTAGCAAACAGAATCCAACAATATATTTTAAAAAGTCATACACCACAATCAAGTGAGATTTATTCCTGGACACAAGGGTGGTTCAGTATTCACAAATCAATCAACGTGATAAATCACATCAATAAGAGAAAGGATAAGAACCATGTGATCATTTCAAATGCAGAAAAAGCATTTGACAAAGTACAACATCCATTCATGATAAAAACCCTTTAAAAAGTGGGTTTAGAGGGAATATACCTCAACATAATAAAGGCCATCTATGAAAAATCCACAGCTAACATCACCCTTAATGAGGAAAAACTGAGAGCCATTCCCCTATGATCAGGAATAAGACAACGATGTCCACTCACCATTTTTATTCAACATAGTACTAGAAGTCCTAGCCACAGCAATCAGGCAACAAAAAGAAATAAAGGGCATCCAAATCAGTAAGGAAGAAAGAAAACTTTCATTATTTGCGGACGATATGATACTATATATAGAAAATCAGAAAGACTCCACTAAAAATCTGCTAGAACTGATAAACAAATTCAGTAAAGTTGCAGGATGCAAATCAATGTACAGAAATCCGTTATATTTCCATACACCAATAATGAAGTAGCACAAAGAGAAATTAAGAAAACAATCCTATTTATAATTGCACCAAAAATAAGATACTTAATAATACATCTAACCAAAAAGGTGAAAGACCTGTTTTAACTACATTTATTAGAATTCTTAACATTAGAAACCTAAATTTCTAATGAAAACTAAGTACTAAGCAATTGTGAACTGTTATACCGGTATTCTTTAGATTGGCAAATTTATGAATATATTTCATAACTTCTAGAATCATGTTTTTTCTTCATAGTACAGTCTTTCAATAAAGCACAAAACACGTTTATTAACAGAAACAAGTTTATCTTCAGTTTTTCTGTAACAAGACAAAAGTAGATAAACCTATGTTCGGTTCTTACTGTTTCATTATTTTATCTTATGTGGAAATGATCTATATATTCAATAAATTTAACTTAACTCATAATTTAATGTAGCAAAACTTTAACGTTTCAGGTTGCCAAAGATTTTGAAGCTATTTAAAAATTTACTTACCAAACTTTTTATCTTATTTCCATCTATTTAATTTACTTTTCTTAACAATTTTGTTTAGATTACCCATGAAACTTTATGAGGCATTAGAAAAAGTCAACTATTATTCTCAGTTGTTTTTTTTCTGATAAATTTTTCATGATAACATGAACTTATATGACTTTTGGCAAACACAGCTAGAATAAGTTTTGTATTAAGTTTTTTTTTTAACTTATAGTGTATATGTATAATTAACATATAGTGTAATAATGATTTCAGGAAAAGAATTTAGTGATTCATTACTTACATATAACACCCTGTGCTCATCCCAACAAGTATCCTCCTTAACCCCTTGCCCATTTAGTCCATCCCCCCACCCCAAAACCCTCCAGCATCCCTCAATGTTTTCTGTATTTAAGAGTCTCTTATGGTTTGTCTCTCTCCCTGTTTGCATAGTATTTTTGTTTCCCTTCCCTTATGTTCATCTGTTTTCTATCTTAAATTCCACATATGAGTGAAGTCATATGATATTTGTCTTTCTCTGACTGACTTATTTCGCTTAGCATAATACACTCTAGTTGCATCCACATGGTTGCAAATGGGAAGATTTCATTCTTTTTCATCACCAAGTAATATTCCATTGTGTGTGTGTGTGTGTGTGTGTGTGTGTGTGTGTGTGTGTGTCTTCTTTATCCATTCATCAGTCTATGGACGTTTGGGCTCTTTCCATACTTTGGCTATTGTTGATAGTGCTGCTATAAATAGTGGGGTGCTTGTGCCCCTTCGAGACAGCACTCCTGTATCCTTGGATAAATACCTAGTAGTACAATTGCTGGGTCATAGGGTAGTTCTATTTTTAATTTTTTGAGGAACCTCCATACTATTTCCAAGGTGGCTGCAGCAGTTTGCATTCCCACCAGCAGTGCAAAAGTGTTCCCTTTTCTCCACATCTTTGCCAACATCTGTTATTTCCTAAGTTGTTAATCTCAGCTACTCTGACTAGTGTGAGGTGGTATCTCAATGTGGTTTTGATTTGTATTTCCCTGATGATGAGTGATGCTGAGCATCTTTCATGTGTCTGTTTGCCATCTGATGTCTTCTTTGGAAAAGTGTCTATTCATGTCTTCATTTGATTAATCCATTTCTTCACTGGATTATTTGTTTTTCGGGTGTTGAGTTTGGTAAGTTCTTTATAGATTTTGGATACTAACCCTTTATCTGATATGTCATTTGCAAATATCTTCTCCCATTTCATAGGTTGCCTTTTAGTTTTGCTAATTGTTTCCTTTGCTGTGAAGAAGGTTTTTATCTTGATGAGGTCCCAATAGTTCATTTTTGTTTTTGTTTCCCTTGCCTCTGGAGATATATCAAGTAAGAAGTTGCTGTGGCCAAGGTCAAAGAGGTTGTTGCCTGTTTTCTCCTCTAGGATTTTGATGGCTTCCTGTCTTATGTGTAGGTCTTTCATCCATTTTCAGTTTATTTTTGTGAATGGTGGTCCAGTTTTCCCAATACCATTTGCTGAAGAGAGTGTCTTTTGTCCATTGGATATTCTTTCCTGCTTTGTCAAAGATTAGTTGGCCATAGTTTGTGGGTCCATTTCTGGGTTCTCTATTCTGTTCCATTGACCTATGTGTGTTTTGTGTAGTACCATACTGTCTTGATGATTACAGCTTTGTAGTATAGCTTGAAGTCTGGGATTGTGATGCCTCCTGCTTTGGTTTTCTTTTTCAGGATTGCTTTGGCTATTTGGGGTCTTTTCTGGTTCCATACGAATCTTAGGATTGTTTGTTCTAGCTCTGTGAAGAATGCTGGTGTTATTTTGATAGGGATCTCATTGAATATGTAGATTGCTTTGGGTAGTATCAACATTTTAACAATATTTGTTCTTCCAATCCATGAGCATGGAATGTTTTTCCTTTTTTGTGTGTTTTCTTCAGTTTCTTCCATAAGCTTTCTATAGTTTTTAGTGTATAGATATTTTTACCTCTTTGGCTAGGTTTATTCCTAGGTATTTTATGGTTTTTGGTGCAATTGCAAATGGGACTGATTCCTTGATTTCTCTTTCTGCTGCTTCATTATTGGTGTATAGAAATGCAACCGATTTCTGTACATTGATTTTATATCCTGTGACTTTGCTGAAATCATGTATCAGTTCTAGTGTTTTTTCGTGGAGTCTTTTGGGTTTTCCCCATAGAGTATCATGTCATCTGCAAAAGGTAAAAAATCCTTGGTGATTTGGATGACTTTATTTCTTTGTGTTGTCTGATTGCTGAGGCTAGGACTTACAACACTGTGTTGAATAACAGTGGTGAGAGTGGACATCCTTGTTGTGATCCTGACCTGTGATCCTGAGCTGTCAGTTTTTCCTCATTGAGGATGATATTAGTGGTGGGTCCTTCATATATGGCTTTTGTGATCTTGAAGTATGATACTTCTGTCCCTACTCTCTTGAGGGTTTTTATCAAGAAACGATGCTGTATTTTGTCAGATGCTTTCTCTGCATCTATTGAGAGGATCGTGTGGTTCTTATTCTTTCTTTTATTAATGTGATGTATCACATGGACTGATTTGTGGATATTGAACCAGCCCTTCATCCCCAGAATAAATCCCACTTGATCGTGGTGAATAATTCTTTTAATGTATTGTTGGATTTGGTTGGCTAGGATCTTGTTGAGAATTTTTGCATCCATTTTCATCACGGAAATTGGTCTGTAGTTCTCCTTTTTAGTTGGGTCTTTGGTTTTGGAATCAAGGTAATTCTGGCCTTGTAGATTGAGTTTGGAAGTTTTCGTTCTCTTTCTATTTTTCGGAACAGCTTCAGAAGAATAGGTGTTAACTCTTCTTTAAATGTTTGGTAGAATTCCCCTGGAAAGCCATCCAGTCCTGGACTCTTATTTGTTGGAAGATTTTTTGATTACTGAATCAATTTATTTACTGGTTATGGGTCTATTCAAATTTTCTATTTCTTCCAGTTTCACTTTTGATAGTTTCTATGTTTCTAGGAATTTTTCCATTTCTTCCAGATTGCCCAATTTATTGTCATATAATTGCTTATAATATTCTCTCATTATTGTTTGTATTTCTGCAGTGTTGGTTGTGATCTCTCCTCTTTCATTCATGACTTTATTTATTTGGGTCCTTTCCTTTTTCTTTTTGATTAATCTGGCTAGGGGTTTATCAATTTTGTTAATTCCTTCCAGGAACCAGCTCCTGATTTCATTGATCTGTTCTACTGTTTTTTGATTTCAATATCATTGATTTCTGCTCTGATCTTTATTATTTCCTGTCTTCTGCTGGTTTGGGGCTTTCTTTGCTTTTTTTTTTTTTTTTTTCCAGCTTTAAGGTGTAAGGTTAGGTTGTGTATTTGAGACCTTTCTTCCTTCTTTAGGAAGGCCTGATTGCTATATACTTCCCTCTTATGACTGCCTTTGCTGCATCCCAGAGGTTTTGGGCTGTTGTGTTTTTGTTTTCATTGGCTTTCATGTACTTTTTAATTTCCTCTTTAATTTCGTGGTTACCCCATTCATTGTTTAGTAGGATGTTCCTTAATCTCCAAGTATTCATGATCTTAACTTTTTTCTTATGGTTGATTTAGAGTTTCATAGCATTGTGGTCTGAAAATATGCAAGGTATGATCTTGATCTTTTTGTACTTGTTGAAGGCTGATTTGTGTCCCAGTATGTGATCTATTCTGGAGAATGTTCCATGTGCACTCGAGAAGAATGTGTATTCTGCTGCTTTAGGATGAAATGTTCTGAATATATCTGTTAAGTCCATCCAGTCCAGTGTGTCATTCAAAGGCATTGTTTCCTTGTTGATTTTCTGCTTAGATGATCTGTCCATTGTTGTAAGTGGGGTGTTGAAATCCCCTACTATTATGGTATTATTATCAATGAGCTTCTTTATGTTTGTGAGTAATTGATTTATATATTTGGGTGGCTTTCACATTGGGAGCATAAATATGTACAATTGGTAGATCTTCTTGGTGGATAGACCCCTTAATTATGATATAATGCCCTTCTTCATCTCTTGTTACAGTCTTTATTTTAAAATCTAGTTTTACTTAGTATGGCTACCCCAGCTTTCTTTTGACTTCCATTAGCATGATAGATGGTTCTCCATTCCCTTACTTTCAATCTGTAGGTGTCTTTAGGTCTAAAATGGGTCTCTTGTAAGCAGCATATAGATGGAGCTTGTTTTCTTATCCATTTTGATACCCTATGTCTTTTAATTGGAGCATTTAGTCCATTGACATTTAGAGTGAGTAGTTAAAGATATGAATTTAGTGTCATTGTGTTGCCTGTAAAGTTGGAGTTTTTGGTGATGTTCTCTGGTCCTTTCTAGTCTTTGTTGCTTTCGGTCCTTTTTGTTTTGTTTCATCTTTTTTCCACTCAGAGTCCCCCTTAAAATTTCTTTCAGGGCTGGTTTAGTGGTCACAAACTCCTTTAGTTTTTGTTTGGGAAACTCTTTATCTATTTTCAATGACAGCCTTGCTGGATAAAGAATTCTTGGCTGGATATTCTGATTCAGCATGTTGAATTTATCCTGCCACTCCTTTCTAGCCTGCCAAGTTTCCGTGGATAGGTCTGCTGCAAACCTGATCTGTCTTCCCTTATAGGTTAAGGACTTTTTTCCCTTGCTGCTTTCATAATTCTTTCCTTGTCTGTGTATTTTGTGAATTTGACTACGATATGCCATGGTGATGATCAGTTTTTGTTGAATCTAATGGGAGTTCTCTGTGCTTATTGGATTTTGATGTCTGTGTCCTTCCCCAAATTAGGAAAGTTTTCTGCTATAATTTGCTCACATAAACTTTCTGCCCCTCTTTCCTCCTCAGCTTTTCTGTCCCTCAGTTCACCTCTCTGCACCACATACCTGCCGAGTTCTGTGGCTCAGGTTATGCAGATTGTTGTGTCAATCCTGAGATCAATTTCCTAGATGTGCAAAGTGGTTTGGTGCTGATCTAGCTGCATTTCATGGATGAGACAAGCTGAGAAGTTCCATGTTGGTCTGCCATATTCCCTCCCACCCCCCATCTGAGGTCCTTATGTTTTTTTACTTTAATTCCAATATATTAATATATAGTGTGATATTAACTTCAGGTATACAATATAGTGATTCAACACTTCTGTACATCACTAAGTGCTCCCTGTGATAAGTGTATTCCTTAATCCCCATCACCTATTTCACTCATCCCCCTGCTCACCTCTATATTTAATGCTGGTAACTCATTTTATTTTATTTTATTCTTTTTATTTTTATTTTAGAGAGAAAGAGAGAGCACGTGAGTGGGGGAGAGGGGCAGAGGGAGAAAGAGAATCTTAAGCAGGTGCCACGTTCAGCACAGAGCCCGATGCAGGGCTTGATCCCACCACCTTGGGATCATTACCTGAGTAATGCTGGTAACTCTAAAGACATCCATGTTAATTAAACGAACAACCTTAAATTAACTTGAATACTGAATATTTTTCCAGATCATGTGAACTTGGAAAACATTTGGGTTAGTTTCTTTCTGATTTTTGGGATGCCCAATCCTTACAAATACTTGCCTTCAATCCTACTGAATAGTAGTCTTTTATAAGTTAATTTTAGCAATACTATCTGGAAATAGAGAAGATATCTCACATTTATAACATATATGGCCACACATACGCAGACAAGATACATGGACACACATACAGACAAGATGCAAACAGTCTTGTAGCTTTTGTTCTTACAAATATTTGTGGAAAAGACATTAAAGACTCAATTTCAAAAACACTTCCCCCTGTTTTTCTTATGAAAAACTTCTTCCTAAAGTTCGTATTTTAAAAAATGGCTCATAGATCCTAGAGAAGATGATGGAAAATTTATATCACAAAAGCACAAAGAAAGTATTCAGGTTTTCTCCAAGGTGGAGATTTGGAGCATTATGTGCCTTGTTATCAGAAGTATAACAGTCTGGGCACAAGAGCCCTTCCGGCAGTTTATATTTCAAACACGCCTCTTTCCCCCTTTTTTTTTCCTTGCAGTCTCCAGTGATTATGGTCTGTGTTTACATTTTAAAGACATAAGATTTGGGGCGCCTGGGTGGCTCAGTCGGTTGAGCATCCGACTTCGGTGCAGGTTACGATCTCACAGTTGGTGGGTTTGAGCCCCCCATCGGGCTCTGTGCTGACAGCTCAGAGCCTGGAGCCTGCTTCCGATTCTGTGTCTCCCTCTCTCTCTCTGCTCCTCCCCTGCTCACATGCTGTCTCTCTCTCAAAAATAAAGATTTAAAAAAAAATTTTTTTTTAATAAATATATAAAGACATAAGATTTGGGCATCTGGGTGGCTCAGTCAGCAGAGCATCCGACTTTTGGTTTCGGATCAGGTCACCATCTCGTTTTGTGAGTTCAAGCCCCACATCAGCCTCTGCACTAATAGTGCAGAGCCTGCTTGGGATTCTCTCTCTCTCCCTCTCCCTCTTTGCCCCTCCCCCCCCTTTCTCCAAATAAATAAACTTAAAAATTTTTTAATTAAAAAAAAATAAAGACGTAAGATTTATAATGTTAAGGGGAAAAGAATGCAAAAAAATTTCCCCCCAATGTTTCAGGGTAATTGCTATTTAAAATTTACTTTTGGGGAGCCTGGGTGGCTCAATCAGTTAAGCATCCAACTTCAGCTCAGGTCATGATCTCGTGGGTCATGAGTTCGAGCCCCATGTCGGGCTCTGTGCTGACAACTCAGAGTCTGGAGCCTGCTTCAGATTCTGTGTCTCCCTCTCTCTCTCTGCCCCTTCCCCTGCTCAAGCTGTCTCTAAAATGAATAAATGTTTAAAAAAATGTTTTTTAAATAAATAAAATAGAGTTTACTTTTTTCTTCTCAAGTGTAGGACAATTGTGTTCCAATATCCTGATCTATTATAATATCTACAAACATTTTTAAAAAAATTTTTTTTTTTAATGTTTATTTATTTTTGAGACAGAGAGAGACAGAGCATGAACGGGGGAGGGTCACAGAGAGAAGGAGACACAGAATCCGAAACAGGCTTCAGGCTCTGAGCTGTCAGCACAGAGCCCGACGCGGGGCTCGAACCCACGAACCGTGAGATCATGACCTGAGCCGAAGTCGGACGCTTAACCGACTGAGCCACCCAGGCGCCCCTATAATATCTACAAACATTTTAAGAAGAATAAGTGAGGTTTGGGGAGTGGTAAGATAGTGGGACTTGCTTCTACAATTGCATATCTGTTTTTGCAGATACTTGTAAGACAAAGAATGGTTTCTAAATCCCCAAAGAACTAGATTACAGCCCGAATATCAGGGGACTAGCTCACTTTTTAAACTAAATTCGCTTCTTTATATTGGGGAGATTTTTAACGAAAACAGAAATCAAAAAACGTATGCCCCCGTAAAGTCTGTATAAAGCATTTTAATGAAAGCATTCTTTCTGGGAACACAGTTCAACATTAGCTTCTATTATCCCCTGAATATTGGCCTTTCACAGATCGTTTGCGGGAGGGGCTAGGAAAAATTTTCGTTCTGTTTCTTCTGTGGAGGTGAGGAGGTGCCGTGACTAGCCATTAATCTTTTTATTTTATTTTAATTTTTTTCTTAATGTTTATTTATTTTTGAGAGAGATGGAGACAGAGCACGACAGGGGGAGGGGCAGAGACAGAGAGGGAGACACAGAATCCGAAGCAGGCTCCAGGCTCTGAGCTGTCAGCACAGAGCCTGACATGGGGCTCCAACCCGGGAACGGTGAGATCATGACCTGAGCCAAAGTCGGCCGCTTAACCGACTGAGCCAGCCAGGTGCCCCGCCATTAATCTTTTTAATTCTTCTCTAAATTTGGTAGCATCTTCTAAAAGTAGAGGCAAAAGAACTTTTACAATTTAAGGCTCAGCTGCTGTCCGGGGACATGAATTCTTTTGTACTGGGCCTTCTAGGATACACCTGTCAAGTACGTGGCATAGGAAAGCCTGATTCTGACAGAACCAGGTTACCAATCCCTGGAAGGTAGGAGCAAAGGAAACTTTATCGCCAGTGTCAGATGCTTTTGTTAAATTCATTTCCTTGCTTTCAGCATTTATGTGATCAGCCCGTATACTTAGAATCCAGAGATTAGGCCTGAGTGCTCTCTGTAAATCTTGTAAGTAAAGGGAAAACAGGCAGATGAGGCCAGATTTCAAGGGGAATTTACATTGGATGTGGACATTTGTTTTTAAGTCTTAAGTCTAATTTTTGTTCTTTAATCGTGTCAAGGGAGCCCCTGAGGCTAGCCATGATACTGATAAAACAATTGAGAACTCTCTATAGAGAATGTTTTTAAGTGTAACCAATTTAACGGTCCATTGTCTGGCCATGGGTGAGTAGCATCTATTAATAGGGACTTAGAACAATAAGCTTCTTTTTTTAAGTTTATTTTAATTAAGAAAAATTTATAGCTTATTCATCCTGAGAGAGACAGCACGAGTGGGGGAGGGGCAGAGAGAGAGCATCCTAGGCAGGGTCCATGCTGCCAGCGCAGAGCCCAATGTCGGGCTCAGACCCACAAAACTGTGAGATCATGACCTGAGACCAAGAGTCAACCGCTTAACTGGCTGAGCCACGCAGGCGCCCCAAAACAATAAGCCTCTTAACGGTGTAACCAAAGATGCAAGAGGCATCCAGAGAAGGCATAGATAACACAGCCCCCATGATCCAAAAGTTTACTCCTGGTTAGAAGGTGCAGGAGGATCAATAAAGTATTTTCAGACTGAGAAGACACTTTAAGACTGAAAAATGAAACAAGCCACTGCATACCGTTTACAAAGCTGTAGTCAGGGTAACTTCCTGACGGGCTGGGCTGGGTGTCAGACAGGCAGACAACCTAGGTGGTGTGCATCCATTCTCTGCCCCCGTCTTGTGCTCCTTCTGGGCCTTAATCCCCAGCTTTCGAAGGTTAAGGGGCATGATGGTGAGGTCACAGGGTAGTTATGTAAAGTGGCGCCATCTGTCATCTGTCAGAGGCCCTCTACTAGTTAGCTAAAGTGGGGCCTTCTGTGCGCCAGTCACCTCTACTAGTTATCTAGAGTAGAGTCTTCTGTTCGCCACTTTAGGGAGGATCAGAACAAACCTTTCTGCATCTTGTTCAGGCCATATATTAACCTCCACAAGGCCTAGAACCTGTAGCCCTGAGGGAGGTCATTGTGGCTCTGAACAAGGTGGAGGGCCAAAGGTGGAGTCAGTGTTGTTGGCATTCCTTCCACTCCTAAAATTACTCTAAGAAAGCAAAGGCCTTTGCTGCCCAGGTGGTAAGAATGGTGTAGTGAAAATGGTATCTCTGGTCCCCACAAAAACAGAACATACCTCGGGCCACAGACCTGCTCATCTGTGCAACTGGGCAGGTGCTACTGGGATGGGACTTTTTAGCACTACCAGGTGATAGGTGATGAAGGGTGATACGACAAGGCTGGAAACTCTCATGACAAACACTCATGAGCTGGCATGGCTGGACAGAGAGAGAGTTGGATTCCCAGTCTGTTTGGTCACCAAGGGGCACCCTGATAAGTGCACCCTCTGAATGGTGGAAACTGAAGAGAATATTCTCACTGGTCACAAAGCCAAGTTCTTAGGACATAGTACAACATGAAAGGCTTGATCTGCTTTTTCCTTTTGGCTAGGCCTTGGGTCTCTTGGAGCCCCATTAATACCTAGGAGGTATTAAGGGATGTGCCACAGGGCTGGGGATTATGTGTTGTTTTATAGCATACGGCGTTGCACAGAAGTTTTCTTGAGGTTGTGGGTGAACTTGTCAATCTAACTTATTCTGTGACCAACTTATCCTAACGTGGGAGTCTTCCTGAGGTGGCAAGTGTCCTAACAGCTTTTAAGTGCTTGACCCGGGGCCCATTAATTTTGTGGCTTTGGCTTCCAAGATGTCCCTTAGCAAGAGCCTGTACATTTTTTGTAATGTTTATTTTTATTTTTAGAAAGAGAGCATAAGTGGAGGAGGGCAGAGACTGAGAGACACAGAAGCAGGCTCTAGGTTCTGAGCTGTCAGAACAGAGCCCCATGCGGGGCTTGAACTCACAGACCATGAGATCATGACCTGAGCTGAAGTTGGACGCTCAACTGACTGAACCACCCAGGCGCCCCTCCATATGAGTTTTAGAATCACGTTGCCAGTTTCTTCAAAAAAAGCAGCTGGGTTGTAATAGGGAATGTTTTGAATCTGTAGATCAATTTGGGGAATGTTGTCATCTTATCAATATTAAGTCTTCTGATTCATGAACACGGCCTGTCGTTCCATTTATTTAAGTCTTCTTTAAATTCCTTCAATGATGTTATATGGTTTTCAGTGTACAAGTCTTGTATTTCTTTTGCTAAATTTATTCCAACGTATTTTGTTATTTTTGATCTATATAAATGAAATTGTTTTCTTAATTTCATTTTTGCATTGTTCATTGCTAGTGTATAGAAGTACAATTGATTTTTGTATACTGATCATGTATTCTACCTTGCTGAATTCATTAGTTCTTTTTTTAAATTTTTTTAATGCTTATTTATTTTTGACAGAGAGAAAGAGACAGACAGAGCATGAGTGGGGGAGGGGCAGAGAGAGAGGGAGACCCAGAATTCGAAGCAGGCTCCAGGCTCTGAGCTGTCAGCACAGAGCCCGACGTGGGGGCCCGAACTCACAGACCGCGAGATCATGACCTGAGCCGAAGTCGGATGCTCAACCCACTGAGCCACCCAGGCGCCCCTGAATTCATTAGTTCTAATAGTGTTGTGTGTGTGTGTGTGTGTGTGTGTGTGTGTGTATTTCTTAGGATTTTCTATATACAAGGTCATGTCATTTGCTAATAGAAATAGTTTTATTTCTTCCTTTGCAATGTGGATGCCTTTAATTTATTTTTCTTGCCTAACTTCCTTGGTGAGGACTTCTAGTACAAGGTTGACATTCCTTGTATTGACTCACTGATCTTAAGGAGAAACTGTTCAGTCTTTCACTATTAGGAATGATTTAACTTTCATTTTTTTGGTAAATGCCCTTCCTTAGCATGAAGAAATTTTCTTCTGCTCCTAATTTGTTGTTTTTATTATGAAAGTGTTGGATTTTGTCAAATGCTTTGTCTTCATCTATTGAGACGTTCATGTGGTGATTGTCTTTCATTCTATTAATATAATGCATTATATTGATTTTCACATGTTAAACCAAGTTTTAATTCCTATGATATATTACACTTTTTATGTTAGTGTTCTCTTTTATCTTGATCGTGAAGGGAAGGAAAAATTCTTCCTCTACCCTCTAGCTGGACTAGGAATTAAATTTACAGGGGCATCTGGGTAGCTCACTCAAGTCCCACTCTTGATTTCAGCTCAGGTCCTGATCTCAAGGTTGTGAGATGGGGCCCCCGCACTGGGCTCTGCACTGACAACATGGAGCCTGCTTGGGAGTCTGTCTCCCTCTCTCTCTGCCTGTGAGAGAGAAGTGAGATGATTCATTTTCAGAAATACCAAATAAAAGCTGTGCTGTCTAGTTACAACCAATAGGTTGCAAACCTATTGGAAATATGTATGAACCCCCCCAACCCCCCCCCCCCCCCACCACCATACACACACAGTGGAGTCCCAAGCCCTTAGACACTTCACTTCCCGGTTCTTCTTCCCCTCTCCATTTCTCGGGCTTATTTTTCATGGGCTTTGCAATGAGCATGTGCCAAAGAACAGAAGTCTCTGTGTCACCTCAAGGAATGTACATTTGTTCCAGTCAGACTACTTTTTTACTTTGCCTGGGTATAGGCGACTTCCAGGTAGGGTAATTTTAGACTTGAGAGAAAGAGACAATAAATCTGTGAGGAATTGACAGAACAAAGAAAACTTCACTTTGGGAGTTTCAGTTAGTAAGGAATTCTTTTTTCTTTTTAATGGCTATTTATTTTTGAGAGAGAGAGAGAACGAGTGGGGGGGGGCAGGGAAAGAAGGGAACAGTGGATTCAAAGTGGGCTCTGTGCTGACAGCCCTATGCAGGTCTCGAACTCACGAACCACCATGAGATCATGACCTGAGCCGGAGTTGGACGGTTAACTGACAGAGCACCCAGGCACCCCTAAGGAATTCTAAACAGAATTTGAGCTGTCAGAGTAAATTGGTAAAAAGTAACAAAGGTTATTTATATAGCCTTCTTGGCCTTGAATTTCCTATCTCTGGTGATAAGGAAATCTCTTTACCTCCTGGTACAAAGAGGGCAACTTTCACATGGGAGATTCATTTCCTGCTTTAACAGGGATGGAGGAAGGTCTGAGTGTCTTTCCTGCACAGGCTGTCTTTTAAGTAACTTTTATTTAAAATAACCAATATACCAAAGTGGAGTACTTTGGGACAGCCTGCCCTTAGCCTCTACCATCAGTATAGCTAAAGGCTTGTCAATTTTGTTGATATTTTAAAGATTCCACATTTGGTTTCATGAATTTTATTGTTTTTCTATTCCACGTTTTATTTATTCCTGCTCTAATCTTCCTTATTTCCTTCTTTCTGCTTGCTTTGTATTTAGTTTGTTCTTCTTTTGCTAGTTTCTTAAGATGGAAGATTAGGTTATTAATTTGAGATCTTTCTTCTTTCCCACCCTCTGAGTACTGCTTTAGCTGCATCTCACAAGTTTTGGTATGTTGTATTTTCATTTATTTTCTAATTTCCATTATGATTAGTTCTTTGACCTATTGGCTATTTAGAAATGTGTTCTTTAATGTCCACATATTTGTGAATTTCCTAAATTTCCTTGTTTTTTATTTCTAAGTTTTTCCATTGTAATTTGAGAATACACTTTGCATTATGTCAATTTAAAAAAAGTTTTTTTAATGTTTATTTTATTTTTGAGAGAGAGAGCTAGAGCATGAGTGGGGCAGGGGCAGAGAGAGAGGGAGACAGAGGATCTGAAGCAGGCTGCAGGCTCTGAGCTGCCAGCACAGAGCCTGACGCGGGGCTTGAACTCACAAATCTCAAGGTTATGACCTGAGCTGAAGTCGGACACTTAACTGACTGAGCCACCCAGGTGCCCCTGTATTACTTCTGTTTTTAAAAATTTATTGAGATATGTTTTTGTGACCCAATGTATGGTCTATCCTAGAGAATGCTCTATGTGCACTTGATATGACTATGTCTGCTCTTGTTGGGTAGAGTGTTAGATGGATGTATGTTAGGTCTAGTTGGTTTATAGCATTGTTTATGTTTTTTAAGAGTGAATTTTCAGAGGTCCTTATGCTACTACTCTGGAAGTGATTTTCCACTACAGTTAATTGAACAGAAAATAGCTTTAGGATGATGCTTCCAAAGTACAAGGATTTTCCTTAGGCTGACAACATCAGTATTGATAAGATAACTTACTTGTACTTGTCAGTTCACTGCCTGGTGAAGCTGTAACCTTGTCTGTCGTTCTGTGAAGTGGTGTGGTTTTACGATACCAGTGAAAAGTTTTTCTTGGGCAGGCTCTCAAACTGTACTTAGTAGTTGAAGATGTAAAATAGCTTTCCTAGAAGTATCTAATGTGAAAGGTTATGGTCGAATCTTTGCAAAAACCATACAGATAAAAAAAAATAATAGGAAGACCTAAGAGACCGAATTTAATTGAGATTTTGCCATCTAGAGGACATTTGACACTGTATTGAGACATTTTTGGTTTTCTTCACTGGAGATTGTTACACGTGTCTAGTTGGCAGAGGCCAGGAATGCTGCTAAACTTTCTAAAATGCATAAGACAGTCCCCATGACAAAGAAGAACATCTGGTCCAGAATGTCCAAGTGCAAGATGGAAAACCCTTGCTCATAGTTGAAATCTAATCTGTTGAGATCAGAAGAAGAAATATTTAAGTTTTACTAGTATAAACATCATGCATATTTTAAATGCCTTGATTTTTTTTTTTTTATTATTGACTGTATTCCCATGACTTACTTAATAAGTGCCCTAATTTTGTTTCATTGAGGAAAGGAACTCAGAAGTACAAGGTAGAAGTGCATTTTTAAAGTTAATGGATGACAAACTTGAAATTCAGGATGTATTGCTGACATCAAAATAAGAGATTAGCATAAGATAAATAGTACTAATGGAAAGAGGCCTTTGATAGGAAGTAATTAATGATTTCACACAGAGATTAATCATGAAGAGGTGGTATTTTCTTGAGGACTGATAGGAATTTGAAAATTCCTGATCTGATTTGAAAATCAGATACCTTTTTTTCTACCAAAAAAAGCATTTTATCCATGAATAATGATAACTTTATCTCCTCTTTTCCAAGTTGTATGCCTTTTTATTTCTCTAGTCTAATTGTTTTGGATAATTTTTTTTAATTAAATAATAATGGTAATAAAAACTATCCTTGTACTGTCCACTTTTAATGGAAGTGCTTCTAGCATTTTCCCATAAATCATAATACTGACTTTGGTTATATTCTATCATGAAAAGGGAGTAAATTAATCAATTTGTTTTATCAACAGTTTATTTAAAATCATGAATAGGGTGCCTGGGTGGCTTAGTCAGTTAAGCGTCCAACTCTTGATTTTGGCTCAGGTCATGATCTCAGTTCATGAGATCGAGCCCCGTGTTGGGCTCTGCACTACCTGCTGTCTCTCCTTTCTGTCTGCCCCTCCTCCTGCCCCCCACAGGTGCCCTCTCTCTCTCTCAAAATAAATAAATAAATAGTAAAAAACTAAAAAATAAAATTACGAGTAGATATTGAATATATCAAATGCCTTCTCTGATTCTATAGAAAGTATCATAAGTCCTTTTCTTTTGATTTGTTAACCTTCCAATCTTCGGCTTACTTAATCTTTCAAACAAGTTTTTTATAGTCCCACGTTTATCAGGTAGAATCATAGTGTCTAAGAAATTAACTTTCAGTCCTCACCGTTGCCCGGTTCTAATTGTAATTTTAGCTGTCAGCTTAAACATGATGCCCATGGTCTGTTCCACAGTTCACATCCTCTTGGATAGAGGGTTACCTGAGAAAGATTCCCTGTGTCATTTTAATTTTTCATTCTCTGGAATTCTGTTCTCTGACATCCACATTCCCAACGCTACTGCCAATCTCTCATATTATCATCCACTAATTTCATGGTGGGAAATGCTTATCCATGAGTATTAGCTCTTCCTTTGGAAAGCAGGGTATTTGTGATGCCTTTTTTATTGTGTTTCCTTCCCGTGGTTTCTTTCCCTGTATGCTTCCAGTTTGGGGGTGGCCAAAAGGAAAATTTGCATGAGATTTAGAAGTTTAGAAGTTAAGCAGCATCGGGGCGCATGGGTGGCTCAGTCGATTAAGTGTCTGTCTTCGGCTCAGGTCATGATCTCACAGTTTGTGGGTTCGAGTCCAGCATTGGGCTCTGTGCTGACAGCTCAGAGCCTGGAGCCCGCTTCAGATTCTGTATCTCCCTCTCTCTTCCCCTCCCCCACTCGCACTCTGTCTCTGTCTCAAAAATAAATAAACATTAAAAAAATTAAAAAAAGAAAGGAGTTAAGCAGCAGCTATGTTTAGCAGCTACGTGTAACAATCCACTGTGTAGTGCCAGGCAAGTTGTCACTGATGAGCCGGCTGACCTTGTCAGCAGGGGGCAGTACCTGGACACATAGCTCATCCAGCTTCTTGTAGATTCCCTCTTTAGAGTTCTCTGGGACAGGTGCACGTGCAGTGCTAGGGCAAAAGTGGCTCCTCCTGAAGGTTACCGTGGCATTGAGCTGGAGGTAGCAAGAGACGGATGAAGGTTCCGGTTTGTCTTTGCTTTCATCTAGACCCAGCTCAACTCCAATTGCTGGCCTGGCTGCACTATAGTGCCTTCTGGCTCAACACTAGGCGCAGAGAAAACACTCTTACACAAAATATTCCCTACAATAAACCCTATGATAAATCCCTTACTCTGCATGAATTACTCTACATACATTGTGTTTCTGCTTCTCCGTTGAACCCTGATTGATTCAGATTTTCTCCTAGAAATTATTTCACCCCCCCTTCTCATTAGTGACTTTAGGAAGTCTTTGGGTACAAGATTATTTCATACAGAATCATTGAAATTTTATATATTTTGCATCATCAGTTAAACATCAATATTAAAATGTCATTGAATCATCTTGAGGAAAATGTCCTGATTTCTCAAGTGCTAGTGAATTATTTTTTTCTAAGGGGAGGTGGTCTCCTGAATGGAAGCCACTGAAATTGTTGGTAATGTATGTTGATTCTCCAACTCTAATAGTCATATTTCAGTTAAAATATTACGTGGCTATCCTGGGAGACCATTGGTCAGATTCCCTCTTGTGGAAGTTGAAATTGTTCTGAATTGCCCCGATTCATCATAACACTCAATATACAATTAGTGAGTCCACTCTTGTTGGAAACAAATGGGACTAGAAATTGGAACTTTTTCCCCTTGTACTTAACTAAGTCACTCTGTGTGCGTGTCCCCAAAGACAGCTTATATGTACTGCAATGAATGAAACATGGGCTGCTTAAATATTTCTGTGAAAGTTTTCACTCAGCGCAGAGATGGCGCCAGCTTACTATAATGATGCCATTTTTACATTAGAGAGGAGCCTAATAATTAGACCTTCCTTTTGTGAGGCCATAGAATTGCATTTGGCTGATAATGTAGTTTACATTTTTTGCCATTGGCACTTTCTGAGGAATTGATCCTCTCATGGGCAAGCCCTTCTGGGTTCATCATTTCCCAGCATATCTCAGCCATAGCACTATAGCATTTGGGGCCAGATAATTCTTTGTTTTGGAGGACTGTGTAGTGGCATCCTAAGCCTCTACCTGCTACGTCCCAGTAGCACCCCCACAAGGAGTTGTGACAACCAAAACGGTTTCCTGACATTGCCAAGTATGTCCTGGGGGACAAAATCACCCTAGGTTGAGAATCACGGAGCATTTTGATTCAGACACACTTGGACACGGGTTGGAGGGCAAAGAAATCTCACAAAGCGAGGGCTTAAGTCATGGTGAGCACAGTCTGAATACGGCTTAATATTGTTTGGGGATGAGAATAAAGAGGCAGTAGGAATATGCCAAGTCAATGCTGTGATCTTCATTACTGCTATATGAGATGAGCCAGTATGGAACATGATGCCGTCTTTTCTTAACTACTAGAATGCATCTGATTCTCTCCATTTCTCTGCATCAGCTTGCCCAGGGACATAAATACGTTTGCACCTGAGGGTTGCTAATTATATTCATTGACTACATGATAGGTGTTATAATAGAAAAGTAACCAGTAACAAAGTAATTATATAAAAAATATTGCCTTTGGACTTCAGTTTCCAGTAATAGGACGGGCAGTTTCCGGATTGACCCTCCTGCTGAAAACATCTAAAATACTAGATGTTAAAAATCAGTTAAAAAGCTGATATTTGGGAAGAAAGAAAGGAACATGTAGTTAATAGATGGAATCAAGATGGAAACCCAGAGAGGTAAATAGTGAACTGAAGGAGTCTTTGACACTGAAAGTACCGGCCAAACTGATGTGAACTTGCACTTCAGTGTCACATTGTTGTGTGGCATGGATTCAGAGAAAACAACCAAGGGCTTGCCTAAGAGGAAGAGTCTACAAAGGCTCCAGCCAGAACACTTTGAGTCCAAAGGGCTATAGTGTCAGGGGGCTGCAATGAACATTGCTCTCTGAATCTCTGTAGTGAGAAGACAGGGAAGAGATGCCCTCGGGAAGATGTAATCATAAACTGCCTCTTAAGAGCCCAGGCAGCCCAAATTCATATTTCTTGAGTGTTCAACAAAGCTGCAACCAATAATCTAATGGTTTTAGACAGATTTGCTAAGTGCCCACAGCTGGCAGACAAAAACAAAAGCCAGTTCTCTCTATACTAGGAACTTCATTCCAATCTCCAAGGATTCCAGCAAATAAAATTTTTAAGGAATACAAGCAAGAAGCAAAAGAAATTTTAAACAATGCAAGAAAATATGGCACCATGAGGGAGAATTAGCAGACAAAAACAAGAGCAAGGAGAAACAGACTTACAAAGATTTCACATATTAGTCACAGAATGTAAAATAGCTAATGATTACTAACTATACTTAAGGAAAAAAAAACGGATAATTTTTACAATACATGCAGGGGACAAGAAATTGTGGGAAACGGCCACATAGATTTGGAATAGAGCCTTTAGAACTTAAAAATTAACTAACTAGGGGTGCCTGGGTGGCTCAGTCGGTTGAGTGTCCGACTTCGGCTCAGGTCCTGATCACGTTCGTGAATTCGAGCCCCACGTCGGGCTCTGTGCTGACAGCTCAGAGCCTAGAGCCTGCTTCGGATTCTGTGTCTCCCTCTTTCTCTGCCCCTTGCCCGCTCACACTCTGTCTCTCTCTCTCTCTCTCTCTCTCTCTCAAAAATAAACATTTAAAAAAAATAGGTAACGGGGCACCTGAGTGGCTCAGTCGGTTGAGTGCCCAACTTTGGCTCAGGTCATGATCTCACAGCTTGTGAGTTCGAGCCCCACGTCAGGCTCTGTGCTGACAGCCCAGAGCCTGGAGCCTGCTTCAGATTCTGTCTCCCTCTCTCTCTGCCCCTCCCCCACTCATGCTCTGTCTCTGTCTCAGAAATAAACATTAAAAAAAAAAAAGAATTCAGCATAAAAATTATGAAAAATAAGTACAGGGGCGCCTGGGTGGCTTGGTGGGTTAAGCATCTGACTTCGGCTCAGGTCATGATCTCATGGTTTGTGGGCTCAAGCCCCACATCGGGTTCTGTGCTGACAGCTCAGAGCCTGGAGCCTGCTTCAGATTCTGTCTCCCTCTCTCTCTGCCCCTCCCCTGCTCATGTTCTGGCTCTCTCTCTCTCTCTCAAAAATAAACATTAAAAAAATTAAAAAAAAAAAAAAGAAAAATAAGTACAGAATTTAAATAGACATCTCAGAAGATGCCCGAACATATGGAGAGGCCATCAACCTCATTAGTAACAGGGAAATGTAAAGTAAACACCCAGTGAGACGTTGCTATACATCAAATGGACAAAAATTTAAAAGTGGAAAAATACAGATACTGGTGAAAGATATAGATCAACATATTCTCTTCTGCGGTGGTGAAAATTAGTATCACCACTTTGGAAAGAGTTAGGCAGTCACCTAGTAAACTTGAACATGTGCATGCCCTATGACCCAGTAATTCCAGTACTAGATATGAAACTTAGAAAGCCTTTTGCACAAGTGAACCAGGAGAAGCTATAAAAGTTTTCATGGTAGCATTAAACAACTCAAATATTAGCCAAAGAAAAGTGTATAAATATATTGTGGTATATTTATGCCTTGGAATGTATAGTGTAAGTCCTGACAGTTGGCTTTTCTTTTTGTAATGCAAGTGCCTGATTGAAGTTTTGATTGCCCAGGATCTACTTCAAAGAGGGCTATCTTGAATAAACACATTGCCCGGCCACACTAGACTAGATAAAAAGCCAAGCCACTCCCTAACCCCTAGGCTTCTTTGTTTTAAAAATTTTGGTTGATATCCATAAATGACCATTTGGGCAGCTATTTTTTTTCTCTTCCTGTGTTTTGAATTCCTGCCCTTATGTTTTCAATTTACAGATAAAGAGTGAACTTGCGGAAATCCTAGGCCCCATCCTTGACCCCAATAAAAGCAGAACACCAGGCCCTTAAGCTGGTATTCTCTCTCTCTCTCTCTCTACCTGCAACCTCATTGTGTAGCCCCAGGTGTGCTGTGTAATTTCCAGGTCCCGTAAGTAATAAACCTTCATTTTTTCCCAAGTTCCCTGGTGGTTATTGGTTATTGCTGAAGAGCACCTTACAATCATAGTAAGAACCACAAGGCCCATCCAGCCGTAACACTACTTATCGATAGGCTGGGACTGGCACAAAACAAATCTTACAGCAGCAATGAATACGAGCGAACGAGGACTGTGTGCTTCAACGTGGGTGAATACCGCACATAATAGCAAAGAAAGCAAGTCTCAGGTGATTGCCTACAGTGTAGGTCCATTTATATAAAGTTCAAAGGCAGGTAAAACTGGACAAAGGATTAGATTGTTTAAAGATGTATTCAAAGTCGGGGGAAAAGAAAACAAATAACAAAATTCAGAATAGCGATTACCTCTGGGGTAGTGTCTTAGCTCCAGCTGCTACAACAAATTACCATAGACTGGGTCACTTAAACAGCAGACATTTGTTTCTCACAGTTCTGGAGGCTGAGAGGTCCAAGATCAAGGTGCCACAGCTTCAGGTCTTGGTGAGGGCCCTCTTCCTGGCTTGTTGAGGGATGTTTTCTTGTTATGTCCTCTCAAGGGGTGGGTGAAAGGCTAGCTCTCCTCTTCTAAGGACACTAATGCCATCATGGGGTTTCTATGCTCATGACCTAATTCCCTTTCCAAAGGCCCCACTTCCAAATAGCATGCCCTTGGGGTTTCAGCATATGGAAGGGGAGGACCCAATCATTCAGTCCATAGCAGGTAGGAAGTTGTATATCACTAAGGAAGGACACTGGGGATTACTGAGTTACCGACAGTGTTCTATGTCTTAATTTTCACGTGAGCACATAAGTGTTCACGTAATTATTCTTTGAACTCTACACACATATTTTACAGGCTTTTCTGTGTGCAATATAGATTTCAGAGTTACAAAATAAAAGGGAGGAGTTGTATCACAATCCCTCTGGATGACTAGACTAGATAAAAAGCCAAGGCCGAATGCATTGATGTCCTGAAATTTCTGACTCATTGTAAAAGAATGAATATTAACTTTAACCCAGAAAAGAAAGGCACTCCTGATTTTGTCAAGCTCTTGTTTTTTCCTGCTAGCTTGTGACTGAGGGTTCTCACACTTCGGAGAATCTAAACGTCAAAGCATACTAAGAGCTTTTATCCCTAGTCTGTTGGCCCACGAGAAAGGGGGACTGTCTTGTTCACCTGTCCATTGTCTGTGCACAAAGCCAAGGCTAGCTCTCCTCTTGGGCAGCCTGGAACCCCCTGGCTCCCCAATAATTGCACCGAGAATTGAATAAAGGGTTCGGTGGGGATGTGTGGCGAGAGACTCCTTGTACCCTAGAGGTCCTTCTCAGTCCTCCCCACCTCCAGACTGCACATCTGCCCATCCTTCAAGTGCTTGCTCAGAGCCTCACCGTTCTATGAGTTCTTCTCAGAGCTTAGTTTGAGGCCAACACTTCCTGCCCTGTTCTCCTCACATTCTTGTTTCTCAGTTTTCATTTTGCCCATTCTTGACTATTTGCGGGGATGTTGACCAAGCCCACTTACCTTTGCCACTTTTTTGTGGGCATATTTGATTGATTTAAGGAGTGGTACGATGGGTATCTCATTGGAAAAGAAAAGCCATTTCATACTGTGTTTGGTTTTCCTGGTCCCATATAGCTGACTTAGGGGACTCCTCTCTAGTGAACAATGATACAAATATATTGGGGTGCCTGGGTGGCCCGGTCGGTTAAGCGTCCGACTTTGGCTCAGGTCATGATCTCACAGCTTGTGAGTTCAAGCCCCGCATTGGGCTCTGTGCTGACAGCACAGAGCCTGGAGCCTGCTTTGAGTTCTGTGTTTCCCTCTTTCTCTGCCCCTCCCCTGCTCAAGCTCTGTCTGTCTCTCAAAAATAAATTATATATATATATATTTTTTTTTTCAATTCACATTAGGGGCACCTGGGTGGCTCAGTCGGTTAAGCATCCGACTCTTGATTTCGGCTCAGGTCATGATCTCACAGTCGTGAGATGGAGCCCTGTGTTGGGCTCTGCACTGACAGCAGGAGCCTGCTTGGGATTCTCTCTCTCTTCCTCTCCCTCTGCCCCTCCCCCATGTAAACATTAAAAAAAATTTACATTTTCCTGGCAGGAACTCGTGCTTTCCTCAGTTTTGCTCTTAGCACCTTCATAAGATTCTGTGCGTAAAACAGCCACAGAAATCAGTGGTGGGTTGGAGCTCTGTGAGGCTCATGGAGAATGTTATCTGACCTGACGTTGCCCTTCTCCCCGGGGAATGTGCCCACAAGAGGGAGAGGACACGGACTGTCCTTCCACTGTCGTAGTAGCGTGAGCACCCCTGAGACTCTGGGACTCATCTCAGGCCTGGTGGCTTTTCCCATGGGCATAGCACTTATTCTTGTGACCTCGAGATATGGTGACTGTGGCTAAGAACAGCAGAAAGGAGTGTGTCGGGAGGGCGCATTGCGTGGCTCCTGGAGAAGGGCGAGAGGCTGTGAGCCCCTTCACCAGGGCACTGCCGTCAGACCTGACAGTCTTCCTGGTTCTCCTGCTCAGCCTGTCCCTCGAGGTTCCCTGGGGAAATTAGAACTTGTTGCAGCCACACGACTCCTGAAACAGAATGCTACGGGCACCAGTGACAGTCGCAACAAAGTTTATTACAATGAGAGGCAAGGCCGACCGATCTGGACCAACACTCCTGATAAGAGTGTGGCTCCGAACAGCCGGGGTACAGAGTTTTAAAAGCCGATCACATCGTTTTATCATTATCTGGGAACAGACCAGAGAAACAGTTCCCAGAGGAGTTAGAAACAGTTGCCAGATGAGTCAGAAACAGTTATCGAATGAGGTGATTATTTTAGACTTTCTGCCGCTAAGTTGCAACCAGTGGATCTCCTTGACCTTGTCTCTGATGTTCTTTTTTTGAGCTTTTGTTTCCTTCATTGGTAAAGCCTGATTCACAAGAGTATGAAGTATGATTTACAAGAGTAAAAGCAAGGCTGTTATCTTTTGACCTTCAGTGTCAAAACAAAGTTGTTATTTTTCAAGCTAAGCGTTAGCCCTACACTACAATATAACCCTTACAAACTCACCTTAGGCCACAGCCTGCCGGCCTTGCCTGGGGTGACAGCAGGGGCTGGTAGTGAGGATCCTCTCAGTGTACAGTCAGCACCATCATATCAACTGTTGGCAGGGCCTGAGCCCCTCCCTTCTGCTCTGCTGAAGTTGACGCCTAAAACCTGGGCCTCCCCTCCCTGGGATCCCTAGGAGGAGGTGAAGGGACACCTCAGCCACCATCCCTGCCAGGGGGCAGCTGGGGCTGACAGCTCAGCGAGAGCCTTCTCTGGCCTGGGCTCACTGGAAGTCTCTCTGCTGACATGAGCCCACCAGCCTCTGAACAAAGCCCTTACCCCTTGCCACCCTAGAGGGAGAGTTCAGGGCGGCCACTGAACCACCCCTGCCTGGGGCTCCCAGGACTCCCAGGGGAGCTCTGGGTGGCCTCCCTGTTGTGAGAGAGGTCCTCTGGTTGGTAGCTGGGTTCCTCACCTGGATTCCAGTTAGGACCCAGTCTCAGTCTCCTGTCTCAGCAGAATTGGGACCATCTCATTAGACCAGGGCCCTTCCTTTCCTGAGACCTTCCAGGCAGAAGTCAGCCCACAGCTCTGTCCACCCTCCCAGTACGGAGAGAGCGCTGGGGGGGGAGGGGAGGGACGGGCAGCGTGGATCACTGGCTAGCCCCCTTGGTTATGGACAGAATGTGTTTTCAGGGACCCTGCCTGGAAACCTGACAAGGTCCTGGAAGTTCATCCTCTGCTTTTCTGAGTCTGTGCCCCTCAGACCAATACCCTCACCTTCTGGATTCCCTGAGGAGAAAGTCAGGGTGAGCTGCATCTGGCCAGAGCTGTACGGCACCTCTGAGGGCTGACAGCAGCTAAAGGGCTGTTTGGGACCCCAGTGACATTCATCACAGCCTGGGACTCCTGCACCTACTGATCTGGGTCTATCGGCCTCACACGCAAGTCCTCACCTCCTTGAGTGCCTAGGACATGGGGCTAAAGTCTGCTTACCCCTGCGTCCGGCCTCCCAATGCCAAGAGCAGGGCTGGGGCTCTGGGAAGCCCCATGGTTTGGGGAGGGTTCTTCTCATTACTACTCAGGGTTCTCACCTGGACACCAATTAGAGCCAAAACTCCTACCTCTGTGACACTGGAGCCACCCGTTACACCGAGGTCCTCCCGTCCCTGTGACTCCCAGGCAAAACTGAAGGGCTCTGCACTGTGCACCCCAAGATAAGAACATGTGGGAACCTCTGTGCTGAGGAGAGTCCCCTCATATCACTGAGTCCTAACCTTGATTCATTAGTTCTTGAGTCTCCCATCTCTGCAGAACTGGGGCCACCCCCACTAGACTCTTCTCTTCCTGCTACCATGCAGGCAGAAAAGGCGGCGGGGGGTGCTGTTCCCCAATCTAACAAGTCTCCTCTAGGCCTCCCAGGGTTACCAGCTCGGGCAGGAGCAGGGGAGATTTGGGGGGCCTCTTATGTTCTCAGGTGGGTGTTGCCCTCACCCCTCCACTGCCCTCACCTTGACACCAAGCACTGTGGTGTCTGGCCCGTTCTTGGGATGCCACCGTCAGCTGACCTGGGCTGCTCCCCTCAGATCTCACCTTCCTGGCACTACTGAGTTGGAAGTCAGGGTGAGCCAAATCCAGCCACAACTGTTCTGGGCCCCCAAGAGCTGACAGCTGGGGCACACTTCACGTGATCCCACTGTTCTGGTTGAGTCCTTTCCTCATTCTTCCTTCTAGGTCCCCACCCTCCACCCTTGATGTCTATTAGCGGTTCACACTACTCCCTCTACTGACCTGAGGTCACCCTCCGTAGACCAAGTCTCTAATGTTTCTGACAAGCCTATAGGTCTGAGGGCAGCCACAGGTTAGTCTGTGTGAGACCACCTATATCCTGGGGTGTTGATCTCCCATTCTCCTACAGAGCGTTCCACATCTTGGCTCCTGTCCCTGGATTAAAGGCTTCCTAGGGACGCCTGGGTGGCTCAGTAGGTTAGGCATCTGACTTCAGCTCAGGGCATGATCTCTCGGTTCGTGAGCTCACAGCTCAGAGCCTGGAGCCCGCTTCGGATTCCGTGTCTCCCTCACTCTCTGCTCCTCCCCCGCTTACGCTCTGTCTCTCTCTCTCAAAAACAAATAAACTTAAAAAAAAAATTTAAAGCCTTCCTAGGAAATGCTACGCCCCTGCAAACTCGAGATGAAGCTTGTAGATGAAATCGGTGTGGCAGGGGCGGCGGGACACGGGGCAGCTGTAGGGCTGTCAGAAAAAAAGCCGGCTGATTTATTCCTTCTCTTCATCAACTGGACTTAGCCTCTTCTGTGACTTTGGTTCTAACACACTGACTTTCTATGAGGCAGGGATGGAGATGATTTTGTGAGCCCCTATCTTTTGAGGTCATCTGGCGTTGCCTATGTAGATGATCATATTGTCGCCAAATGTCTTTTTCTTTATTCGCACCACTTGATAGTTTATTGTTCTAGCTGTGTATTCCACACCAGTAGCTTGTGCACAGAGCCCTCTTTTTCTCGCCTGAGACATATCTCAGGGTAGTGAAAGGAAACGTGAATCATGACACACAATATCCGAGTCTGGCTGAGAGGCGCAGCATAGCATGGGCTCTAGATGAATTCAGGCCATGGATCCACACTGGCCCTGCAACCTAGCAGCAGCGTGACCTCACTCACGTTAGCGTACTCTCTGAACCCCGGGTTCTTTATCTGCGGAGCAAGTTTGAGAAGCCCCGCCTCCCAAGACTGATGGATGTACAGAACATATGTGGCAAATCCAGCTCAGAGCCTGACAAGTACTGAGAGTTTTTTGAAGAGCAATTGTTCCCATGATTATTTTGACCCAGACAATATCACATACCACGCTGGGATTTTATTTTTTTAATTGAGGAGGAAGTCAAAGAATATGCAATATTCTAGAAAAAAACTCAAAAAACCCAAATCAGCCAAATTCTACTTCCTAAGTAAAACTAATATTTCTCCATAAAATGCTTAGTCATTTGATGTGGGCACGTAGTGGACTTCCCAGTTGGATATGCCATGAAGCTACTACAGGTGTGCAAACGGCAGGGACTTGCTACCCTCTCAACTGTGCTTGCGTTTAATCCATCTCTATTTTTTTTATTTAGAGAGACAGAGAGGGAGGGTGAGCAGGGGAAGGACAGAGGGAGAGAAAGAGAATCCTAAGTAGGTGCCACGGAGGGACTCAATCCCACAACCCTGGAATCATGACCTGAGTCGAAATCAAGGTTCGGGCCCTTGAGCGACTGAGCTGCCCAAGTGCCCTGATCCATCTCTGTTTTTACTCATTTCACCACCACCAAAAATCTAGACCTCATTTGGAATATTCCATATTACACAGAAGAATGCCTAATTTAGGTTTCTTTTTAATGGAGTGATTGACGCCCACCCCCTCCCCCCACCCCAGCCAGGGCAAAGTGGCTGACAATCACCCTTATTCTTTTTTTTTTTTTTTAATTTTTAAGAAATGTTTATTCATTTTTGAGAGAGAGAGCTGGGGAGGGGCAGAGAGAGAGGGAAACACAGAAACTGAAGCAGGCTCCAGGCTCTGAGCCATCAGCACAGATCCCAATGTGGGCCTCGAACCCACGAACTGTGAGATCACGACCTGAGCCGAACTTGGATGCTTAACTGACTGAGCCACCCAGATGCCCCCCACAATCACCCTTATTCTAAGAAACTCTCTGGACACTGAGTGCACAAAACACCTGGTTAGTGCACCTGCTCAGGAACAGCACAGCAGTCCTTCCACCCGTCCCAGGTGGGCGGGCACTTGTCTCTAGTTCCCCACATCCCTCAGGAACTGTTAGGAGCCATTTTCCATGGCCGACCTAGTCTGCCCGTTGAGAGACCCACCATCTGGGGTTCTGGTCCCCGCTCACCATTTCAACAGCTTCAGCTAACCCTCCATGCAGCCAAACTTAACATTCCCTCCCACAAAGGGACCGGCAGCTTCCCAGGCTCCCAACCTGCCTTGGCTCAGGGTATGTATCCCGGACTGCTTCCACGTAGAATCTCCTCCCTTGTTCTCCCTTCTGTTCACTGCCCTTCAGGATTAGGGATGTATCTCACCATGTTCCTTATGTGATAGCTTCTCTTCGACTCTGAAATGTCATTGGCAGGGTTTGGTCCTGGCGCACACATCCTAGAACTCACAGGAAGCCTTCCAAAGAGCAGGTGCTCCATTCATGCTTGGTGAACAAAAGGGATAGTGAGCAAGAATTCTAATTTACGACAGTTTGATTTCTCCCACATTCTTGAAAAGCTAAGCAAATCCAGGTATATACCTTTTAATTTTACCAAAAGAGTGAAAGAAATAAGAAAAACCAAGAATTAACCACTTTTTATTTATTTCACTATCTTGTTGCCTCAACTGTTTCACTGTGGGGTTCTCTTCCATTTTACTGAAACTCCCTATTCCAGTGCTATGTGTTTCTTGTACTGGATCAAAATAGAAGATGCAAGGGTTTTCAATTTGTCTTACAAAATACAAAACCGTTACTCTCAAACGTGGTGACCAGCAATACATATGCGAGCCACGTCATTCATAAACACACATTCTGAACTTACATCAACTTTTTAAAAAACAACACACTGGAAAGCTAAGAAACAAGGAGGTAAATCTGTATGCTATTTCTAAACAACAGGAACACAAAGAAGAACTATACTCTGCTGTCTCCAGCTCCACCTGACTCCCCATTGCTTTAAGGTTGACAGCACTTCCCGACTACAAAGTGAAGGCCCTGTCTTGGACTTCACTAGGGCTGAGAAGTGCTGCTGGACGAGGCCCCGGCGGCAGCTGTGGCCGCAGCTCTGGCCTGGGCTCTCTCTTCCTCATCTCGCAGAGCCTCCTCATAATGGGCCTGGAAGGCACTGGGGACAGTATCGCTGGCTTTGGCCAAAAACTCTAGGACCTTCATCTTGCTGGTTTCAGCGTGGGCCCTCGGACCCCACAGGAACTCATAGCGAGGAGGATCACTGTCGGGCACCTGGCGGTACTCTAGGTACTTTTCCTGCACCAGATCTCTGGTGATGAGCTTCCTGGGCTCCCCAAAGAGCGGGTGCCTCCTCCCAGCATAGACCCCCAACGCATTCAGGAATTCCCACATCTCCTCCTCGGTGGCACGGTTGTCATTCATGAAGATCACACTCAGGAGGGGCATCAGGAGCCCATTCTTGGGAAAGCCCACGCCATCGCTCAGACGCCCTTCGACGGGAAGATCCCCTTTCCTAACAAAGGCATAAGACTGACCGCTGGGGTCAGCCTCCTTCAGGTCAAGGCCAAAGACCAGCTCCATGCGCTCAGTGGTCTTCCGGAGGATCTCGGGGAATTGCTCCTGGTGCTCTTCGCTGATTATCTGCAGCATTTCTGCCTTTGTAATGGGTTCTCTCACTTTATACTTGTGCAGCAGAAATTGCACCAACAGGCCTGCCTCTTTGCTCAGATGATCTCTGAGAGCGCTTTCAGAGGAAGGCGGGGCGTGGGACAAACCTGGGCTTTCCTCCCCTTGGCTCTTGGCACCTTCATCAGAACTGGAGCCCGAAATGGCTGCAGCAGGGCCGCTGGCGGACCGGGTCCTGGGAGACTTCTGGGGAGAACCTGCTGCAGGGGGGCGCGGGGGAGCACCCTCAGAAACAGGCAAGGGGGAGGAGGGAGACTCTACCACTGCTGCAGTGGCCTGAGCTCCCGCGAGACCCTGGCTCTCACTTTGGGCCTTTTGGCGTTTCTCACGGGCACGGAGCTTACTCTTCTGACCTCGAGGCATGACCGTGCCTAGGAATGGCGGGCCGAGTGTCACTGGAAGGCCCGTGCTGTGGGCACCTGGAGGACGAGGATAAAAGGGTGTGAGTCCCTTCAGCAGGGAGGTGTCATTGTGGCTTTAAGAATGCCCCCCCCCCCCCACCATTGGTGTCCTTGACGGCGCTGCTGTAGGACTCCGCAGGGCTTCTGTTCTCTCAGTCTGTCCCCTGAGGACCTGCTGGAGGAAGTCAGAACTGCCGTAGGCCACAGCCTGCTAGTCCTGCCTGCATCCAAGACCCTCGCTTCTCTGCTCCTGTCTGATACAGCTCCCTGCCACCTAAGAAATGAGTCATCCCCCCCGACAGCGCTGCACACAGCCGTCCAGGCTGACACCACAGGGAAGACTTCACGCAGCCTCCTCTGTTCTGAAGTGGTTTTCCCCCAGTGCTCACACGGGATTTTTACCTTCACTCCCTGTAGGGCTTGGGACTCCTCTCTCTGCTGGACTGGGGCAGCCAGTCCTTAAACCAAGGCCCTCATTTACTGAAATCCTGCAAGCTGAAGTCAGGGGCCATCTGAATCTGTCAGCTCTGCCCTGGGCCTCCTAGGGGTTAGGCTTGGTGCAACCGTCACCACTGGGAGTTAACTGCTCCCCATTTCCTCACTCAGTATCCTCACCTTGCCACCTGACCGGTCCTGGGCCTCCACCTTCAGTGGGCCTGAGTCCACACCTTTTACACCAAGGTCTTTGCTTAAATGGGACCCCAGCGTTAGAAGCCAGGGTGAGCCACATCCTACCGAGGCTGCTGGGGGCCTACAAAGCCTGAGAACAAGGAGGGGACCCTATGGGATCCCACAGTTCTCCACTGGGTCATTAGCTCAGTCCTCACCCAGGGTTCTGATTTTGGCTCAGAGTAGGACTTCTGACTCCTCATTCTAATGAACTGAGTCAACCAGACCCAGATCAAGGTCCTCACTTCTCTTGTAGTAGGGTCCCCTCCCTAAGGAGAGAAAAACAAACCAAAACAAAACAAACCAAAACAAAAACCTCAAGGCAACTTGGCTATACGGGTACGGGTACGTGACAACATCCCTCACGACCTTGTAACATGAGACCACTTAATCACTGCATGTTTGTGTGCTCCCATATATGGGAGACAAAGAAGTAGAAAATATATAAAAAAACTATGCCATGTGGCGTTCGGGGCTCATTTCTTTGGGACGAACCCAACTGAGCGGTGCCTGCACGAATAAAGTTGCTTCCTGGAAAGAAAAGCCTCGGTGTCACGACTCTGTGCGAGAATCCTGCTACACTCTGAGTTGCTGGAGGGGAAGCCGGGACAAACCACATGGGGGGCACCTACCTAGAGCCTCCTGGAACCGAGAGCATGGGTATAGTTTTGGTCTGCCCCCTCTTTTGGGCTGAAGTCGTCTCCTTAGCACTCAGGGTTCTCACTCTGGACTCCCGTTAGGGCTTTGGTCTCCTCTTGCTGCAGAATTGGGGCCACTCCCCTAGACAACACCCTCCTCTCCCTGGAACATTTCAAGCAGGTCTGCTGGAACCTCCCAGAACTGATAGTTGTGTCAGTCCATATTCAGGATCTCCATCCTCCACTTAAATTCACGCCCTTTGGGCCAAGGTCCTCACTTTCCAAGTTCCACAAGGCTGAAGTCAGGGGACCCTCGGTACATCTGAGGCTGTATGGGGCCTTCGGGAGCTAAGAGTGGGGGAAGGGCTGTTTGGGACCCCACTGACATGCAACAAAACCTGGGACTCCTCCCTCTACTGATCGGGGTCCATCAGCCTCACGGCCAAGTCCTCACCTCCTTCGGTCGCTAGACAGGAAACTCAGGCCCACGGCATTTGGCCATCCCTGCCTGCTTCTCCTAGATCCGGTCGGACCCTCACCCCCTTTCAGGGGAAGGTCCCCTCATAAGCACTCAAGGTCTCACCGGGACTCCAGTTAGGGCCCAGGCTTCTTCCTGTGGCAAAACCGTGGCTTCCCCACTTAGGCCTAGGCCCTCCGCTCCATGGTGCCGACCACACCCAAGTGTGCCGGGGCTCCCGGTGCCGACGCTAGGGCAGCACTCTGTGGGGCTTCCTTGGTGCTGGGTGTGGTGGTGGCCTCAGTCCACATTCAGAGTCCTTACCTTGAAACCTGAGCAGGCCTGGAATTTCGCCCTCCACTAATCCGAGGCCCTGTCCCTCCGACGAACTCCCTCGCTTCCCAAACTTCCAAGGCGGAAGTCAGAGTGAGCCACAAACGGCCAACGCTGTTAGGGGGTTCTGAGGGCTGTCAGCAGGGGAGGATCTACGGCAACCCAAAGATCTCAATCCGAGCCGGTGACTCCTCCCTCTATCCACTTGAGTCCGCCAATCTCAGATGCTCCCTGAGTCCCTAGGAGGGGGGAGTCGGAGTGCTCCACGTCGAACTACCCCTGCCACGGGCTGCCAGGCCGGGCAGCAGGGGCGGGGGCTCTGGGCACCTCCTCTTTTGGGGAGGGGTCCTCGCTAGGATTCCGGGTCCTCACCTGAGCTCCAGTTAGGACCCGAACCCCTTCCTCTGTAATTGGCACTGCTCCCTTTCTCCCAGGGCCTCCCGAAAGAGAGACCCGGACAGAAGTGAGGAGCTCCTGAGCTGAGCGGTTGGCTTCCCACGATTAAGAACAGGGCGCTGGGAATGTGTGACCCTCTCTGCTGGCCGGGATTCTCTCTTATCCTAGGTCCTCACCTTGGCTCCTGCTAGTTCCCGGGTCTCCTCGCTCTGTAGGATTGGGACCCAATCCCGCTAGATCAAGGTCTTCCTCTTTCCAGGACCCTGCAGGCAGGAATGAGGGGGCTCCTCAGCCTGACAACTCTGCCTCAGTCTGGGCCTCCCAGGTTGCGGGAGTCGGGGGGTGGGGTGGGGTGGGGAAGGGGGGTCTGTGGTGTCTCCTCCGTTAGAGTGTGGGTAATTCCCTGATTCCTCCCTAAATGTCATCACTTTGACCCCTGGCTAATCCTGGGACTGCCCCCCTCAGATCGAGGCCCTTTTCTCCTGGGACTACAGAATCAGAAGTCAAGGGGAGCCAGCTCCCCACCTCCAACGACTGACAGGTCAGGACTCGACGGGACCCCACTGTTCTGACTGGGTCCTCCCCTTGAAGCCTGTTAGAGGCTCACATTCCTCCCTCTATTACCTGAGGTCGCCCTTCTTAGACTAAGGCTCTCATGTTCCTGACAGCCCTGAAGGGTAACTGGGATACTTCACCTCACAGGCCTGCCTCCAACCCTATAGGTGTTTGAGGAGCCATAAGCCAGTCTCTGGGGGTTGTCTATATTCTGGAATGTTGATCTCCCCAGTCCTCCTATATAGGGATCCTCGTTTCAGCTCCTGTCTCCTTGATTACAGGCTTCCTGGGAAATGCCACATCCCTTCAAACTCTTGAGCAGTTTCCCGACTATAAGTTTTACAGAAAACGGTTCTTTGCCCCATAGTTATGGAGACAAGGAAGCTGTAACTCGAGATGAAAGGCGTAGGACAGGTGGTGTGCAGTCACCAGACTTAGTCTCTTAGGTGACTTCAGTTCTGTTAACTTTCTACAGGGAAGGGGCAGAGACTCAGGATTTTGAGCCCCTGTTCTTCGGAGGTGATGTGACACTGCATTTGTAAATGAGCATGGGATTGCCAAATATTATCTCTTTGCTTTCTTTATTCATACTCTTCATTTATTTTATTATTCTTATTGCTCTGGCAGTGTATTCCAATCCGGGAGTTTGTACACAGCCTTTCTTCTTACTGCCGGAGATACAGTTTGGAGTAGGGAGAAGACCGTGAATTAGGAGATAACAGGCTGGGATGAGTGGGAGACCGTGGGGATGGTTTTCTTTTTAACGAGCCAGACTTGGGGACTGTGCATGAGAAAGTTGTTTTGTCTCTATGTGCCTTTAACCCACATATTTCGTAATGAAAATGAGCCCCTATGCCGTGGACTGAATGTTTGCGTCTCGCCCGCCCCCAATGCATATGCTGTAATCTTAGCCCTCCAGGGTGATGGTATTAAGGAGGAGGGGCCTTGGGGAGGTGATTAGGTCATGAGGGTGGAGTCCTCCTGAGTAGGATTAGTCCTCTCGGAAAAGCACCCCAGGAAAGCTCTCTTGCCTATTCCACCGTGTGAGACACAGCAAGAAGGCACCATCTCTGAAGCAGGAAGTGCGCTCTCAACAAACACCGAATCTGCTGGCACCTGGATCTTGGACTTCTGAGCTTTTAGAACTGGGAGGAATAGATTTTTTTTTTTTAACATTTATATTTTTTATTTATTTATTTGCTTATTTATTTATTTATTTATTTATTTATTGGAGGAATAGATTTTTGTTGTTTGTAAGCTACCCAGTCAACAGTATTTTTGTTACAGTAGCCCGAATGGACTAAGACACCTTGAAACAAATTTGACCGCCCACCGTGACGTACATGAAGGGCCACTTGAAGGCTCACCTTTCTGTGGTTACAGGCCAAGGAGCCCTGGTACCTTTCACTAATGTCTGGAGCGGGCATAGTTTTGCAGTAATGGTGAATTATGTCAACTTTGGTTGGTGATGCTAATCAGCGTCGTACAGCGTGGGTTTGCAAATTTAGAGAGCTGCCTCTTACAGACACTGGCCTCTGCTCCGATGCTTGCACCTCATTCACCTTCTCAAGGTGCTCCCCAGCCTACGGCAGGGTAGAAGGGGATCGGTGCAGCTGGAGAGTTAGTCCCTGCATAGGAATGCGTGGTCACCGTTCATGAGTGACTCTGTGCCGCAAATGGAGACTGTTGACAGTTCTGCTGGGAATGATAAGTAAGGTAAAATGTTCATGTCTTTGCCTAAAAGTTAGGATTGACAAATTCTGACTCTTCCCGCTTCACTTTGCTTTACCCATGCCCTATGCTTGGTTGTGAGAGTCTGACTGCATTGACCCTCACAAAGGGAGTTTTGTGGGTTTCTGTCACTGATTCAAGCACTGGGATAGACACTGGGGCTGGAGAGAGAGGGGGACAGAGAGAGGGAAAGAAATAGAGAAAGAGAGAGAGAGAGAGACTGAAAGATCCTTGCCCCTGGGGCACCTGGTGGCTCAGTCGGTTGAGTGTCCAACCTTTGATTTTAGCTCAGATCATGATCCCGGGGTCGTGGGATGGAGCCCTGTGCTGGGCTCTGCACTGAGTGTGGAGCCTGCTTAAGATTCTCTCTCTCTCTCTCTCTCTCTCTCTCTCTCTTAAAAAAAAAAAAATCTTTGCCCCTAAAGTGCTCTATTAGTCTCATGCTGGGACATCAGCAACTCCAGCTCTCAGGCCAAATCTAGCCCACCGTCAGGTTCTGCAAATGCAGATTTGTTAAAACACAGCCACGTTTATTCACTTACGTGTTATCTGTGGCTGCTTTTATGCTACAACAACAGTTGGGTAGTCTTGACACAGACTGTCTGTCCCACAATGCCTAAAATACTTACTACCTGGCCCTTTACAGAAAGTGTTTGTCAATCCCTGATCTAGTGGGAGAGTCTAGTACTCACACAATTAATATATTTCAAGGCAGTTTATGAGAAAAGCTAGGACCCGTGCAGAAAGTGCTGCTTGAGCACAGGAGAGCAGGACGGCTTCAGGGAGAGAGGACACTGGAGCTGAACTGTGAGGGTTGGGTAGGGTTCAGGCCAGCCGATGTACAAGAGGACATTTCAGGTGAGGTGGCCTTCAACCTCGTCGGCTCATTGCAGTCACTTGGAGAGCTTCGGATAGGGATGCCCGGTTCTCCCCTCTCAGAGATTCTGACTCGGTTGTTCTGTGGCCGGGCCTGGCCATCAGGAGTTTTTAAAGCTCCCCAGGTGTTTCTAAGGACAGCTCAGGGTAAGAAGCACTGAGCCCAAAAGGTGTCGGGGAAACTTAGGAGCAAGGTGTGAATGGACAATCTGTCTAGGTGCAGGGGGAAGGGGCAGTCAGTGGGACATAAGCTTAGGAAGTAGGGAGTTGACATCCAGGCTGGGAAAATTGGGTTTTGTCATAGGAAAAAAAAACCAGTAAGAGAATGTGGGCATGAGAGCAACACGCTCAGACGGGTACACAGGGAAGCATAATCTAAAGGAAATGTGAGGAATAACTAAAAATAAGAGCCTGTTAGGGACTATTTGTAGGAGTTTAGCAACACAAGGAGCATGTCTCATCTAGGGCAGTGACGCGTGGCTCGGCAGATGCAGCGGTGACGACGGAAATGGTAACAACTTGGGCAGGACGTGGGTGGCAACCGTCAGAATGGGGTCCGCTATCTGGCCCAGGAGGCCTCTGCTCTGGAGGCTTAACGCTTTAGTTTCTGGATCATGGAGAATTACGGGGCCCTGGAGGAGAAGCTGAGGCTGCAGGGCGACACTTGGGTCCTCAGGCCCGCCGCTGATTTCCTGTGGGGGAGAAAGTCGTGTTTCACTGGGCAAACATTGCCTTTGGGAGATGGATTCTCATACCTGAAACATTTTACTTTATTTTAAAGTTTATTTATTTATTTATTTATTTCGAGAGAGAGAATCTCAAGAAGGCTCTGAGGTCATGACCTGAGCCTGACTTCACCACGACCCGTGAGATCATGACCTGCGCAGAAATCAAGAATCGGATGCTTAACCGACTGAGCCCAGCAGGGCGCCCGTACCTGAAACATTTTCGAGGGACACTTGCAGACGCTGAGGTCCAGCTGGATGTGGGTGATGCTGAAAGGATGGAGCCAGAGGTGATGGTAAGGTTTTGAGTTTAGACAAATGGGAGAATTTTGACCACCCTTCGAAGGCAAAGGGGACACACAAAGAGGTGAAACATATTGGGAGAGAGCAATTTTGGTTTTGAAGATAAAGAACCAGTTAGCATCTAAGTGGGTCTGGCTTTTATTATTGGGCACCTGCACAATTTGGAATGACCTCTTTTCTATGTTCTCTTAAAATGCGCAACAAAGCAGAAATTTCAAGACCCCGTGGGAGCTAGAGACCAGGGGGGGAGTTGATGCCCCTTTGCTCTCTTCACAGAATTCAGGTAGGACCTAAGAGGTTTTCACCCTTGGCTTGTGAGATGTTTTCCTTTGTTTGTTTGTTTGTTTTAAGTTTACTTATTTATTTTGAGAAAGAGAGAGAGAGAGAAAGGAAGAGAGAGAGAATCCCAAGCAGGTTCCCCACTGTCAGCACAGAGCCCAGTGCAGGGCTTGAACCCACAAACCGTGAGATCATGACCTGAGCCAAAGTCGGACGCTTAACCGACTGAGCCTCCCGGGCGCCCCAGCCTTTTTCATTAATCTAAGCAAAGCACACCTTCCGGCTTTAAATCGAGCAAAGAAGTTTTTGCCTGAAGTCTGGATTCTGCTTCTGAGAGGGTAGGTACACTCTTCTGACTTACAAAAAATTGGAACATCTAATCAGAAACCCAGTACCTTCTTTGAGGTGGGTTAATGGGCATATAGTTTTCGGGTTTTTTTTAAAAAAATCACTAAGTGACAAGCAGACAGCATTTTTTTTTTTTTTTTTTTTTTTGGCAGAAGTTTAAGAAAGTTTTGTCCAACAGTTTGGACAAAAAAAACCAAAAGGTTTTTTTGGACAAATTCATAGGAATTTGGGGAGCATGGTGTGTCCCATTAATTACTGTCAGGTAAAATTAGTCTTTCTGGGCAAGGCACGATGTAAGTACAACAGATAACAGCCACTGTTGGTTGAGCTCACGAGTGTGCCACAAGAAAGGAAAAATAATCAACTGTGTGGTGAGTTCTACGATGATTCTAGGCCCACAAGACTGATGTCATGAACTCATCTACTCCCAGTCCCTGGAGAGCAGAGACGGGACACTGGGGTATCTGGCCACTCTGTATAGACAGAATTTAGGTCCCAGTGACCAAGGTGGTAAACATAGGCCACATGAGAAAAGAGATTCCAAGACTCTCAAGCAAGAAGGTCGGGGGAAATGTGTATCAGGCCCACTATGGATTTCTTCACAGTAAATGGTGTCCTCTGTCAGTGGTCACAAATTTAGTATCATAGGATTCCCTTGGGGATCTGTTAAGATTCTAATGCAGAAGGTCTAAGGCAGGGCCCAAGACCCTGCACTTTTGACCAGGTGATGTCAACATTGCTGGTCCACAGACCATACTTTAAGTAGTAATATCCTGGAAAGCTCCCCAAGAGTGAACCCACGAACATAGGCTGTTCTAGCAAATAGCACTTTGGTGAGTCAGAGCTAGTCCGGTCCCTCTGAGAGGCATTGAGGAGCTGGGCTCCTCGTAGGAGGTGGGAAGGGACCCTGAGAAACACACTGAGTATGCGTCAAAGTTGACAAGTGACCTGGAGCAAAATGCTTGACTTCACTGATCTCAGTTCTGGGAAGTAGGGGGAGGTGTGCCTTTAAAATTCACTTTTATAATATTGAACACAGTCCAGTCCATATTCAAGAGATGCCTGCTTTTGTGTCATCTTCTTGGTAAGATGTTACCCATTGTCTCTTGTATCAGAAGCCAATGTTTATCAGTGTTGCACCCGGTGAACAGGAAGGTTCTCTGCCTGATGTGTTACAAGATGTCCCTGCACAGATTTACCTGCCCTCTAGCAAAAGGCTCTGCTGAACCTCTCCTCATCCACATCATCTCCAAGCCAATTGTTTTCATTTTCTAATGTCTCACGACCATGTGGAAACCCAAATCACAACACTTTCCTTTAACTTCCTCATTTGTGAGATGTGGGGTTGTGTCTGGGCATTCTCTGGGGTATCTTTCAACTTCAATAATCCAAGACTCAAAGGAGATTATTAAGTTCTCAATATTACAATCTACGTATCAACGAAACTTCTTTTTCTGATGTGGTAGGCAGCATGCTTGCAAAGAGTTTAGAGTTTGTTTTTTTTTACATTTTTTTTTTTTTTACATTTTATTTATTTTTGAGAAACAGAGTGAGACAAAGTGTGAGTGGGGGAGGGGTAGAGAGAGAAGGAGACAGAATCTGAAGCAGGCTCCAGGCTCTGAGCAAGCAGTCAGCATAGAGCCTGATGCGGGCTTAAACCCACAAACTGTGAGATCATGACCTGAGCCAAAGTCGGACGATCAACCGACTGAGCCACCCAGGCACCCCAGAGTTTAGAGTTTCTGATAGGCAAATTCACCCGGGCTTTGGGTAGAGCTCTCAGCAATTAACACAGACCAACCTTACATGTCAATTGGATTTTTATACCCTGGGTGTCTCAGAGATTTTAGTCTGCTCATCTTCCCATCTAATCCAGGAGAACTAGAGATGCACAATTAGGAATCACCACTTTTAGCTATTTAAAGCATTGACACTTTGAGAGAGCATTTGCAGTCTAATGGTGGGCTCTACATGCCATACATCACAGGGCTGGGGTGCATGGCAGGGGACGTGGTGAGATATACTGAGACCAGAGAACCTTCTCCCAAGGTAACCCCATGGTAGTGCTCATATACAACTCCACACTCTGGGGCCTCCTTGGCATGGCTGTCTGTGTGCCTCTCAAAGAATTTGTTCACTGTATCTGAAAGGCATGCTTGGTTGCCTCTTCTCACCTGGAGTGTGGGGAGCTTAGACGGCTCCTGTTTGTGACCAAATGTGTTATTTCTTCGGTGCTTTCCTGGTCTCTGATGGCTAGGGTTACCCCAGAAAGCAGAAACTCTCAAACTTTGGTATTTAAGCCCTAAAGAGAACAACTGGCAATAGCTGTCAAATTATAAAAGTATATGGTCTGCAATTCCACATTTAAGATGTTTTCCAACAGCAACACTTGCTCATGTATGAGATTATATATGTTATTCATTGCAACATGATTCATAATAGCAAAACACTGGAAACCACCTAAATGTTCATCAGTGGGGGACTGAATAAACAAAGGACTATGCAGGTGTAAGAAAGAGTGAAGAAGAATTTTTTATAATGATATGGACAGATCTTCCAAGATATAGTGTATAGTGAAGCAAGCAAGGGGCAAAACAATGCATATAATATGCTACCATATCTCTAAAATGCTGGTGGACTGCAGGAAAACACACATTTGTATTTATTTGCCAGTGCATAAGAAATGTCCAGAAGCATGTACATGTAAGAATCTAATAGCGATGGTCACTCACTGGAGGGAGTGGTGATGGATGCTGAGAACTCTGAGGTAGTATAGTGACTTTTCTCTGAATGCCTTTTTTTTTTTTTTAAAGTTTATTTATTTTAAGAGAGAGAGCGAGAGTGAGCACATGCACATGATCAGGGCCGGTCCAGAGAGAGAGGGAGAGAATCCTAAGCAGGCTCCACGCTGTCAGCACAGAGATGGACGCCGGGCTTGATCCCACGAACTGTGGGATCATGACCTGAGCCGAAATCAAGAATCAAGAATGGGTAGCTTAACCGACTGAGCCACCCAGGCGCCCCTGAATGCCTTTCTTATGCTTTCGATTTTGACTCATGGGAAAAGCTTCCTTATTCAAAAGTTAAATACATCTTTTAAAAGTTTAATGAAACGAAACCCCTGTGTTCTGAGGAATCACGTGGGGAGCTTGTTTTAAAATGCAGATTTTTAGGCCAAATCCCCAGATGTTCTGAGTCAATTGGAAATTGGAGAACCTGCATTTTGCAACAAGCAGCCTGGGTGATTCTGACATAGATGGTTCCAGAATCGAAGAACTGTGGGGCATATGGCCATAGACTACATCCATGCAACAGCTTTCTTTTTACTAAACATTGACTACATGCATGTGTCCATTTCATAAATTATGCTTTATTGTATTAAGAAATAAAACACATTTCTTACATTCTATGACTTAAATATTCAGCTTACTATACTGGCTTTGAGTTAATGTCACGCAGACCATGTACAATGTAATAGAAGCATTGGAAACATTTCTTGAAAAATAAGAATACAATCAATGAGCACACTTCACAGAATTTTACATGGTCACACAGTTTGCACATTTAAAAGGACCTGAATCATTCATATTAATATTGTGAATTTCTTATAAATAATTCATTAGTCTAAGGAGTCTAGGCAAAACCAAGCCATGACATTATTTATACTAAGTACCACACCTGGAATTTGTTCTGACTTCTTTAACACAGAGCACATTTTTGATGCAATAAATATTTACAGTTAATAGTAACAAGTACAATTATAATTTACAAAATATAAGTCTAATATTTAAAACAAAACAGAAAATGACATAAAGAAGTTTGTGCCATGTATTTTTACAACTCACCGAATCAACCCTTTCAACAAATTTTATTACCCCAAACTCTGCCAACTTGGATGCAAGAAAGGTTATGTTTGAATCAGTCAAGGCCAGATTACAGAGGGGAAAAAATTGTTTTTAAATCAATTTTACTTTCCTAATGTTATTCATTATCAATATCAATATGTCAATAGCACTAGCTAAAACTGAAGCAAATTGATGAAAAATTTGGATTCAAAACAGTCCCAAATTATATGTGTACCTTGCACACTGAAATCTCGAGTCATACCAAAATTTTCAAACTCGTCTGGGAATTAATGAGGTGTTGAATGTGTGAAGTTTTACTGTCCCATTAAAATGATCCTTTTGAAAGACCATAAAATTATGTGAGTCCTTCCATGTCATTCTATGGCTCTGGGAATGAATTTTAAATTTAGGGAACAAAAGAGAAATAATCTTATCTTCCAGAATGTGAGCTCTGAATGGGCAGACAGTGGTTTCTGGGTTGGTTTGTAACAGGGCACTAAGTCCATACCTGAACTCGGATTTTAGTCCAGGAGACATTTTTCTGTTAAAGGCTAGTCACGTAGCCTGGGTCTCCAGGCTCAGGGAAATCATCTGCTATCATGTCTTACTGGGTTTTTTGGGGGAGGGGGGAAGGCGGGGTGATGGGGGAGGGGTTCCACCCCTTCCTGATACCTGTTCTCCAACTAATCCCACTTCAAAGAAAGGTGCCTGGATTGACTGTTCTCACTTGGATCCTCTGTATATGGCCCTTCGCCAAGGGTTGTCTCTACTGGGTCACAGAACTAGGTGGGAAATTCTTCCCGGGGCTTCCATTTGCCACCGAATTTTGTCTCTGGGGGCAAGTGAACTAAGGGACTTCCTTGTCCACCTACTCTGTGCTACATTTCAGCCTCTGCCTGCAGTGAGTCCCTAACTTAGGTGCTTAGCAACATCTTCCATGCCCTTGGTGTACAGTCCTCGACTTCATCAGTGGTTCAGGCCTTTGGACAAAAGCTAGAGTAGGGAATGGGATTATCTATCAGTCACTGTGAACTTAATTTCTCACATGGAGCTGGATTTGGGAAGCAATGCTGAGCAGTGGAATGGGATACATCGAGCTGGAATTCATGCTTGGCCCCTACCTAAAGAAAGGGTGTCTTCGAAGGCCAAAGTTGTGGTAAGAGATTGCTGGGTATTAAAGTTGTTGTGTTTGTGTTGGGGGTGGAGGGCTGCCGGAGGATTGTCTTAAGAGGGATCCAGGTCCACATTAATACTCTGCCATTCAACTGCGGCGTGTGACCTTGGGATGGTGAAGTGATCTCCCTGAGCTTCAGCTTCATCATCCGAACACTTGTCAAGGTGCTTGTGAGGAAGAATAGAAATGTGCGCAGCACTGCATTTGGCACACCATTGCTGCTTGGTGGAATCGAGCACCTTCCTTTCCAGCACTTCTAATAACATTTTTTTAAGTTTATTTTGAGGGGGAAGGGCAGAGAGATTGGGAGAGACAGAACCCCAAGTAGGTGCCACACCGTCAGCGCAGGGCCCGACACGGGGTTCAAACTCACAAACCATGAGATCATGACCTGAGCTGAAATCAAAAGTCGGACGCTTAACTGACTGAGCGACCCAGGTGCCCCCTTCCAGCACTTCTACAGTCATAGAACTCCACTAAGGTTTCACACAAATGTGTGATCTATGACTTGTGGTTTTGCTCCCCATGATCCCGTCCCTTCTTAGGCTTCCACTTCCGTGTGACATGGAATGCTGTTCTGGCTAATATGCCTCCCTGGTGCAACCAACAATGGCATCATCCCCTGCCTCGGGCCAAGTTAAACAGACTCACTTTGCAGGCATAGACTATCCCGTAAACTGGGAACGTCCAGGAGTATAAATGAAATCAGAGTTCACTGAACCATATGAAATCACCTTTTTGTAGGTCAAGTATGGTCCAATAGCTGTAGTTTCATGCTTCAGCTTCATAGTTCCATGGGTCTTTTAATTTAATCGCACATAGTCACCAATAAATGTCATTTACTAATTTCCATAGTAAAGGAGGCTAAGCAGCTCTTTGGCCAGCAGGGGTGGCTCAGATTAGACGAGGCAGTGAGTATAAAAATGCTTTATAGACCACGAACACTAGGTAAATGCAAATTATTTTTTTAAATTAATCGTGGACACATAATATTTGAACCCAGAGGCTGTTAAACTTTTTAAAAAGTTAGATAAATTCCACTGAGTGCATTTCTAACGTCTCACAAAAGAAAAGTCTGTTCTCAGTCTGTGATTTGTTGATTGCTCTGGATATATTGAGCTGGAGTTCACGCTTGGCCCCTACCTAAAGGAAGGGTGTCTTTGAAGGCCAAAATTATGGTAAGAGGTTGCTGGATATTAAAGTTGTTGTGTTTGTGTTGGGGGTGGAGGGCTGCCGGAGGTTTGTCAAGGTGGGTGCTGAGAGGAATGACCATCACATACAGAATAAACTAGGGCTTGGTTTCTTTGAATAGCTCACACAAAGCCTGGACCCAGGAGAGTGAATAGAATAATGTCTTGTTTTCAGCTGTTCATCTATCTTATGAAAACACAGCCAAACATTAGACAAATGTGCAAAATGTGCCCCATTCCTCCCAGCAAGCCAGGGTTAGCGATGGCACTCTCTAACAACAGCTGCTTCGGGGCCTGGATGTGAAGGGCGGAAATGTCCAGAAAGTCGGCCTCTCTCGCATCTCACCTCCACAGAAGTGTGTACTATTCACTCACTTCTCACGTGGTCAGGTTTCCAGGGCGATCATTCCTATCTAGCTTTCAGGAAAGTGACTTAGCCACCTTTCAGTCCACAGGTTGAGGATGTCATTCAACTCATAGTTCCCAAGCAAAGCTCATCTCTCTTACCAGAAGACATTTGGTACATGCATTGACTCTGAAACCAACAACCAACTGCTACTTTTGGCATAAACAAAGACTTTACAACTTCAATGTGCACGTGTCCTTTGGACAAGTTCATTTATTTCTGTTCAGTGAGGCTTTTCATAACAAGCCGAGCTCGGGTTCATCTGAAGCAGCCTCTAAACTGTGTATTTACCATCCTTCCCCACTTCTCCATTCTTCAAGATGAAACCAAATTGTTTGTGTGGCAAAGAGGGAAACAAGAGGGCTTGTTAATGAGGCAGAAGGCCAGGGTCAGTGGAGGGGGAGGTGGTGAGGGCAGCCAGAAGAAGGGGTTTAGCCATCCACATTTATGGGGAATCATCACCGACAGGGAGGGCCTCGCCTGCGCCAAGCAGGGAGGATCATCTTGCTGTGGAATATCGCTCCTAACAGCAGCTGCGCCCTCCCTGCCAGCGGCGGCCGATGGTGGGCAGGCTGCCTTGTTTATTGCTTAATCTATCACTGTTGAGCTGCCTGCCTCAGGGAGGCTCAATTTAAGATAGATTGAAAGGTAGTGTCTGTCAATTGAATAAACACAGATGGTTTTCCACAGAAAAAATTGATTTTTTCCCCCCTCACCAAAGACATAAGCGCTAAACGTGATTATCTTTGGAAGCCAGGCGTGAAATGTCTTAGCTCCAGCCCCTGCCACACTCTGCCCTAGCAGAGAGGTGATACCACATGGGGGCTTGGGTCTCTCTCACCGGAATTTTAGGGTCTTGAGGTGGAAGAAGAAGTTGGCTTCCCTGGAGAAGGGCCCGGGTAAGTCCGTCCCAATAAGCAGGTTTGCGTCCGTCCATCCGTTGATTCCCAGTTTTACCAGTCCTGGGCCGTTGGCTGGCACACGCCTTCCACAGCCCTTCTGTTTAGAAGTCTCAAAGAGGTGACAAGATTTGCCTCAGGACACACAGCTGGACCTAGATTTCAGTCTCCTGAAATCCATGCCATAATGTTACCTGAAGGAGACATTAAGATGAGTCCTACTCCCAAAATGTCTTTGAAGGCAGGTAGTTCAGAGATGCTTGAACAGGTCACACCCAGAATGCTACACAATGTAGCCCCTAGCGAGGTACGAAGTCACTTACACTCAAGAGTTTTGAAGAAACCCAAGGGTAAAGTTGTGGAGCAGTAGTTGGAGATAACAGGTGCATGGAGGTCAGAGGTGAGTAGGGAAAGTACCCTTCGTATAATGAGGAGATTGAGCAATATGTTTTCTTATGTGTTTTTCAGCTTTAATCCCACAGCATAACAAGCTAATGGGACACCATTCATACGAATTATTCCGGGGAGCCCCTGAAAGCAATAGACTAGTCTGTCTCCTTCCATTCCACTAACATGAACATGAGTGTAGGATGTTGGTTGAAGGACTTCCCCAGACGAGTTGTTACAAAGGTAACAGAAGTGGGGCGCCTGTGAGCAGGCTGGCTGTACAAATGCTTTAGAAACCAAACTGGAAGCAATGACAGGACTCAGAGGATTTCAGCAAGAGAGGGATCTTAGCACTGTCCTCTCATTCTAGAGATGAGAAAATGAGTCTAGAGAAGGGTTGATAGCCAAGCTTACATAGCTAGAGACTAAGCTGGGATGACCGGCTAAAAATCTTCGTTCTTTCTGCTACACTTGCTCTTCAAACTGTCCAGTGTCATTATGGGCTCCCAGGAGAGCAGGTGGGAACAGTACAGAAGGGCATGCGGCTCACGGAAGGAAGTGAAGAGGTCTCACTCCAGCTAATACAACTGTAAACACAGACGTTCACAACTGTCTGGGTCCTAACTTCTCAAGCTCTGCAGACGGTGAGCACTTCCTTGTAACAAGAGATGAAAATCTTTCAGTACATGCCGTGTGGGAAAGAGAGCCAACGGTTCTTTCTCGCTTGGACAGAGAAAACCGGAATGAAGATCGTCTTCAGATGTAAGGGATACATATTACGGCACATTTGCGGAATTTGGATTTATCTGAAAGTGAGTTAACATGTTTGCAGTCCAGCAGAATTGGCCTATCATAGAGTCAAGAAAAACTTGATTCAGGGCTTCTAAAGTAGGATAGTCAAGTCTCTTTACTCAGGAAAATAAAAATATTTCAGTTCTTTTCTGCACGTGGGCTGTTTCATAAATACTCCTCTTACATAGAAAGTTAATGAACCTGTGGCTGTTTTATAATCCATTCTTAACGCTAAGCCCCCTGCAAATTATTTATGCATATTCAAACAAATATATATTACTGAAATTTTATTCATTTCCTCTCACAGACTTTAGGTAAGCATATGTTAAATGTAAACATGTTTCTCTTTCCACTCAGGTGTGATCTTTTTTTTTTTTTTTTTCTTTCATATGAACTAACTGCTTCACTGGAGCAAAGAGCCAAATCTAAGTAAATATGTTTGGCTGAAAACCTGTATACCAAAAATAAATACTATACGTTATGCACTTATAAATGACGAATTGCGAGCAAGATCAGTTTTCCCCCAAAAGGATTTCTCTTCTATGGTAGAGGCTGTGAATTGGTATCTCGTGCTCTGAATTCTAACTCAATGGAGATACCAATTCACAGCCTCACGTGGATCTTTGTATACGTGTCTATGTGTCTGGCTGTGTTTTCGCCTTAAAATGATGTGTCGAGTGTTTCTCCTGTGTCCCCAGTAACATCTTTTAAAAATAATCAACACTCAGGGATTCGTCCTAAACTGACTTCCAGTGTTATCAATTTGGGGATGGTCCATCATACATGGGAATTTTTCATAGGGTTGACTTTCAGGTTACAAGTGTAAAAAAACAGTTCCTTGGTTTGTGATCATAAACGTTCCTGAAAAATCACTCAAATCACATTTTTAAAGCACTAGTTTCTGCTTAAAGAAATGACAAGGTGAAGTCTTTCACAAAGTGGACATTTAACGTGTAATTTTTCTGCTGTATAAATCTATTTGTTCATGTAGTTTCTGTGACTTAATTGGCCGTAACTGTATATCAGGGCTTGATGCTTAAAATAATACTTTCTTATTTGTTCCCTTTTCTAAAATACGGAAAGTTTGCTCTACATCAGAAGAAGCATTCACAAGTTGAAATGGAAAATACAAGTCTTGACGGGCCTTTCAAACGTAAAAGCAATCCATCTGGGCCTCTCTGCAACCTGCCTATACCAGTCATGAGCCTTCCAAAGGGTCTTTGGAGGGTACAGAGACAACAACAGGTGTGAGGGTTCTTTCCTAGCCATAAAGCACAACTAGGGGCCCCTAGGAGGACAGGGTCAAGGTCAGCCTAAACATACCCTTCATGACAGATGTTTCCGTTGATGAGGCTGAAGGTGGCCACAGAGGGGTTGGTACTCTTGAAGGAGGTCATGCAGGTGGTACTTCTGCCGGTGCTGTGAGAGCGGGTCAACAGGCCAGGGCGGCAACAGAGGAGCTGGGTGTTGAATTGTTTCCTGAAACTCTTGCTCAGCAGGTAGAGGGCAAAAGGGTTCACACAGGAGTTGGTGAAGGCCAGGAGGCGGGCACAGATGCTGGTGATGAAGTGGAGCATGGAGGTGTCCACCTCTGAGTAGTGGTAGGAGCGGTACAGGTAGATGATGTGGTTGGGGAGCCAGCAGAAGGCAAAGAGGCCCACAAACACCAGCACTGTCTTGGCGAGGCGCTTCCGGGATTCGATCTAAGGAGAGAGTCACGCACAGAGCCAGAGGGACCAAGGGACAGTGTTGGATGGATGCAGAGCGACAAAGATTCAGACAGAGAAAAGAAAAAAACAGGGAAAAAGAATTGTGGGAGTAGATGAGCTCACAAAGCCACAGAAAAAGGGTTCAGTGGGAGAAAGGGGACAAGAGAGAATCCAATAAAATGGGAGAAAAGCAACAGAAACAGATGGAAAAAGGGTGTGTGTGGGGAGGGGGGAGTCAGAAACACAGACATGAAAAAGCCAGGAAGCAGAAATCCATGAGGTAGAATATAGTTAGAACGTGCCACTGAGAACAGATCTTTAAACAAAGTTGATTACATGCCTGAATGGATTGCTCAATGAAATTCTAGTAAGTGACCTCTTTTTCCTCCAGAGAGCTCTGGTGCCGTTTATCGGCCATATGACTTCATGTCTTTCTGGGCTCCACAGTTAATAATTTCTTATTCCCCCTGATGCTCAAAAGAGCAACCAGCTTTGTTCTTCCTCATTGGCCAAATCAAAATAACTTCCTACTATTATTATTTTTAGTCTCAACTTATTTCTGGGCTATACTAATATAGGGAGGTTCTTAGACAAAGTGGGCTGAGGATCGTTTGCCCCCAACACCCTCTGGTACCACTGCAAGGGGAAACGTCGTTCTCGTTAAAGAACTAGAGGTACAATGGATGTTCACTATTGAGAGGCCTTTCAAATATGGAGACAGTTTCACTGAGAACTGCCACTCTCTCCTCATAATTGAGGCAAACAACAACAACAACAACAACAACACTTTAAAGGGTGAAGCCACCGAGTCAGCGGTACATTTAAATGGACGGGGAGTCTTTCTGCTTTTGCATCATAAATGCCACAAGATCTACATTTGGACTAGAAAGCAAGAACTGACAAAGAGGATAAAGCCAGAGTCCCTGGTTTCTACTATTCATACCTCAAATCTGAAATTCTGTAGGATTATGGGGGACAGGGAAGGGAATCTAACACATGTGGAGGGCATTCTGCATTCTGGGCACTCTAGGTCATATATATGCTCTGTCTTTTAATCTTCCAGCCTTACAATATGTGGGTTATCACCCTGTATCATGGGTAAGGGAACTGAGGCTCAGAGAAAGTAAGTGAGTTAAGTCATGAAGTCTGGATAAGAACCCAAATCAATGTGAGCCTATCTTAGTCCAACGACTTCTTTTTCTTCAACCAGCTCCTTTTTCCCCGCTCCCTCTGCTTTGTCCCCATGTGGTGACACTCTTCCTATCCAAACAATGTGATTGGAATTTAAAGAAGTCACATCTCTATGGGCCTCAACACTTTATTTTGTTACCAACAACACTACTTCAGATATTCCTCAAAAGGAAACCCATACTTTAAATCTTCCAGATTCTCAATACCTCCCTAGCTTAGGTCTTTAATAAGAGAACAAGATTATAAAAAACACCTGAAAACCTGGGCTTCTGTGGCTAGGAGTTTCCATTTACCATCTGGCCGCAGATCACCCACCTCCTCTAATTGCAGAATCAGGTGTGCTTGTCAGTGGAGTCCAAAAGGGATCAGATCCCTAAGGAGGAAACGAATCAATCCTCAGCACCCACCTGCTTCTTGACATGTATATTCCCTTCCACAGGCAGATTGTAAGCGCTCTGGATCAGATTTTTAGCAATGAAGTAGTAGTAGACAGAGATAATCGACAGTGGGATGATGTAGAAGACCAGGAAGGAAGCCATGGAGTGAATTTTGGGGTGCAGCTCATTAGAATGTGGGTACGGAGCACAGCTAATGAAGGTCTGGTTGGTGCTTTCCTCATGAAAGGGATGTAGATCAGAAAACACAGCCTCCGGGATTGCCAAAAGCATGGAGATAACCCAGATCAATGCAGCTTTGAGGCAGATCTTCATCAGAGCATGAGAGGCCTGGATATCCATCGGCCGGACGATGGCTTTGTACCTGGGGCAGGAAAGATGGAATGTTCTGTGTAAGTTGGCTAATATTATTATGGATGCCCCAAGGATGGGGCAAGCCAGGCAACTGGGTGCAATATTTAAGGAAGCGCTCACGCTCAGGTTCATGCAAGTGCTGACTCTGAACTCATACTACCATGACAGTGAGGGCCTCCCTAAATGTTATACCCTGAGCACATTGCTTTCCTTATCCTAGTCCTGGCTCTGAAGGATGCGTTCTTGTTTCTTCACCCACAATCTCTCTTGATTTTAAGAACACTTCTCAGAAAAGCTGAAACTCCTTTCATTTTTCTTCTTAACTCACAGAAATTAATAGCAGGCATGTTTAAAGAAGGACACAGGGACAAGGAGTTTGAGTCCTTTTTTGGCAAAGCCTTCATTTTGAGTATTCGAGTGCAGTTCAGGGAACCTGAAGTCATTGAGTATTTACACATGCCTCTTCTCTTTTTCAAAGGGTGCAGAACAAATAGCCCACTGAAAATGTTATACCAGAAGCATCCCTGTAAGTGTCAAATTAATCTTTCCCCTGCCCTCTTGCAGTATTTAGGTTCCTCCTGGTTTCTGTGCTATATGTGCCCCGGACTTGGGCTGAATGCTCTGGGAAGCAGACATTGAGAGGAAACCAGAAGGATAAGAGGTTTAGTGGGGAGTCTTACCTGTGAAAGGCAAAAGGGAAGGAAGCAAGATTAGATGGAGGGTAGCTGTCAGACCCCAATGCAGACCTGACAAGGTCTACACCAGTGAAAGTGACCAACCATCCTAATTTGTCTGGAAATTTCCCAGCTTTAGCATTGAACATCCTACATCCTAGGAAATCTCTCAGTCCCAGCAAACCGTGACAGCTGGTCACCCTATGCCAGCCTAATGGTACCAAAGATTGTCCAGTGAAGTCCTGTCTTGGGTAGAAATTGCCAGGCCCTTGTATCACCACCTTGCCTAGTCATGGGCTGGGGCCACCCAAAAGGAGTGTGACCTCAGTTACTCTCTGGTATAGTCACTGGGTGGGAACTGTCCACGAAGAGCATGACCATAGCTTGAAAGCTGAAGTGGACCCTGAAGGGACTGGCAGCCACAGGCTAGCAGATAACTACTGTCCCTGCAGCTGAGTAGTGAATCTTTTGTTCAAGGGAGGTCTGAGCAGAGCAACCCAATATCTGCCACAACTCCCCATACAACACACCTAGCACATGAGCTGCTATAGTGTGGAAGTTGATGTGAATTGGGACCAACTAAATGTGAGGGTGTTCATTGCTGAAAATGCTGTGTTAAAACTGGTTCTACCACTGATACTCTATTATATGATAGACTTCGGTGATGGGGGAACACTTATTTCCACTTGCTTCCATGTTGATTAAGCTCCCGTTGGGTTACCACTCTTTGCTGCACCCTGATTCCTCATTCACTTTCTGCCTCCCTCCAGGGAAAGGGGAGTGAGTTATTAAGAGGTGAGTTTGAGAAAAAGAACCTGGCATGTACTCTGGGCTCAGAGAGGCCCATGGTTGTCTAATTGCCCCTGACTAGGGAAATGGCACATGTAATATAGGAGATCAGGTGTTTGCAAGTTCATTATTGCTGTGGACCTAAGTCACAATCTCCAAACAGCTTTATCCGGCATAGAAGCAATTATTTTTATCATTCTCTATTTCTTTATCTAGCTCTCTCTTCCCAGCTCAGGTAGAAAAGAGAGGGCTCTTACTTAATGGACATCCCCAGCATTCTAGAACAATACTATAGCCCCACTTTAGTGTACCTGGGTTTGCTTTTCCATCCATAAATTAGTTCATTGTAAACAACACACTACCATAAAAACTTCAAAGGAAGTTCAATTTTCTTCTGGCACTTTCTCTAGTTACTGTTCATCTCAAGCATTTTTATTCCTAGTATGTAGGTAAGGAATTTATATCTTTAAAGGTACATGAACATCTCTAGCCAAAGATATCTCTAATAAGTCAATTAGAGATAAAGTAGTAATCTAAGTTACTCCAAGTGAAGTGAAGTGAAGCTGATTCACTCCTGCATGAGGCAGAAAACAGAGTGAATGGCTTACCTCCTTCCCTCTTGAGAATCTTGTACTCCTAAGTACAAAATGCCATGGGAACTGTTGAGCTGCTATTTCAAATTCATAACTTTTAAACATAAAAGATAGTATAAAAGCATTACTTTTATAGTTTTGCCAGAAAAATAGTTTGAATCTAAATCTAAATAAGCTTCTAGATCTATGTACCAGTTTTCAGGAAATATGAAGATAAAAGAATCTGCTAAATGATGCCATGAAGATACAGTCCAATCCTGAATTGGAAAATTCTGTAGGAATGACTCCATTTTTTTTTTCAACAAATATATGGCATAAAAAAGGAGGGAGAAAAAAGTTTTTAAAAAAGGAGGGAAAATGGTTATAGACCTACTGAGATGTGTCATACATATCAATTCAGTGCAAAGTGTAGACTCCTTTTAGATTTTGATTCAAACCAAACAACCATAAAAAGATATTTTTGAGACTATTGAGGAAAATCAAATCAGAAAATCATTCAGATTTAGTACTGGTGATATTAAGGAGTTATTTTTAATATACTGGGTGCAATAATGGCATTGCAGTTCTGTGGTTTTAAAAAGACTGTATTTATTAAAAACATGCCTTAAAATATTTACCATGAGTATATTTGCAGTGAAATACTATAATGTCGAGGAATTGCTTTTAAATGTTCAGATACGTTCATATTTCGCTTGTACAATTAAAAAACAAGTAAAGGGACTTAACAGAAGACCATGGGGGAAGGGAAGGGGAAAAAATAGTTACAGAGAGGGAGGGAGGCAAACCATAAGAGACTCTTAAATACATAGAATAAACTGAGGGCTGATGGGGGGTGGGGGAGAGGGGAAAATGGGTGATGGGCATTGAGGAGGGCACTTGTTGCAATGAGCACTGGGTGTTATATGTAAGCGATGAATCACAGGAATCTACCCCCAAAACCAGGAGCACACTGTATATGCTGTATGTTAGCCAATTTGACAGTAAATTATATTAAAAAAAAAAAAAAAAAAAAGAAAGCTCCACACTGAGATATACTGTGGCAAATTTATAAACTTCAAGGTTATAAAAAGAGTTCTTGTATCCAGGTAGAAAAAATAAATCATTATCAGGGGGAAAAATAAGTAAAGGGGCGCCTGGGTGGCTTAGTTGGTTTCAGCTCAGGTCATGATCTCATGGTTTTGTGAGCTCAAGCCCTGCATAGGGCTCTGTGCGGGCAGCACGGAGCCTGGAGCCTGCTTGGGATTCTCGGTCTCCCTCTCTCTCTGCCCCTCTCTGATTCACACTGTCTCTGTCTCTCTCAAAATAAATAAATAAACCTAAAAATAATTTTTTTAAATAAGTAAAAATGCACCGCAAACAATTTTCCGTTTTAGAATATTCATAAATTATCACAGTAATTAAAGAAATCCCATTTACTAAGCTCTTGCTATGTGCCAAGCAGAGAATACCATCTACATTATCTCACTTATATTCCAGACAACAGATAGGTGCTATTATCCTCATTCTACAGGGGACAAACCGAAGTTCACTGTTAGAGGTGGTGGAATCAGCATTCAATTGAGGACCAACTCCTTTCAGGGTGTCACAGCTCTTTTAGAAGAAAGCTTTGGGTAAATCCTTCTTAGAAGCAGAGAAACAGCAGAGGTTTCCCTAATGCGTCTGGAACACACCAAATGTTCCCTGGAAGTCTAATGGTTTTCTAGAACATGGAACATATCAGTCTATTTCTTCTTCTGGTTTAGACAAGAAACACCAATGGGCGGGGGGTGGTTCTTGTTTAGGAGTGATGGCTGGTTGGACTGGGGTGGCTACTTAATCTAAAGGAGCCAGTGAACTGCCTGTCCAGCTACTAAAGAGCCTCTCTTTCTCTTGAGCATTTAAACTGAAAAAAAATGAGAGGATGTAGTCATGTAGTCAATAACAGATGCTGGAAATAAAAGATTTTGATGCCAGGGAAGGGATTGGGCATATTTTAACGAGTGCAAGATGAACGAGCAGCATAGGTAGACTGAGAGAAAGAGAAAGAAAGAGCCAGACATAAAAGCAGAAGCTGAGATGATGTGGCCCTAAGTCAAACAGAGGGTCCTTGGTTTCTGGCACATGAACTGCTTTGGAATGTAGGAGAGGTCTCCTGTTACAATCTTAAAATTCTCCCATTCCCTTTTCACCTGAGTTAGTCTGAGTGGCTTCTGTTCTTTGTCAACAAAAGAGCCTTATCTAGAACAGTTAGACATGACGGACATTTAAAGTTATCATCAGGGGCGCCTGGGTGGCTCAGTCGGTTGAGCGTCCCACTTAGGCTCAGGTCATGATCTCGCAGTTTGTGAGTTCGAGCCCTACGTCGGGCTCTGTGCTGACAGCTCAGAGCCTGGAGCCTGTTTCAGAATCTTTGTCCCCCTCTCTCTCCATCCCACCCCTGCTTGTGCTCTGTCTCTGTCTTTCAAAGATGAATAAACATAAACAAAAATTAAAAAAAAAAAGTTATCATCAGATTTATTTCCAGTATCGTTTCGCATACATCACCCCCTACTTGCTGCCCTCTGAGAGAATGAGCTGTCAACTTTAATTGTACCAAGAGATAGACTAGTCCATGGTCTGTTCCTAAAGTCTCCACTGCTTTCCTGACTTCCTCCTTTCTTTCTGCCCAATCCCAGATACATCTGAATCCTGTCCTTTCAAATTCTAGTTGATAAGTATCATCTTGATAAAGATTTTGCTGCCCAATCTAGGCTTCCATGATTCCTGTTCTTTCTCCTAACCTGTCTAATTTCATGACAGGATTATTGATTCCTTTCACATAAGGCTTGCTATGCACCATCTTGAATTGTTTGCTAGCTTTCCGTGGGTATGTCTTTTCTACCCGACTTTCTAATAAATGTCCTGAGGTTAGAACATCTTTTTCTCTTCTCTTCCTTCTGTGTCACTAAAAATGTTCCAGGTCCCTTGTTCTGCGTGCCACTTACTTCAAAGCAGAGGCTCAGTGCATACTTGCTAATTAATTGATAATAATATGTCTTGCAGGTGTGTCTCTTATTTCCAACTTCTCAAAAATGAGAGTAGATTCACCTTTACATACTTAGTAAAATTCATTCTTCCACAGACTGACAGATTCACTCCTGATACCATGGGCCTCAAGACAATTGCTTCCCACTCCTGAAAACATCTGTGCACCATTTTTCCTATGCAAACATTGGAAAGGTCAGAAACATTCTGTGGAATGAGATTAATGTCTCAAAGAGATTTTTGGCAAGTAGAAGTAGCCAGCTCCCACATCCAGGTTGGAAACCTTTGCCCACAGAAAAGTATGTCTTTTATTCAAATACGGGCACTTTGTTTATTTTTAGGGACCCAGCATTTCAGCCTTCATTTGTAATTACCTGTTGAGGTCTGGAGGAGTTGTTGAACAACACTATTTTCAACTCTCCTGATGCACACTACCTGTGGCAGACTGAGGTGAAGAGAAAACTAAAGTAATTAAACGGTCTCTAGGTAATTGGCACATCGTCAGCATTTAAATTAGAATCCTAACACCTAATCAGATTTGACAAGAGTATTAAACATTGGTTCTATTTTCTCCTGAGAATAACACCAGGGACTTTTCTGAAGAAATGTGAGGCAATTATTAGCTGACTTGTAAAATGACTATAATCCAGAGTCATGGAATCTTCTCTCTCTTTGAGCATTTGTGCAAATGGAGAACTTGCTGATCCTTGGTGCTCATCCAGCCATTATCTTTAAGTGTGTAACAGATTACAGTTATTCTTTCCTGTTCTTCTCTCCAGGCCAAATAACTCCAATGCTCTTTTCACTCCTTCTTAATATACTCCAGTCTTCTCTGGGCTCTAATGTGGACTTGGGAGCAGCGCTTCCTAATGGTGATTCTACCAACTAGATTTACGGTCTTGGACAAATCATGGGTTCTTTGCACTTCAATATTCTCATCCCTTAAAAGAAGATCATAACCACAACCTTCAATGATTCTGGCAAAAGTGATTAAACTGCTGAGGAAGAGGTTTTAGGGGAATAGGATGTTCACATAGTCTCAAAGAGTCTCCCTATAGACTACTATCTACCCGCAAAGAGGAAAATGTACCTTTATGTTGGGGAGCTCCAAAAGTCACCCCTTTAACCAAGTGGTCAAATCCAGAGTGAGCTTCTCTGATAGTCCAAGTAGGCACAAGGTCTAGGGCCCATGATACTTGTAGCAGTTTAGAAAAGTGTTTTAATTTCTTTTAAAAACCAGACGAAAAAAATGAATACAATGCATCTTGGATTATATTTATCTTTATGCTGAAATAATTATAAAATAGAATTCTTAATATTTTTTTTTTTGCGGAGAAAGGGTCCTATAAAGGTAAAAATACCAAGGGCCCATGAAATTCATAATTTGGCCCTGATTTAATTTAGCATCACCAATAATGGGACCATCTGAGATCATGTGCCTCCTGATATAATGCAATGGGATAAATACAACATTGCCAACGCAGTTGTCTTGCTCCAAATTTTTAATCTGAATCTATATATGAAGAAACAATCAGACAAATCCAATTCTGGCACATTCTACAAGATAACTGGCTTAGAGTCATCAAAACAGTCATCATTTTTTAGAAGAATATAGGGGAGTTATTGTTATACCTCAAAGGAGATTAAAGAGGTATAATAAGTAATCCTTTTCACAATATATACATACAGCAAATTATTATGTTATGCCTCTTAAAACTTATACAATGTTATGTGTCAATTATATCTCAACAACACCAGAAAAACAAAATATAACAACCCGATGCAATGTATATACCGTAATTTGATCCTGGATTTTTTTAAAAAAGGTAATAAATTACATTTTTTTGGAAAATGTGGGAAATATGATTACATATTAGATTCTATTAATGAATTATTGTTAATTTCAGTAGGTGTGATAATGGAATTGGGGTTGTGCAGAAGAGTGTCCGTGTTCTTAGGAAACACACCGAAATAGGAGTGAAAGGTCAGGATATTTGTACCTTACTTTCCAGAATCCAACAAAATAAAACAAAACAAACAAATATGTGTGTGTCTCACACTGGAGAGCAAGAACAATGTCTAGGGAATGCTAATTGTTGAATGTGGGTGGGTATTATACAGAAGTTCATAAACAAGGGAGAAAACATGCTAAAATACAGAATTTTAAAAAAGATAAAAGAGTAAAATAACAATTTTAAAACAATGTGTTATATATTTTATTGACTATAAACCCTTTTGTCATCAGAAAAACTTTATTATAATTATAATGTGACTGAATGTGTCATGTCTGATTAGTGCCTATACTAGGAATGAGGGAATTGTCTTTTTTGTTATATTCATATTGTTCTCTTGGGCTTGCAATTTTAGTATCATCTATAATCTGTGGGGTTTTGTTTTGCTCTGTTTTGTTCTGTAGGAATATTTTTAGGTCACTTGTCCATTTGGGGAGGTTAGTTTAATTAAGACTAGATCATACAAAAAAACAAAACAAAACAAAATACACAGCAATCTGCCAAACCTCTCCAAAACCTGAAAGTGCAGGGAAGAATAGGGTGCCATTGTTGAGCCTTCTATATGGTGGGACCTGTTCTCCTGCCACCCGAGCTGCGCGTGATAAGGGATCCTCTGATGTGGACTCGGGGAGAGAGTGAGCCTCAGTTTGGACACTACATATTACCAATATTTAGTTCATATTTTCTTTTAAATAAAAAATCAATATAAATATAAGTTTTGACGCTTTCCTCCTTACCTGTTAGATCAGGTTGCACCTCTCCTAGAGGGCATGAACCCCACTTTGTGGTCCGTTATCCAATAAGATACTTTCCAGAAAATTTAGCAAATGTTTCAGGGAGTTTTCTAAGAGTCAGCAGATGAGACTTCTCTCCTTGCCCGGGGAGGAAGCGAGCTTTAAACTCAGGTGAAGGCAGAGGGTCATGATCCATATTACAAAGTGCAGTCATACTTTTTCTTTTTCTCATTTTCTTCAGAGAAAGATCAAGACACAGATCGTGGATCCGCGCAGGTCCATCTCTGAGTAAAGTCCTGAAGTTTGTGAACTGCAATTCCCCCTCTATTGTGTTCTTTCCCTGTAGGCACATGTGGTTTCCCTGAGACCAAACCCTGCTTTGGGGAGGGGCGTGCATAGCAGTCATTCCCTCTGCAGTTTGGCTTGACGTCAATGCGATCACTTTCCCCGCATGGAAAGTCCGACCTCTGATTGTAGAAAGAAGGATCTCTTTTGTTTATTCCAATAAACAAGTTTTGTTTATTCCTCCAGCAGATGGAGGAGCCACTGGAGGGGCAAGGGCTGCAGGCAGCCACACTTCTATTTACTTCTTCAAAGGCTTACTTTGCAACTACCATGTGGGAAGTTCTTTCTTGCAACAGATTGAAGAGGAAGAGTATTGTGTACCTGGGTTTCAATTAGATTGATTCTGTTAACAACAACAGTAGCTAAAACTTGTGGGAGACTTACTATGGATCAGGTAACTATGTTATGAGCTTTGTTTAAATTATCACTGTTTTATCTTCATAACAATTCTCTATAGTAGGTACTAATATTATTGTTCTTTTACAGATGAAGAAACTGAGGCAAAGTAACTTTTCTAAGGCCATTAGTGCCAAGCATTGGAGACAAGATTTGAGCCCACGCAGGCTTCTTCCTATCATGATGATCCTGTGGTTGACCAGGCAGCCTGGGCTTTCTGGTGTAGAGGAGGAAAAACGATTTTCTCTCTGCTGTTCTAGGTTCTTGGCCGAGACCCACCCACTCCCCCATAACAAAAGACAATTTAATAGGAGAAAAACAAATAGAAGTTTAATATCCTATATACTTCCTGTACCCATGGGAGAGGCCCAGGAAAATGGAGTAACTCCCCCACATGACCCAAGCCTCCATCTTAAATACCATTTCCAGTTAAAGGCAAAAGAAGATGGGGGGACAGGTATGGGAGGTTAACCAGGAAAAGTATAGTAAACAAGAGTAAGATTGTCATGCAGATCTAAATCTTGGCCTTCTCCATAGGAGATAGGAGCTCCTAGAGATTTAGAGTCATCCTCTCCCTGGTACAAAGACAGAGACACCCTTACAGATGGAGATTTCCCTTATAAATGGAAATGTCTCTTACCAAAAGGATAACTTTGATTAGGGTTTTCAGAGCTTGTCCTGTGCCTGCTGTTTCTTAAATAATCTGCCTAAAATAATCCTCATGCCAAAGAGGCACATTTTTGGGTAGCAAATTCTTCTCCTTTTTGCTGGCATTGAAATTAAGGGAGAAAAGCAAAGAAATGATTAGAATGTCTGTTCCCTACCTACTCCGGCCATGGTGAAAGCACCGTGTTTCCAGGCAGGCACAAAAGTCCTTTCTTTCTTGAGTCTGTTACACTGAATCTCGGGACTCTTTCACTGCCGTATACACACCCTGACATTCCCTGTGGCCTGCGCCTAGAGTGAGGTCCGAGCTCTCTCATAAATTCAGAGACCTCAGGGCCTAAAGAGGCCATCCGAAGGAGACTTTGGAACCAAGCTGAAAACGGCATCAGGGAAGCTCTACAATCTGGGGACGAGGCGCTGTGGTGGGAAAGGTTCGGAAGGGCAGGTACTGTTGGCATATGGGGGATGGAGAAGCTGAAGTATAAAATGAAAGAGAGAAGCAGACAATTATTGGACTTCTCTGGCAGAAGCAGTTGGGCAACTATTGACCCTTGGGCCCAAAGCGGGTTTCAGCAGGATGACCAATTCCGAAGCTCAGGGCTAATCCTGTAAGGGAATCCGTCAGAAGGGGTGGAAGCAGGATGAAATCTTACAGTTGCCAGTGGATATGTTTAAACTGACCAAGGAGCAGTAACCCAGTTAGATTTCAGTAGGTGTGCAAACATCCTGGCACAAGTTGTTCGGAGGCCATTCCTCAAAAATGTTATGGATGGAAGAACATATATTTATAACTTGTTAGACTTTTTCGGCAATTTATGAGCCAAAAAGTTTGAAGAATGTTTATAAATCTCACTTGCAAGCTGCAGTTAGACATAACCTGCATTTACTCTACTGAGTAACACAAAAGAGAGCAGAGAGTGGGGAAAAATCACAAAGCCAGAGAAAAATCACCCATGCTCTAGGGTAGAAGGTAAAGTAGACTCGGGGTAATAAATTGTGTTCCTAAATTGTCATTCACCCCCAAACAGACCCCGAGACTGGGATTTAGGCGCAAGTAGTTTGGGAGGGGATCCCAGGAAGCACAGGGAGGGAATAGGGAAGTAGGACAGGGAGGGAATAGGGAAGTGGGACAGGGAGGGAATAGGGAAGTGGGACAGGGAGGGAATGGAAGCCAATGAGTACCACTCCGGGCAACTGGAGCACAGGCCTGCTGGGGACCCCTTGAGAGACTGGTGAGCACATTCCAGAACTGTGCCACCAAGGCGTGAGGAAGCTGAGGTGTTTCCCATTGATTCCCATCCCTCTCTGGTTGAGGATGGTCTTCTAGTGTTAACTCTGGAGTGCTCCCCCTGCCCCAAACCTTCCCATGGCCAGATATCACTCTCACTCAGAGAGAAACAGCCAACCCAGCGGTGTGAGTGACCTCCAGGGAGTGCGAGGGATATGGGTACGCCACCAATAGTGACCGATATGTAAATTTTTCTCCCGGTCCTGACAGTTTCTCAAACACATATACAAAAAAATGAAATATCAGGGACATTATTAGTTTTTAAATATACTTCAAATTATTGGAGATAAAAATAGAATTTAAAAAATTTAAAAAAAATTTAATGAAAAAAATTTTGTATTAAGTTTATTTATTTTGAGAAAGAGAGAGAGAGCACAAGTGGGGAAGGAACAGAGAGAGGAAGAGAAGATCCCAAGCAGGCTCTGTGCTGTTAGCACAGAGCCTGATGTGGGGCTCAAATTCAGGAACTATGAGACCATGATCTGAGCCGAAATGAAGAGTCAGACACTCAACCACCCAAGCCACCCAGGCACCCCTCTTTTTTTTTTTAAATAAGAATTATTAAAGCTCAAAAATACCATCATGGCACATGAGTCATTGTGTCTAATTATAAAAACTTAACAGCACAATATTTAAATAACCTTTTGTGAGAGGCTTTGTACATGGTGAAATGTTGACTCAGCTTTGTAGCTTATTGGGTGCCCTGGCCCAGAAGGTTGATCCTGGCAGTGTTAGAGAGTTATACCCGTGTGGTGAAGGAGCCCACCACAGAGAGACAGAGGGACGGGATGGAGACTGGGAGCCCTGCATTCTACATCCACTTCGATAATTAGCTATTTTTGCATAGTGTGCTGTCTCAGTTTCCTTTTCTTTACTTTTATGTTATTTATTTTTATTTAAGAAAAACTTGTACAGCACTATGTTCGGGGTAAAGCTCTGAACACTTATCGCGGATTAACTTTCTGAATCTCTTATATCAGTGTAAGGAAGTAGGTACTACTGCTGTCATCCTCTACTTACAGGTGGAGAAACTGAGGCACAGAAAGTGAAGTAAGTCACCCGAGGCGACATAGCTACCAAGTGACAGAGCCAGGGTTTGAACAGAGGTCCTGAGTCCAGATCTTAAACTATGAGATTTTCAGATCTCTGTTTACTTCATCTGTGAAATGGAACTAATGATATCAACCTTGCTCGCTGTAAGGAGGGGCTAAATGAGGTGTTTGAAAAGCACTTTGAAAACCAGAAGCACTATCTAAATGAAAGGCTACTGCATTTCATGAAAAGAAAGGACTGTCCACTGATTATCAGCTGGTTGAGATTTCAACAACATCCTCTCAGCAACCTTATGAACTTTAAATAACAGTCATGCTAATTACATTCACTCTTTTGACTAGGAATTCTAACATTTCAAAAAGAAGTCAACACATTATTTCATTTCACCATTTCAAAAGTTACAATAGTCCTATATGATATCTTAAAAGTAAATACCCTTATCCCCATTTTACAGATCAGAAAACTGAGACCTATAGAGTGATTTGCCCAAAGTCACACAGTTGACAATTAGAAGAGCCAGGGCTCAAACTCAGACATCTTTCCAAATTTTTTTTTTAATGTTTATTTTATTTTGAGAGAGAGACAGAGTGTGAGTGGGGGAAGGGCAGAGAGAGAGGGAGACACAGAATCCAAATTAGACTCCAGGCTCTGAGCTGTCAGTGCAGAGTCCAATGCAGGGCTCGAACTCACAAACCGTGAGATCATGACCTGAGCTGAAGTCAGAAGCTTACTGACTGAGCCACCCAGGTGCCCCTCAGACATCTTTTCAAATTCAATGCTTTTGAATTTGTCTTCACTATGAATAGTGCTCCACTAAATGTGACCTTCAAAAATTAACAATAAAAGAAAGAGAAAAAAATACAATGAAAGAAAGAAGGAAGGGAGGGAGGGAGGGAGGGAGGACAGTTGCTGTTTAATAGGTAGGGAGTTCCAGATTGGGAAGATGAAACAAATTCTGGGGATGGATGGTGGTGAAGGTCACACTACCATGTGAATGTACTTAATGTCACAGAACTGTACACTTCAAAATGATCAAAGTAGTAAATTTTATGTTATGTATATTTTTCCACAACAAGCAGAAGGAAGGAAGGCAAAAGGAGGGGGGAGGGACGGAAGGAGGGAAGAAAAATTTGTAAGTTTGTCACCATGCAACTTTGGGGGCATCTTAAGAATCAACTGAAAAAGTTTGCTTTGAGTCAGCAAAGATATCATCAAGGAAGGTGGTCTAGACAGTTCATTTGAATGACTTTTTTCAGTTAAACATTTTAGTAGAAAAATGCTAACAGCCTTTTCCCAAGAGATCTCTTATGGCCCAAACACTTCCTATTTCTCTAACCATTTCAAGCCCAGAAGAGTTGCTGGAGGTACTGAGGAGATGATTCTCCCTGAGCACAATTCCCCTTTTGAATACTTTTAAAGGGACTTGCTTAACATGAAGTCACTTGCTTACATGAAAAGACCTTAGAGGAGGCAGCACCAGGCACGAGGGTGAAACATTCGGAGGAGGTAGGGAGAAGAGCAGAGCCTGGTCACATCTTTACTCCCCCGTGAGCAGCAGGAAGCCTCTGCCCCCATGCCCACTATCCATGTGAGCTGGAATCCAGCTCAGCCTTGATTTTAAACTCTCATTTTCTTCATTTACACAACTGTTAGTATCACAGAGGACCCAGGGCACACTGGAAAAGACAGTTATCTTAAAGATATGTGGTTGGTTTGACTCTCAATTTTTGATCTGAAAGCAAATGTGCATGATATGACAATGCCTCATACTTTAAAGCACCACACAGCTGTCTGATTCTTATTATATTGTCTTGATTAAGTCCCCTTGGAAATCTGTCCTGGCTGACTGGACAGGGGTCATGGATTCCCCTAGGTCCTACTTTGATATTGTAATAGTGACATAATGGGACAGAAGGTAGCTGTACTTGTGGTGAACACAGCATAGTGTATAGACTTGTCAAATCAGTAAGCTGTACACCTGAAACTAAGGTAACATTGTGTGCTAACTCTACTCAAGTAAAAAAAAATAGTAAACACCCACTGCTGAGTGACTGCCTCAGCAAACACCCACACACTTCTACGTCAGGGACAGCAAACTAAGGATCTACTGGCCACATCTGTCCCTCTGCTTGCTTGTTTTCATATGGTCCATGAGCTAAGCATACTTTTTACATTTTATTTATAAAGTTTATTTATTTATTTTGATAGAGCAAGAGAGCACGTGAGCAGGGGAGGAGCAGAGAGAGGGGGAGAGAGAGAGACAGAGAGACAGAGAGAGAGAGAGAGAGAGAGAGAGAACCCCAAGCAGGCTCTGCCCTGTCAGTGCAGAGCCCAGTGCAGGGCTTGATCTCATGAACTGTGAGATCCTGACCCGAGCCGAAACCAAGATTTGGACACTTAACTGACTGAGCCACCCAGGCGCCCTAGTTTTTATATTTTAAATGGTTGGGGTAAAAATCTAAAGAAAAATCAGGAGTGCCTGAGTAGCTCAGTTGGTTGAGCATCCCACTCTTGGTTTCGGCTCAGGTCAGGATCTCACAGTTGGTGATTTTGAGCCCCACATCTGTGCTACCTGTGTGGAGCCTGCTTGAGATTGTCTCTGCCCCTCTCTCTCTGCCCCTCCACCACCTGCTCTCTCTCTGTCTCTCTCTCTCTCTCTCAAAATAAAGAAATAAACTTGAAAAAGAAAGAAGAATCACATTTTGTGACATGTGAAAAGTACATGAAATTCAAATTTCAGTGTCAATAAATAGGTTTTTACTGGAACACAGCTATGCCCATTTACTTACATAATACCTATGGCTGCTTTCATGCTATAATGTCCGGTTGAGTGGTTCCAACAGAGACCTTATGGCCCACAAAGCTGAAAATGTTATCTGGCCCTTGACAAAAAATGTTTACCGGCACCTGGCCTATGTGCACTGAATGTGTGAACAACAACATTCTGTTGTTCTCTTGCCTGTTCATACCAAAATTGTTGGTTCCTTCTTTAAATGGAGGAGAGAGCCTGTCTTCCATTTCGCATGGCACTCTGCCTGTTAGGCTTATTAACTTGTGATAATGAAGACAATAGGCCACTGACCTTTGCTGTTGGTTTTCCAGTATCAAACACTCATTGTTTAGGATGCTTAGTGACCTTATCAGCAAGGTAAGTACGAATTTAGTATCTCAGGCTCTGCCTGACACTATGGATATAAAAGTCCGTGACCATTAAGGATTTAAAATTCTGGTTGGGGAAGCAGGCTATACCCAGGTAAAGCCCTCAAAGAACAATAGAATGATATTTACATATTACATTCCCCTTTGTGAGGCACTCTCAGAATAGACGATGCTGGGCCAGTCTATGAAGTGCTTTTATCATGGTCAGACATATGAGTACATGTTTAAGGACGAAGCTGTTTTCTGTATAATTATGGAATAGAAAACTTAGGAGTTATCAAGTCCCATTTCCTTCACATATGGAAGAGGAAACTAGTGCCCACAGAGGTCCCATGGTTGGTTAGCTGAGAACCAAGACTAGAACCTGGGTCTCTGGATCCCCAAGTTAGTTATACTTGACTATAGCACTTCAGAGTCTCAGGTCTTTTTAAAGCACCAGTAAAGGATGCTTAAAACTAAATATTTACTACACTTCTCTTCATCCCATATGACATGTTTTCCTCAAACCATCATTTTAACCTTTAATTTCACCTCTGCTGACAAGCTAGGAAAGAAAAGATGCCAAATTCTGATTTTTCTGTTCTCCTGTGGTGTTGCCAATCATTTAACGTGGAAAGGGAAAAGAAAATAATGAAATTCTTAAAAATCTGTTTTGACTGCTATTTCTTTAGAAAGAAATAAGTGTTTCCCATATGCTCTCATGGAGAAACAACTGTAATTTTGTTTTTACATCAATTTTGTATTGTTTTTTGTGTGTTTAACGTATTTCTCATAACAGAGGCCTGACCCTGGTATGAAACTGCCTGATAATCAAACAAAACAACACAAAACAAACAAAGAACAGCACCAATGGGAAAAAAAGAAATCGTGAAAAGCTTGAAGTTAACCTGTAGTTATTCTATTTATATGTACACAACATAAAGAAATAAGTGAGTCACATGGACATATTATTATTGTCACAATAAGTTCTTCTCACACTGGAAATAAATGTCTTTATGTGCTGCACTTCGCATTTTCTCCCTACTTCTTTCCTATTACCACTGACCAATTGGTCTGTGTACAATACCAAAAAAAAAAAAAAAAAAAAGAAGAAGAAAAGACGAAAAGAAAGAAAAAGAAAAAGTAATAAAGAAGTGAAGTTTAAAGAAATGTACCTAGGAACATTTTGGCTCTTGTCTTCCCACGAAATTTTAGCTGTTCTCAATCACTGCATAACTAAATGTTGGCTCTAGCTCCCGCATATTGGGGCTAAGAGTCCTGGCTTGGTTGAAAGATCCCAGAGGCTTTGATGTCCCTACAATATTTGGCAGGGCCCACTGCTGCAGGCCTCAGCTGAGACTCCTCACTTACTCACTTTGAAGTTAGCCAGAGCTCACTTCTCTGAATCTAAATTGCTGAGTTAATTTGAGGCTATGAATGCTGATCCTACAGGTCTGGCTAGGAAGTTCTGTACTCTTCTTTAGAGGAACTGGGATATGGAGAGTTTTGAGGGCAGCAGACCAGGTCTTTAAGAGAGGTGGTATGGGATTTTCCACCTCTGATAACAGCAGACTAGCTTGTTGCTGAGCAACTCTCCTAACATAAAAGTTAGAAAATCTCTTTGAAAACATCAGAGAAATACCAAAGCAGTAAGGATTCAAGGGGCCAAAATCCTGGAGAGGAGGGTAAAGGAATGAAGCTATTGTTCAGCATCATTTTCCCCTTAAAGCATTTGTTAAGTTTCAATCAGCAGCAGAGACATAAAGCTGAGTGGAGCTTCCAGCAGTTTTAGAAGGAAGGAGGTCAATAAATGGAGTACAAGGGCCACCAAGGAGAGGAGGCCAGGTAAACACCCCAGGCTTTCAGTTCAGATTCCCAAAGGGGTAGACCCCAGGAGGAGGGATGAACCAATTCTCACAAAGACCAAAGCTCAGCCTCCAATCTGCACGGTCCCCAGTTGGGTCAGGTATACTGCCACCTAACTGCCTGCAAGAAGCAAGAGCTAATCTTTTCTGGATGATAATAACATCCAGAGCCTCAAATTATTTACAATTCATTATATACAAAATCAGGTAGTCAAACAAAATTGCCTCATATACCAGGAGGCAAAACAAGATGGCCAAAACACAGGAGAAGAAAATCAATAATAGAAACAGGCTTATAGAGTTACCAGAGAGGGATTTCAAAATATACTGGGACTAATTCAAGAAATTAAAATGGAAATCCTAGAATTGCAATATACCCAAACTGAAGTTAATAATTAAGTGGAAGCTTCAGAAGCAGACTAGACACAGCTGAAGAGAGGATTTGTGAGCTGAAAATGGCCAGACTGAAGTACAGTGAGAAAAAAGGCTGGCAAATAAGGAAAAAGGAGAAGGAAATTTATGGGACATGGTGAGACGGTGAGACGAAAATGTGACTAAAATAGTTCCCAGTAACTGAGGCCTGACCCTGGTATGAAATTTTCTGCCTCAATAAAAGCAAAAACAACCAAAGGAGGAAGAAAACTTGAAAAGCTTGAAGTTAACCTACAGTATCCTATTTATATGAAGACAGCATAAAAAAGGAGAGGAAAAAGAGAATGAGACAGAAGCAATATTTGAAGTTGTAATGGTTGAGAACTTTACAAAACTGGCTAAAACTTCAAGCCACAGATTTAAGTAAAGCTATGAATCTCAAGCAGGAAAAATACAAAGAAAACCACTTAAGTGCATCACAGCAATGCTGCTGAAAACCAAAGGTACGGGAAAAAATCTTAAAATCGGTCAAAGAAAAATCAATAATTTTGAAAAGCAACAACAAAACTGATATCTGTCATCACAGTAGAAATCAGAATACAATAAATGGCAACTTCAAAGTGTGAAAGAGAACTGCCGGCTTAGAATTCTATGCCCAGTGAAAATATCCTCCCCAGATTACATCAAATAAAGGCATTTCCACACACAAAAATAGAAAATGTATCCCCATTAGACTTAACACTGAGTGAAACATTGAAAGGCATTCTTTGGACCGAAGTAAAATGATCTCAGATGAAGTCACAGAGATGCAGGAAGAAATAGCAACAGAAAAGGTAAATATAGGAATAAATTTAAATTTAAAGATAAATATGTGAGTAAATGTAAAAAAACTAACAAAAAGTATGTAAAACAGTAAACATAATGAGTTGTGGGTTTTAAAATACAAAGAGAATTAAAATATAAAATAGAAATAGTCCCTCCCCACCCCCCCAAAAAAGGCAGGAGGGAATTAAAATAAAGTGTCCCTGGGTTGCGATCCTTGAATTCTCCAGGAAGTGGGAAAGTACTAATTTATAGCAAATTCGAATAAGTCAAGGATACATGTTGTAAACTGTAGGGTAGCTCCTAAAAGAATGCTAAGAAGAGTTTATATAATTCAACTTATGGGGAGGGGTAGAATAATTAAAATATTTCATTAATTTAAAAGAAGGCAAGAAGGGAAAAAGGATAATGAAACAGGTGAGACCAATAAAAAACAAATAACATGGTAGATTTAAATCCTGATACATCAGCAAAGTCAAATTTATCAGAGTGTCTGTGTTCATAGAACAGAAACCTGTAGCCAAATTACAAAGAGCAAAGACATTTGTTTAAAGTCACGCATGTTATGCATACCCACAAAATACCAACATGGATGAAGAAAATTTAAAACATAATACAAAGGCATCCATGGCAAATAGGTTAATGGGGATCATCAATTAAATGAGTATGTAAGATTACTCAAGGCACAAAACTTTAAATACTGTGAAATTGTATGGCCCATATAGGAAAGAAATTTGATACTGGCTTTCTCAAATAGTTTTAAACATTTTATAATAATCTAAACATACATGACATAACCAGTAATGAGTTATGGAGCTGAAATAAACTTTTATCTTTTTTTAACGTTTGCTTATTTATTTTGAGAAAAGGGGTGAGGGGCAGAGAGAGAAGGAGAGCAAGAATCCCGAGCAGGCTCCACAGGGTCAGCGCAGAGCCCACTGTGGGGCTTAAACCCACAAACCATGAGATCATGACCTGAGCCAAAATCAAGAGTCAGATGCTCAACCGACTGAGCCACCGAGGCACCCAGAAACTTTTCTAACCTCTCATTAATAGTAAGTCAATTTTACAGGGCGCCTGGGTGGCTCAGTCAGTTGGGTGTCCAACTTCGGCTCAGGTCATGATCTCGCAGTTTGTGAGCTTGAGCCCCACGTCGGGCTCTGTGCTGACAGCTCAGAGCCTGGAGCCTGCTTCGGATTCTGTGTCTCCCTCTCTCTCTGCCCTTACACAGCTAGTGCTCTCTCTCTCAAAAATAAAATAAAAACATTACAAAAAATTTTTTTTAAAAAGTCAATTTTAATCAACCATGTGGCAAGTCTGACTTGTTTTTCTAATTTCTCTATAGAAAAGATTATCACTGGGGCGCCTGGGTGGATCAGTCAGTTAAGTGTCCAACTCGTTGGTTTCAGCTCAGGTGATGATCTCACGGTTCGTGGGATTGAGCCCCAACTGGAGCTCTGTGCTGACGACATGGGGCCTGCTTGGGATTCTCTCCCTCTCTCTCTGCCATTCCCCTGCTCATGCATGCATGCTCTCTCTCTCTCAAAATAGATAAATAGACTTAAAAAAAAAAAGGAAAGAATATCACCAAACCATTGTCATTTTAAAAGGAGACAAATGAGGGGGCACCTGGGTGGCTTGGTCGGTTAAGCATCTGACTTCAGCTCAGGTCATGATCTCACGGTCCGTGAGCTCGAGCCCCGAGTCAGGCTCTGTGCTGACAGCTCAGAGCCTGGAGCCTGTTTCAGATTCTGTGTCTCCCTCTCTCTCTGCCCCTCCCCCGTTCATGCTCTGTCTCTCTCTGTCTCAAAAATAAAATAAACGTTAAAAAAAAAAAATTAAAAAAAAAAACGAGACAAATGAGGATGAAGTCAAAATATCTGAGAAAAGAAGTGTGATGGACATGTATCAGGCAGTTAATTAAGAGATATTATGTTTTCTGGATTTGGTGATGTTTGTTGAGTTTATCAACTTATTTAAATTTGTAACACTGTGATTTCCAAATATAACATGTTTCTAAATATTTTCAAACATTCACTGCTCTACTTAACTTTTTGTTCATAATTTTACTTGTTTTTTTCTTAAAAACCGTCCTCCAAACAGTTCCCATAAAACCTGGATAAGGTCTTGTCATCTAGGGTTAGAATAACCATTCTACTGCAGCCATTTGTTAACCATCAAAGGGAATGAACATGATTCACAAACCATAATCCAGCATTTCTGGTTCTCTGAGTAAGACCTACCAGAATTCATTCATTTCTTTATTCCTTCCTTCATTTTCCATCCACTCAGGTATTCAACAAACACTTATCAAGCATCTACTACAGGTTAGGGACTGTTTTAGTATCAGAGAATATGCCAGTGAATGAGATAGCCTCCCATTTTGTGTGGGGGATTATATTTCTAGTGGTAGAAGATAGACAATAAACAAGTAAGCAAATAAATGAACAAAATAATTCTCAAGAAAATAATACTGGATGATATTTACCTAAGAGAAATGAAGACATACCTCAATTCATAATCACCCAAAACTGAAAACAATCCTAATGCCCGTTGACTGAACAAGGGATAAACAAACTGTGGTATATCCATGCAGTTTAATACTACCTCAGCAATAAAAAGGAATGGGGGTGCCTGGGTGGCCCAGTCTGTTGAGTGTCTCTTGGTTTCAGCTTAGGTCATGATCTCACAGTTCATGGGTTCAAGCCCCATGTCAGCCTCTACACTGACATCACAGAGCCTACTTGGGATTCTCTCTCTCTCTCTCTCTCACTCTCTCTCTCTCTCTCTCTCTCCCTCTCTCTTTCTCTCCTGCTCTCTCTCTCAAAATAAATAAATAAACTTAAAAAAAAAAAAAGGAATGAGCTACTGATACATGCAACAACATGAGTTGCAAGAAGCCAGACTTAAACAACTATACACTGTATAATATCATTTATATGATATTTTGGAAAAGATGAGTCATTTCCAGGAGCTGAGGGTGGAGGAAGGAAGGGGGTAGACCACACAGATACAGGAGAGTATCTGGGTGTGATGGAAATGTTCTACATCTAGACTGTAGTGCTGGTGGTGTGTAAGTTTGTCAAAATTCAGAGAAATGTACACCTAAAAGTTTACTGTTTGTGAGTTACACCTCAGTCAACCCCAAAAAAGAAACTGGATGATGGAATAGCATTGGTCATTCCTTTAGACTGAGTGACCAATGAAGACCTCCTATAGAAACTGATGTTTAATGTGTAAAATGAACCAGCAGCCTCTTAGAGGTTCCTAGGCAAATCAGATCTTTTCAAGTAGCAGCAAATATCAGATACTAATCAGCAGAATTTCAAAGCTGACTGTAGTAAACAAAATCCCTTGTTCCATTATGGGGAGGTAGAAAGAGAGGAATGGAGAAATTTTTTTCTTTTATTCTGCAAAACGTGTGTTTTAATTAAGAGAGAATTTATGCAAACCCTACATACCAGGAGGATTTACAAGTGCAAAAATGCTAATTTAGTCTATTTTCAAAGGATGTTATTGACAAGTACAGTTCAAAAAACCTCACCAGGAAGCCCTTTCAGGCTATGCAGTATGTTTCATGATCAAGTTTGTGCTTTTTTTTTTTTTTTTTTTTTTTTTTTTTTGCCTCCATTCATATTAAGTTGCCAGAAATAATACTTAATTAATCACATAAAAGTCTAACACTTTAAAAGATAACATGTAAGAGACAAGGTCAAAATTCTTTTTTGCCCTTCTATCCGCAGCACTCCAGTTGAAAGAGCCTTGCATCTGCCCTCTGGGCACTCCAGAGTCTGCCAGGAGCCGCCACAGATCTGTCACTGTGGGAACACACAAGTTGAGTCTCCTTTCCAGAGAGGCAGTGTATGCTTCAGAAAAGTCATACTGTGGAGAAGTTATGGACTGCTGGCTCATGTAAACCCCTCCAACAGAGGGACTTTCTGGAAAAGATGCTTTGCAAGAAATTAAATTTTCTTCTCTTGTGCAAAAAAAGGCCAATCTCCCTGGAATCCGTGAGGCTGGGCCTCTAGAACATTAGTGGAGCATTTGGATCCCCTTAGAAGGGCACCACCGTGGAGTCACTCAGGTTATCTTCCCTCAGAATAGTAGGGTTTGAGATCAGTAGCTCCCGCTGTCCAGGGAAGGGAAATGGAATCAGACTCTGTGTTTTGATGGTTTCTGAAGAAAAGGTTCCATTTTCCCCGAAGGAACTGGGACTTAGAACGAGGAAAGCCAGGATTATAGTCTGACTGTACTCTGAACCTGTTGTGACAAGGCCAAATTCCATCTTTCGGTCTCTGTCAAACAAGGGTTTGAACTTCAAGATGACTTCTACTTGTTGCTGCTCAAACATCACCCAAGCTGTGGCTAGTGTCCTCTTACTAGAGGAGCTAGTAAGCTAGCTAGGAGGCATTTGATAATTGCCCATCTGAGGAATCCCTGATACTCTCAATGAGAGAGATCAGCTAGCATGGATCTTGGAAAGGAGATTTGGACCCCAAGACATAGAGCAAACTCTCTTCTTTCCAAGAGAACTTTCTGCAGTGATGGAAATGTTCTGTATCTGCACTGTCCAGTAGAGTCACATGTGGCTACTGGGCCTTTCACATGTGGCTGGTGTGACTAGGGAGCTGAATTTTTAGTTTGATTTAAATTAGATTTAAATTTAAATAACCACTGTGATTAGTGGCTAACATGTTCGACCATGTGACTTGAGATATCAGGAAAGGTTGAAAACTACATTATCTCATAAATTCCTTGCAATGAATGCGAAGAATCTGTACTTCAAGACGTTTGCATAAATGCAACACTTTCCTGTTTCTTCCCACATTCCAAATCACAAGGGAGGGGAAAACTTATGAACGGTCTTTTCCATGGAATCAAAGAAGGATCACAATTACACTGGAACTCCTGTATACATCTACTCTTAGGATTCATTCTGCCAGCTCCATTCTAGCAGAAATAGCACTGAAAAATAATACCGAAGCAGGCACAATATAACGTGGGCATTATATGCTGTCAACATTAAATATAGCTTTAAACTTTACATTTACTGGAAAAGAAAACACGAACTCTCCTCATCCTTCTCCTGTTGAGGGTCCAATTCAGGTCTTAAATTCCATGTACATAATACTGAAGTGCCTAGTACAGAAATGGGCATCTGATAGGAAAGAGCAGTATGCAGAAAAATACATCCATCCATCCAACCACTGTCCATCCATCTGCCCATCCACTCAGCCATTCACCTGTCTGTTCATCTGTCCATCCATCCACCCATCTCTTCATCCCCCAAATCTATTTATAGAATCAGAAAGAAAGGTTTTTCTCTCATTTACTCAAACAATGACAGCTTAGTAGAGAGGAAGAGGTAAGAAGCCGGTGACCGTGTTTTTAAACATTTTAAGGAGTATGCTTTCAGATGAATTCCAAAAGACAAGAATAATAAGAATGAGAAGAAAAGTGTGCATTAATTAACCATAATTTTAATTAACCAATAGTTACTGATCATACATTTGGTGCAAAGAACCATGTGAGGTACTGTGGAAGATATAAGGATGTGTAAGAAATCTCTGCCCTCAGCATCCTTAATAATCTACTTGAAAAGTTAAAGCAATGAATATATGAGGCTAAAAAAAGACAAATGAGTGAAATACTTCAAAAGAGGAAGATGAAAGAAGTCACAAGATAGTTCATGTCTCAGATAATGAACTTTGTGTTTAGAGTAGGGTCAGGAACTTCGGGCTAGAAAGGTCCCACTTAGGGCTTTAAGGGGGAAGCTTGCCAAATTCCAAATGATAGGCAAGATGACAGAATTGAAAAACTTTGGAGAGACCTTAGAAATAATCTGGCTCAACTCTATTACTTTACAGATGATTCAACTAAGGTCAGAGTGTTAGTGACTTGGTCCGACTCCCTGAAATGGGCAGTAATGGCAGCAAAAAGCCTAAAAGGCAGGACTGTTGACACCCATTCCCAGCCCATACATCACACGGGGAGTAGAATCTTCTATGTAGGAAAGGAGAAAGCATTCTGGAGAATGTGCACAAAAGCATAAGCAAGGAAGCAGAGCCAGGAACTCGTCAGTTTAACCACCAGGTGCATGTGTAAGGGGAAAAAACCATGAAAGGAGAGGTAGGGCAGGGACCAAAAGTAAAGGGGCCTGAATGCAAATCTGCAAATGGTCAGCTGTGTGAAACCCAGAATTCTGGTTTCTGGGACTGCCTTGAAGTCTCCCTTTGACACAGTGGCAGCAGTATCAACTTTTCCAGAAAACTGTTATTCCTTTCATATTAACAAAGATTCCAGTTTGCCTGGGGGAAGGGAGGACTGTAGAAGGGAGATTGGAACGAGTGCTGGCACTGCTGGTGAGCCTACAGGGGGTGGGAACGGATGATTATCACTATGCCCATTCACACCTCAGAAACCCTGATTCAGTAGATTTAGGGTAGCAGCCAAGAAGCTGTATGTTTTTTGAGCTCCCCAATGATTGGTGATGATCACCCAGTGTGGAGGGTCCTCCGGTTCATCCTTTTACCAACCTGTCAAATACAGACTAGCACTTTAGAAAACTCTTTGATGATATTTACTAAATATATGCCACCAGTGATCCAGTGACTCCATTCCCAGGCTGAGACCCAAGAGAAAGAAACACACATGTACCCCAAAAGGCATGAATAAGAATATCCAGAGTAGGCTATCAGCAGCCCCCAACTGGAAACAACCCAATGTCCATCAGTATTAGAATGGATACACAAACCGAGATATATTCATATGGTGGAATACCACACAAGAATTAAAAAGAACAAACCATTGCTATGTGCACCAACACAGATGACTCTCACAGACATGAGAAGCATAAGAAGTATGATTCTATTTATATGAGATTAACGAACTGGCAAAAATAATCTATGTTAACTGAACTCAGAATAGTGATTGCCTCTCTCTGGGGGTGGGTATTAACTGGAAAGAGACAGAAAAGAAACTCCTGGGGTGCCAGATATTCTATATCTCCAGCCGGGTGGTGGTTACGTTGCTATGAAGACAGTGCAAATACACTGATCTATACACTTGTTCACTTTACTGTATATAGATCATACCTTGTTGAGAAAAAATAGAGATTGTGTGTGTGTGTTTGCCCTGCCAACCTCATGACGTTATTATAAGACTCCAATAGCTTTTTAAAACGAGATAGACAAGTATAGTTTTATATTATTTAACTAGCTCAATACTTATTCTTGTTGAAATTGGTTAGATGCAGTACCTGTGATTCAGGTGAGCCATCAGCTTTCTCAAGCCTTTACCAAAGCACAAAAAGTTAGTTACACGGAAGCTTATAGTAATTTCTGAAGTTGGAAATTGGAAATTTCCGAACTTGGACACACAGTAACTATAAAGTTGCTGAGAGCACACTAGAGCTGCCAAAGGGTGCAAACCGGCTTTTGAAAGAGTCTTTTTGCCAATGGTCTGCTTCGAAAGCTCCCTGCAGCTGCATTTGTACATTCCACGCCCTCACTTTTCTCCCTGCCCACCCCCCCCAACACCTCCACACCCACCAACCCAGAATGCAAAATCTCCTCTTCCCGTCAAGAAAATGGCCCTCATCCCGAGGTGCCCCGGGCCATTGGTCATGAGCCACAGACAGACCTTCTGCCGGCTGGGGAGTTTGCCTGCCCCTGGATCAACGTGTGAAACTGCCTGTGGCCATTAGCACCTGGTGGGCAAACGCTCAGGTTAGAACAAGCTGGACGTGAGCTGCGGGAACGGAGAAACCCTGTCTGTCCAGTCCGATGTGCAAACCTTGTCTCTGGGCTGTTATTTTTCCACCTTTGAAAATGAACAGTGTACTTCAGGCAGCTAAGTCTAAACACATGTCTACAAATACTGATAACACTATCTTTATTTGTCCATTACTTGACAAAGCCAGATCACCTGGGGACTGTTTGTTCCTCTACAAAATGAGAATCCACTATCGTATGTATTAAAATGTAGGACATTCTCTTCAGAGTATAAACTTTCAAGAGCTGCTTCTCTGTCTTTCCTGGTACACTCTCAAATCCGTGTGTATCTTTAACACCATATCATCCCGTGGATTTTAAAATAAAAATGTATAAGCTCTGGCTCAATGTTCCGGTTTTTCTTCATTTGACCATATGCTCCATGATGTTTCTGGAGTCTATCCATCACTGGGTCCGATTTCTAGATCTCAGAGGTATGTAAGATATATGCAGCCACACGTGTGAACAACCTGCAGATATTTCCTGACTGGTTCATTCAAGCAAGAGTTGTTTACAGAATAGATGCTCGGTAAATGTTCAAAGACTGTTGATGAATCTTTAAGAATGAATACATGTGAATTTGAAAGCAACATGTGCACACAAGAAATGCAGTTCACAGATATGAATATTTCCCAGAATAAAACACTGGACTCCCTGCCCCCAATGAAAAAAAAAACCCAAAGTCACCGTATATGGAAGTACATCACTAAAGATATTAAAATTCAAAATCAGACTTGAATGGAGCTTTCTCAAGGAGAAAAAAAATCCACATCATGCTTATTTCACTAAAGAGATACTTAGAAAAACCAGCTCTCTGGTTACAAAGAGAGCCAAATACAAAATCAGCTGTGAGAAAAGTTAAATAGTCTGAGGAAAATAAATTTCAAGGAAATGCTGCTTATTTTCTCCTCTTGTTTATTTCTGAAAGCCTATTTTGAGGAAGAAATTCAGTGAGACTTTTCTGTTCTCTGATGACGTTGAATTGCTTCTAAGAAACATTTGCCTCGGGTGTAAACTCTATTAGGTGTGACTTTTTTTTTTCTTCTCACCACTCAATTAATTTTGCAAGGAGGGAGAAATTAGGAAAAAGCAACACTAAATCGATTTGTCTCCTGAAAATGAACGTCAATCTTATGCTCAGAATATTTTTTTTCTCATTTGTCCCCTTCTGTCCCACCACTCACTCACTTTTCTTTCTTAAACCAGTATGTCAAACTCAAGAAGTAATCTCCAGAAGAAAAACATTCCTGGGAGGGAATCGGAGTGTGAGTAGAACTTCCCTTTGTGCAAGCAGCTCTGTCTGCCCCAGGGTGGTGGCTCATTTACCAAGGCATCTATCACCCTCAGAGAGAATGTGACTTTCCTCCAGAACTTACCTGTCCGCCGAGAGAGCCGTGAGGGTGAAGACAGACACCCCCACCGAGGTGAGCTGTATAAAGGGGATCAGCTTGCAGCCAATCCTGCCAAACAGCCATCTGTCGGCCAGGTACCTGCTGGCATCCACGGGAGCACATGTTACCAAGAGGAGCAGATCTCCCAACGCCAGACTGGAGATGAACAGGTTCGGCACATTTCGCATGGCCTTCACAGTACAGAAGATCTTGATCAGCGTGATGTTGCCGATGAGGCCTATCAGAATGATGACCCCATAGATTGCAGGGATGACATACAGGATCCCCGGGTGGAACCAGTCGTCGTTCATGGGGACATCTGCACTGTGACTGGAGATGTTGCAGTGCAAGAAGTGGTCCACTTCCAAGTTCAAAAGCAGACAATCACTTAGAGCCATCCTCTAGATTCTTTCCCACCTGAAAAGTGCTCTTAGATGCTGTTGCTTAACTTTGATTTTGCAGTTGGGTGAAGATGAGGATAAAAATCTATGCTGGGCTCTTTATCTTCTTTAATAAAAATAGAGTACATATACACTATAGCATTCAGAACTGTCTGGCACTATTTTGACGCTGGTGCTGCCGTGGTCTTCACTTGACCAATGTACTACATGTCTCTATTCAGTAAGTTAACAACAAAACAACAACAAAAATTCGGCCAGAAAGGGCTCAGAATTAAACCCACTCTGTACCAACCCTTTCTACCTCCATTCTAGTCTGAGTCTCCCTGGCTGCAGTTTACAAAGAACTTTTGGCCGGCTATTTTCATACGGCATTTCCTATCTTTCCTGATATTTAGAACCTGAAGGTTTAAAGTGGGTAGAAAAAAAACTGCACAGAGAAAGCCTCAAATCCTATAGGCAGGATGCTGTGCACGTCACTGACTTAACCAGCAAACAGCAGCTCTGCTGAGCTGAGGCTCTGAAGAGGAACCAGGGCTAAGTACAGACAGAGAATGCCAGCCCCCTGCTGGACACTTCAATCACTGCCCAGTAGCCTGCGCTCCCCAGATGAGAATCCACCTGCAGACTTTAACGGACACCCTTGGCTTCTCATTTATGATACAGCACCTACGGCAGTTATTTAATAAGCATTGCTAGCCCTCTGCAGGGCCCCGCAAATCTTGCTGATACTATCCATGCCCGTGAATCTAGATAAAACTCACATCCCATTTTCTCATCTTTACCAATACATTAGAATGACATGTTAGGGTTGCTATAAAATGAGGTCGGTATCTGAATTAAATGCACACAGATGCACAGGATGTCCCCGTGTGAGCTGTCCCACCAGCCTTCCCAATGCCTCTTTGAATGGGGACTGCCACTGAGGAACAGTCGGCATAGGATTTGTGCCTTAAACCTTTAGTAACTGACATCTGGGAAAAGCAGAAGCAGAACACACACGCGCCCTTTCCCATAGCTTTCGCAAGCCGTTATTGTTCCCTTTACCAGGGGGAAATAAGATCAGGAGCCAGCTGCATTCTTAAATATCAGTAGCCTTTTCCAGAAAAACGGGATTTTTCTCATTGGATCTAAAAATTACATGAACTGGCATTTTGATGCAGTTATTTGAAGTTTTTTTATTTGAATGCTTGCCATGTTTAATAGCAACTTTCCTCTTAAGTCCTGAGTAGGAAATTAACAGAAAAGGACTTACAGATAGAGTACCAAGGAATTGGGGACTGGAAAGAAATAACTTAGACTTGGTGGGGGGCCAGAAAAGGCTTTACTGAGGAGGTACAACTAGATTTGAGTTTAGACCTTTAGCCAACAACTTACAAATCCATCACAAGGGTTTATCTTTAAGACTTAGGTGGAGCCTGCTCTCCAGGTACATTACAGGAAGCCAGTTACCAACAGGCACTGTCATTGAAGGTTTGGTTTTTTGGGATCCATAAGGAGTAAAGAAGCTTGCACTTAACACCAGGCCGGAGTGCACCAAGAAAGACTCCAAGCACGTTGTCATGGTGACTTCCAGGGGCAGGTGACAACATTGAGATGCCTGCCATGCTCCTCCACAATCCAAAGGGCTGGCGTTCCTCTCAGCCAGCAGTCGGAATCTGCTGCTGCGTGCCTGGAGTAGGAAGAGCTACTCGGTGGACATCAGTGTCACCAGTGATGAGTCAATGACCATGAGCCTAGTGGTGTTGATTTAAGTTGCTAGCAGTGTACCTTATGTAGTATATGGTTTCTGTGCTTCCATCTTGGCGCCCTCAGGTAATGCTTTAACAAGTTATGTAGGCAAGTTACTGGGTGTCTTAAACTTCAAGTTCCTAATCTGTAAAGTGGGGATAATTTGTGAAGTTAACTGAAATTATCCATGTTAAGATTCCATAGTATTTGGCACACAGTAAGTGCTCAATTAATACCAGCTGCTAGTACTATAACTGTTATTACTGTGGTGATTGAGAGAGATGACTGTTGTGGTTTTCCTTTGGAAAAGCCCAATAAAGTCAGAAGAGTGATCGACCTTGGATCAACTGGCAAAAGGTCCTATTCATACAGGTGAATCAGCAACCCTTCCATTTACTTGAAAGACATTGATCACACATCTGCCAGTTTTCAGGCATTGTGCAAGAGCCTGAGAAAAAGAATATGAAGATACATGTTATTACAAGATCCTTCACGATCCCAGGTACTCTAGCTCATAGTCAGAGCACCTGGTTTCAAAGAATAATGCAAGAAGGGTTTTCATATATATTCTGCAAATGCTTCTGTTTGTTTTATCCTGATTAATCATTTTTCTTCTTGGAATTCATCACCACTAAACCAGCCCTACAAGAGATCCAAAGGGGGACTCTGTGAGTGAAATGTTGCAAGGACCACAAAGTACCAGAGACACCACTACAAGCATGAAACCTACAGACATCACAATGACTCTAAACCCATATCTTTCAGTAATAACACTGGATGTAAATGGACTGAATGCGCCAATCAAAAGACATAGGGTATCAGAATGGATAAAAAAACAATACCTGTCTATTTGCTGTCAACAAGAGGCTCATTTTAGACCTGAGGACACCTTCAGATTGAAAGTGAGGGGATGGAGAACTATCTATCATGCTACTGGAAGTCAAAAGAAAGCTGGAGTGGCCATACTTATATTAGACAAACTAGACTTTAAATTAAAGGCTGTAACAAGAGATGATGAAGAGCATTATATAACAATTACAGGGTCTATCCGTCAGGAAGAGCTAACAATTATAAATGTCTATGCACTGAATTCAGGAGCACCCAAATATATAAAACAATTAATCACAAACATAAGCAATCTTATTGACAAGAATGTGGTAACTGCAGGGGACTTTAATACTCCACTTACAACAATGGACAGATCATCTAGACAGAGAATAAATAAAGAAACAAGGGCCCTGAACGATACATTGGACCAGATGGATTTGACAGATATGTTTAGAACTCTGCATCCCAAAGCAGCAGAATATACTTTCTTCTTGAGTGCACATGGAACATTCTCCAAGACAGATCACATACTGGGTCACAGAACAGCCCTTGATAAATATAAAAGAACTGAGATCATACCACGCACACTTTCAGATCACAATGCTATGAAGCTTGAAATCAACCACAGGAAAAAGTCTGGAAAACCTCCAAAAGCATGGAGGTTAAAGAACATCCTACTAAAAAATGAATGGGTCAACCAGGCAATTAGAGAAGAAATTTAAAAATATATGGAAACAAATGAAAATGAAAATACAATAATCCAAACCCTTTGGGATGCAGCAAAGGCAGTCCTGAGAGGAAACTATATTGTAATCCAGGCCTATATTAAGAAACAAGAAACATCCCAAGTACAAAATCTAACAGCATACCTAAAGGAACTAGAAGCAGAACAGCAAAGACACCCCAAACCCAGCACAAGAAGAGAAATAATAAAGATCAGAGCAGAAATAAACAATATAGAATAAAAAAACCCAGTAGAACAGATCAATGAAACCAAAAGTAGCATTTTTGAAAAAATAAACAAAATTGATAAACCTCTAGCCAGGCTTCTTAAAAAGAAAAGAGAGAGGACCCAAATAGATAAAAAAATGAATGAAAATGGATTTATTACAACCAATCTCTCAGAAATACAAGCAATTATCAGGGAATACTATGAAAAATTGTATGCCAACAAACTGGAAGAAATGGACAAATTCCTAACCACCCACACACTACCAAAACTCAAATGGGAAGAAATAGAAAATTTGAGCAGACCCATAACTAGTGAAGAAATTGAATCAGTTATCAAAAATCTCCCAACAAATTAGAGTCCAGGACCAGATGGCTTCCCTGGGGAATTCTACCAGACATTTAAAGCGGAGTTAATATCTATCCTTCTCAAGCTGTTCCAAAAAATAGAAATGGAAGGAAAACTTTCGGACTCATTCTATGAAGCCAGCATTACTTTGATTTCCAAACCAGACAGACACCCAGCAAAAAAAAAAGAGAACTATAGGCCAATAACCCTGATGAATATGGATGCAAAAATCCTCAATAAGATACTAGCAAATCGAATTCAACAGCATATAAAAATTATTCACCGCGATCAAGTGGGATTCATTCCTGGGCTTCAGGGCAGGTTCAACATTCACAAATCAATCAATGTGATACATCACATTAATAAAAGAAAAGATAAGAACCATATGATCCTGTCAATCGATGCAGAAAAAGCATTTCGCAAAATTCAGCATCCTTTCTTAATAAAAACCCTCGAGAAAGTCGGGATAGAAGGAACATACTTAAACATCATAAAAGCCATTTATGAAAAGCCCACAGCTAATATCATCCTCAATGGGGAAAAACTGAGAGCTTTCTCCCTGAGATCAGGAACATGACAGAGATGTTCACTCTCACCGCTGTTGTTCAACATAGTGTTGGAAGTCCCAGCATCAGCAATAAGACAGCAAAATGAAATAAAAGGCATCAAAATTGGTAAAGATGAAGTCAAACTTTCACTTTTCACAGACAACATTATACTCTACATGGATGACCCGACAGACTCCACCAAAAGTCTGCTAGAACTGATACATGAATTCAACAAAGTTGCAGTACAAAATCAATGTACACAAATCGGTTGTATTTTTATACACCAATAATGAAGTGACAGAAAGAGAAATAAACTGATCCTATTCACAATTGCACCAAGAATCATAAAATACCTAGGAATAAACCTAACCAAAGATGTCAAAGATCTGTATGCTGAAAAACTATAGAAAGCTTATGAAGGAAATTGAAGAAGACACAAAGAAATGGAAAAACATTCCATGCTCATGGATTGGAAGAATATTGTTAAAATGTCAATATTACCCAAAGCAATCTACACATTCAATGCAATCCTAATCAGAATTGCACCAGCATTCTTCTTGAAGCTAGAATAAGCAACCCTAAAATTTGTATGGAACCACAAAAGGCCCTGAATAGCCAAAGTAATTTTGAAGAAGAAGACCAAAGCAGGAGGCATCACAATCCCAGACTTTAGCCTCTACTACAAAGCTGTCATCATCAAGACAGCATGGTATTGGCACAAAAACAGACACATAGACCAATGGAATAGAATAGAAACCCCAGAATTAAACCCACAAAAGTATGGTCAACTAATCTTTGACAAAGCATGAAAGAATATCCAATGGAAGAAAGACAGTCTCTTTAACAAATGGTGCTGGGAGAACTGGACAGCAACATGCAGAAGATTGAAACTAGACCGCTTTCTTACACCATTTACAAAAACAAACTCAAAATGGATAAAGGACTTGAATGTGAGACAGGAAACCATCAAAACCCTAGAGGACAAAGCAGGAAAAAACCTCTCTGACCTCAGCCGCAGCAATTTCTTACTCAACACATCTCCAAAGGCAAGGGAATTAAAAGCAAGAATGAACTATTGGGATCTCATCAAGATAAAAAGCTTCTGCACTGCAAAGGAAACAATCAACAAAACTAAAAGGCAACCGACGGAATGGGAAAAGATATTTGCAAATGACACATCGGACAAAGGGCTAGTATCCAAAATCTATAAAGAGCTCACCAAACTCCACACCCAAAAAACAAATAATCCAGTGAAGAAATGGGCAGAAGACACGAATAGACACTTTTCCAAAGAAGACATCCAGATGGCCAACTGACACATGAAAAGATGCTCAATGTCACTCATCATCAGGGAAATACAAACCAAAATCACAATGAGATACCGCCTCACACCTGTCAGAATGGCTAAAATTAACAACTCAGACAACAACAGATGTTGGCAAAGATGCAGAGAAAGGGGAACTCTTTTGCATTGTTGGTGGGAATGCAAACTGCTGCAGCCACCTTGGAAAATAGTATGGAGGTTCCTCAAAAAATGAAAATAGAACTACCCTATGACCCAGCAATAGCACTGCTAGGAATTTACCCAAGGGATACAGGAGTGCTAATGCATAGGGGCACTTGTACCCCAATGTTTAGATCAGCACTTTCAACAATAGCCAAATTACGGGAAGAGTCTAAATGCCCATCAACTGATAAATGGATAAAGAAAATGTGGTTTATATATACAATGGAATACTACTTGGCAATCAGAGAGAATGAAACCTGGCCATTTGCAGCAATGTGGATAGAACTAGAGGCTATTATGCTAAATGAAATAAGTCAGGCAGAGAAAGATACCATATGTTTTCACTCATATGTGGATCTTGAGAAACTTAACAGAAGACCATGGGGGAGGGGAAGGGGGAAAATAAGTTACAGAGAGGGAGGGAGGCAAACCATAAGAGACTTTTGGGTACTGAGAACAAACTGAGGGTTGATGGGGGATGGGGAAGATGAGGAAATGGGGGATGGGCATTGAGGAGGGCACCTGTTGGGATGAGCACTGGGTGTTTTATGGAAGCCAATTTGACAATAAATTATACTATAAAAGATAACTTTTCTTCTTGAAATTGCTATGGTGGGTTTCTTTTCTCATCCTTTACCTTTCTTTCTCTCAATGCCAATGATTACTTTTGGCATTGGTTTTGGTCATCATTACTGGAGGGATAGCCTTGTATGAACTATGCCAAAATTCAGAGGAATTCACCACTTTTTGACTGGGAGAATTAGTCAGACCTTAGTGCTCAGAGTTGTCCTGAAGATTTCTAAACAGGCAGCAACAGTCAGTGCCTGACTATAATATTATACTAAACCTTATCTTTGGGGCCTTTTACCTTCTGAAAATTGCTTGAGTATTGTTTAAATAGAAATAAACTCTGGCTTCTTAAAAAAAAAAAAAGTCACATCCATTTAGACCCCATTCCCTCCCTAGAATGAAGCAACTACCTTTCCTCCGGAGGTGACATCTGATCTTAAAGGTGGAGTGAGTGTGTGGCAGGGTCTTTTGAACAAAGAAATTACAATGTGCCTAGAATAAAGGTATAAAAGAAGGAGCACGGCAATGAGCAGGAGACAGCTTTAGGTCCAGAAATGTCTCCTGGATCAGAAGAGAGGGGCTGGGGAATGAGCTAGAGGCAAGTTTGGGTGGCAACATGATAAATTGTATATTCTTGATAAGTTTGGTACAGAGAACATATTTTTGGTTCACAAGGAGGACTCCTGGGTGTTGTTTCTCTTTCTTTCTTTAGACACCCCTGGGTGCCGAGTTAGCCTCACTTCTTAATTCCAACTGAGCTGTTAGTGTTTCTTCCCATATAAATTAAGCTGATGTTGATAGATACAATTTCGCATGGCTGATGGTAGTCTTATGTGTTCCATGGCACTACAGGCTGTTCTAATGATATTATAGGAGTAAAGATATATTGAGGTTCAACACATAATATTCTCTGGGAGCAAGGATTTTTAAAAAGCTAATTAGAGAATTTTTATGTCATTTCAACTAATTATCCATAATGACTCTTTCCATCCCTACCATTGTGTGTCACCTTCTGGCAGATTACCAAACATACTCAGACATTTACTTAGCATTTCATTTAATGGCAAACATGAGATGCTTTTGACTTAGGAAAAGGACACAGAACAAATATAATACAAAGTCCCTGTCCTCAGACACTTGTTTCCAGATAGAATTGGAGTGTGACTCAGCATCCTTTGTATGTGTCAGGGCAGGGTGTCACTTCCATTTAAGTCAAGAGAGTCATATTTTCCATTCTTCCAGAAAAGTGGGTTTCCCATGGGACTTGACTATGTCAAGTGGGAGTAGGAGTAGTGACTTGGTAGAATTCGGGAGGATGGATGGACTTGACAGGGCTAAAGAGAGTGGAGACAAAGTCTTCCTACCAGCTATGTGCATGGCACTTTGTCTTCCAGTAGCTGGTATTCTTGGTGGAGTGACAATGAACATACACAGACAAGATAAAGTAATTATAGAGTGGGTAGAATTTGTAGGTGGAGTCAGAGTAAAGAGAAGGGAATGCTTTGAGTCTTTTTAAGAGACAGCCTGCCTGGAACAAAGGTTTGGAGGGGAGTAATAAATGAGAAATAAAGGAGCTGGATCTGTTGGGGAAGACTTTGTATTTAAGGCTGCAGATTGGACTTTAGCCTATAAGACACTGGTCCTCATCAGGACTACCTGGGGCACTTCTCAAAAAATAGAGATTCTGAGCCCCTACCCTAGACCTACTGAGTAAGAATCTCCAGGGGGAAAAATTAAGAGTCAGTATGAGGTCTCCAGGGGATCTGAACACTCTCCTATGCTGGGGACCAATGATGCTGGTAGTGTGAGATCCAGAAAGGTTGGCAACATGACAACACTTGTGTTTTCCACTTTGTGGAGGGAGAAGGTGAGTGAGGAAGCACATTCAGGAGATTTTTGCCATGAGCCCTTGCTACCACGTGTGGTCCTTGAGCCAGCAGCATGAGTATCACCCAAGAGTTTGTTAGAAATACAGAATCTCAGGGGCACCTGGGTGGCTCAGTCGGTTAAGTGTCCGACTTCAGCTCAGGTCATGATCTCATGGCTGGTGAGTTTGAGCCCCACATCAGGCTCTCTGCTGACAGCCCAGAGCCTGAAGCCTGCTTTGGATTCTGTGTTTCCCTCTCTCTCTGCCGTTCTCCTGCTTGTGCTCTCTCTCTCTGCCTCTCTTAAAAATAAATATTAAAAAATAAAAAAAAAAGAAATACAGAATCTCAGGCACCACTCCAGACCTCATGAATCATAATCTAAATTTTAACAAGAACCCCAGGGATTCACGTGCACATTATAATAGTCTGAGAAGGTGTTAGGGAGATCTGGCAGAAAAGGTTAAGAAATCAGGGCAGGAGGTGGTAACAGATAGGAAACTGGAATCTCAAGTTCAGAATGGAACCAGCAATTAGACCAATCTGAAGCTGAATGAAGAACCACTGAATTGAGGCTTTCTGATATCACTGAGGATGGCTAGGAACTGTCCCAGACTTCATGGCAGATAAGCTCTTTTTGCCACAATACAGGGGCAAGAATCTCATCACAAATACAGGGAATATAGGCAATGGAGAAGCCCAAGATGGTGAATTTTTCTTTTTAGTCTTGTGACTCTGGGAATAAAGAGCAAGGGTCAGGGAGAAGCCACTGTGGAGAGAAATGCTGAATCTGGTTTTAGGTATACTGAATTCACTATTTGAACAAGGGAAAGTAAGGACGTCAACAGAAATGAGAGCTGAAGGTTGAAGTCAAAGAGTTAAATAATTAAGAGGATTTCCTGAGAACTAACACGCTGAATGCCAAATAGTACAAGTGTATAGAAAAAGACTTGCCAAGAATCAAGTGAACTTAGGCTTCAAGGACAAGGTCACATGGTGAAAGTCAGTGGGTACTGAACACAACTTCAATGTTACGCAGTGGCAGCGCCACTGAGAAGCTGATGAAGGCTGCAGCAACCCTTGCTTGAGAAGAATCAGAGATGTCACATTTTAGTGCTGCAGCAAGGACCAGAGAGACAGATGACTATATCCAGATCCTGAAAGGTTGGGATCATTTCAAGTTCCCTTCTCTTTTCTTAGCATTCTGTGACTTTTCATGGGGCTTGGAAACCTAGGAGATGGGGGGAGTCTACTGAAAGGAGTCAAATTTCATTTTGAGCCACACAAAGATGCAGAAGGAAACACAGTTACCCGGAGAAAGCCTAGCAGAGAATATCAAACTCCAACTCAGAGCCAAGGCAATACCTGGTGTGGTGGTTTGAAAATATATCCTTGGTTCTTGGTACTCTTTCCCTCAAGAGGTGAAGATCAATTTCCCTCCCCTTGAGTGTGAGCTGTACTTAGTGACTAGCTTCTAGGAAACAGAAGGAAACAGCAGTCATAGTGTGTAACTTCCAAAATTAGATGACAAAGGATGCTGCAGCTTCCTCTGTTCACTCTCTTTTAATCACTTGCTCTGAAGGAAGCCACCATGTCGTGAGGATGTGTCAAGTGGCCCTATGGATAGGTGCATATGGTGAGGAACTGAGGCCTCCTGTCTAGGGCTAGGTGAGTGTACTCTCTTGGAAGTGGATCCTCCAGCCTCAGTCGAGCCTTCAGATGACTGCAGCCCTGGCCGACATCTTGATTGCAACCTCATGAGACACTGAGCCAGAACCGCCCAGTCAAGCCACACCCAAATTCCTGACCTATGCAGACAGTGAATTAATAAATTTTTTCATTTTAATCCACTGTTTTATGGTAATTTGTTATGTAGCAATAGGAAACACCTGGTAAGCAGAATGGATAGAGAAGGTGAGAAAAGAAAACCACCAAAAAGACAAAATAAAACAGAAAAGAAATACCAGAAAAGGCAAGTGCTATAAACCTGAATTGAACCTTGAGTGGTCAGACAGGGTATGAGGGAAAAAGAAATTATGGTCAAATCTAAAAAAGTTATGGAGACTAAAATCCATTTGTTATTTGGTAACACCAAAGCTTCTTATCTGGATAAAATATATGTATTTTTTAAATGTTGTAAATGAACTGTACTTTCTTATCTAGCCACCATATACCTGGAAATCAGACAGTTTATATTCCATTTCCTATTTGCTCAGTGAGCTTGGGCAAGTCAAGTTAATTCAATGAACATTATATGCCACTGAACTGTTCTGTGTCATTAACTCTCCCTCCGTAAAATACAGGGGCACTTTCCCCTTGCCTGTGCTCCAGGAAAACCTGAGGTATTAGTACCACCCAGTGGCACCTAATGCAACGGAGAGTGGCAGCTTTGCGTTACCCTCAGTCATCTCTCTTTCCTGTTATTTCTTCCTTTCTTCCAGGAGAATCCAATCAGCATAACCCTAGACTCCTTAAAACACATCCCTGTACTATCCCTCCAATAGCAGATCTGACATGATAAATGTTACTGGGATGGATTCCTTTTTAAACATTTTATTTTGAAATAACTTTAGGTTTACAGACATTTGCAGCAATAGTACAAAGAGTTCTCATGGGACACCTGGGTGGCTCGGTCGGTTGAGTGTCTGACTTTGGCTCAGGTCATGGTCTCGTGGTCTGTGGGTCTGTGGGTTTGAGCCCTGCATCAGGCTCTGTGCTGACAGCTCAGAACTTGGAGCCTGATTCAAATTCTGTCTCTCTCTCTCTGCCTCTCCCCAGGTCATGTTCTCTCTCTCTCAATAATAAATAAATAAACTTAAAAAAATATTTAAAAAAAACAGTTCTCATATACCCTTCCCCTAGCTTCCTCTATTGTCAGCATCTATAAAATGAAGACAATTAGCATGGATACAATTCTACTATTTGAACTACAGACTTTATTCAGATATCACCAGTCTTTCATTACTGTCATTCTCTGTTCCAGGCTCCAGTCCAAGATACCACACTCCATTCAGTCATTATGATCCCTTAGTTTCCTCTTATCTGTGACAGTTTCTCAGACTTTCCTGTTTTTCATGACCTTGACACTTTTGAAGGGTACTAGTCAGGCATTTTATAGAGCATCCCTCCATTCTGGTTTGTCTGATATCTTTTCATTATAAGGCAGGGGAGAGAAACTTACGGAGGTGAGGTGCTGTTCTCATCGCATCATATCTAAGAGTATGTCTTAGTTGCTGCTGTAATAAATTACCATGAATTTAGTGGCTTAAAATGACAGAAATTTATTCTCTTATGATTCTGAAGGCCAGGAGTCTGAAATGAGTCTTACAGGGCTAAAATCAAAGTCGACAGGTCTGGTTCCTTTGGGAAGCTCCAGGGAGAATTGTTCCTTGCTTTTTCCAGCTTCTGGAGGCTCCCAGCATTCCTTGGCAGTCGGCTACAGCACTCCAATCTCTGCTTCTGTCATCACATTGCCTTGTCTTCTTCCATAGTCAAACCTCTCTCTGCCTTCCTCTTATAAGGACTTTTATGATTACACTGGCCTCACCCAGGTAATCCAGGATAATTTCCCCATCTCAATTGCAACTGCAAAGTCCCTTTTGTCACATAAGGTTTGCCATAGAACATCGTCACAGGATCCAGGGATCAAGACCTGGATATCACTGGGGGCCATTATTTGGCCTACCACAGGCTATATGATATCCACATGATTTATCAGTGGTGATGTTAACCTTGATTGCTTGGTTAAGGTGGTATCTACCAGGAGTCTCCATCGTAAAGTTATTATTTGGGGGAATAGGTTCCTTTTAACGACCAGAAGTATGAGCAGAAGTGCTCATAATGTAATGATGTTGACATTGTGTAGTCATTCAACAGCACTTACATTAGGTGCCAGACCCAGTTCTAGGCAGTGTAATGGTCCCTACTCTTAAGGACCTAATTGCCTAACTAGGACAACATTTTTGATTTCTTAAATAAAGTGAGTTTATAAACATAAACCAGCTTTCATTTTAAATAATCTGGACAGTGCTTGAGTGATGACCTTTGATTATATAGAGAGTTTCAGGTCATGTGAAAATGGAAAATAATTTGAAGTATAATTGGACTTTTCTGTGACTATTTTCCACTATTATACGCTCTCTTGGATTTTCTTCCCAAAGGTGGAGTGTTATCTCACGGGCAAATCAATAAATACAGCATCAGGTTTCTCATGAGAAAGTCTGGCTTTTATTTTGTTTCCAGCTAGTTTTATGGGACGGAAGAAGCTGAGAAGCACCCCCAGACGCTGGGTGCTCGTGTAACGAAAGTGGATTTCCACACCTCACATTTCGCCCTTTTTCTTTGGCCTGTAAAATAATACACCATGTTCTTCTCTAAGGAAGATGCTAGGAAACAGTATTACCTGTAGATTTTTCTCCAGACGCCACTGGAGCACTTCAAACTCAGAGTGGTTCCATGGGAACTCACACTCCGCATAAAAACTCTGTTATTTCTACTGCTGGAAGGAGGTTCACCTTAAATTAACTCCAAGTCACGTCTGAAATATATATTCCACAGCAGGTTCTTCAAGTATATGCTTGCTCAAATAGAACAACTGAGAAATACACAGGGGATTTATCATTCACGTATTGCACAAATCACACTTCCCCTTGTGTCTACTCCAATGTATCAGAGGCAGAATCCTCTTCAAACTGCTTATTAGCTGCCTGCCTTCGATGAAATCACTTTTTTAAAGCTTATTTATTTATTTTGAGAGAGAGACAGAGACAGCGTGATTGGGGGGGAGGCAGAGAGAGGGAGAGAGGGAGAATCCCAAGCAGGCTCCATGCTGCCAGCTCAGAGCCTGATGTGGGGCTTGAACCCATGAAGCCGTGAGATCATGACCTGAGCCGAAACCGAGTTAGATGCTTAATTGACTGAGCCACCCAGGTGCCCCTCGATGAGATCACTTTAAAATTCTCTATGCTTACATTTTTCTTCATATATAAAAGGTTAAATGACATTAAAGTTTGCCATCTTTATCTTACAGAGTTGTTGCAGATTCAAATGAGATAGCAAATATGAAGGCATCTCAAAAGGTATAAAGTTCTAAATAATTTTAAGTCACTGTGTTGTAAATTACTATTACTATTTGAGGTGTGATAACAGTAACCTAGTTATGTTTTTGGAAGTCTTTATGTTTAAAAAAATTTTTTTTTTTTTAAATTTTTTTAACGTTTATTTATTTTTGAGACAGAGAGACAGAGCATGAATGGGGGAGGGTCAGAGAGAGGGAGACACAGAATCCAAAACAGGCTCCAGGCTCTGAGCTGTCAGCACAGAGCCCGACGTGGGTCTTGAACTCACGGACTGCGAGATCATGACCTGAGCTGAAGTCGGCCGCTCAACCGACTGAGCCACCCTGGCGCTCCCGAAAGTCTTTATGTTTTAGAGTGGGAGGGTGGGGGGGGGGGTCATCAAACTTTTTCTTAAAGAGCCAAATAGTAAATATTTTAGGCTTCATGGCCCATCGGGTCTCTGGGAAAGCAGGCAGTGGACAATAGGCAAATCAGTGGGCATGGCTGCATTCCAATAAACCTTATTGATAAAACAGGAGGCCGATCCATGGGCCAGAGTTTGCCAAATTCTGTTTCAGAGAAAATTACTGAAATAAGTTGATGAAACGATATGATAGCCAGGATTTGCTTCAAAATCCTATGGAATGTGGAGAAGTGGGTAGGGGTAAAAATGGAACAGAATCGGTCCTGAGCTGATAATTGCAGAAGACAGAGAAAGGGTATGTGGCTGTTCATCTTTTGCATGTGTCTATTTTGTATGTCTTAAATCTTCTACTATTAAAAGCTTGTACAATGTGTACAATTGAATCTAGTATTAACAGGATTCGTGATGCCAAGCAAGTAACTCTGCACGTATCTTTAAGGCCTCGGTTGTGTGGCACAAACTGGAGCTTCCTGGGAGGCTGGCAGCATGATTCTGGCCATTCACATATGCCTTTTTTCTGTTCTGCATCAATCTGGAGGCCCGAGATTGAAGTGCCAAGGGGCACGCATGATTTGGGGTGGAATTGATTTCAGTGGATTGTCAGCCTAGGAGAATGTCTCTTAGATGTGGTGGGGAGATGGACCGATTTGCTTTGTTTACTATCCTCTCTGTCTCATCCTTTACCATTCCTCCCTGAAGCTGTATTAGTGTATTTTAAATTCTGCTTGTGTCCTACAGAAGCCAAAAGAGTGAGATCAATGTTTCATCCAAATTCTAAGACGAGGTGTGTTAAACAGGGCTCTCTATCATGGGCTCAGAGAACCTAGAAATGGCTTTGCCTATATCCCTCTTTTCTTATATGACATATATAGGCTCAAATGATTGCTCTACACCGTTATGCAAAAATTCTAGAGAGGGCTTTCTCATACTTCAGTGACAGCTAAACACTCCCATGTCCCCCCTGCTTGAAAACTACTACCAGCACTCAATTTTCTGTTCTGTTCTGTTCCAGTTTTCCCTTCCTTTTCCTCTAAATTGCTGCTTAATGAATGATTCCAGATTTCATTCATCAGGGAGTGAGGACAGGGGATATCTAATAGAAAGAGCTAATAGTCATTAAGATGCCTTATGTGTGTGTGCCCCCAAGAAGTGCTTACAACCACCCTATGATATAGGGCTGTTTACATCCTTTTTACAGATGAGGAAACAAGGAGGGGGAACAGTTTGCCTGAACTTACATGGCTAGGAAGTGTGTTCTGGTAACTGGGTACTTCACAAGACTGCATGCATTTGGGGGGACAAAGGATAGAACCAAAGAGACCTCAGAGTTCTCCTGGGAGGTGAAAGGACAGATAGGAAGGGGGAAAAGTGTGCTGAAACACCACTCAGTAGAAACCAGGGATAAATAATTAGGGAGCTGAAACATGAAGGGGAAAAAACACGGTGTCCAGCAGCTATGGTTTCTATTTCTTCCTCAGCAATGGCATCCTGTATTTTGTTTTTCTGTTTTGGGGTTTTTAATTTTTTGCCTCTAGGGAAACAAACAGGATGCTCAGTTCCTGTCTCATGTCTACAGTCACATTTCTTTAATATCAGGACCTCAACTGTGCTTCCTCTTTCAATAAGCAAGATGAAACATCTTCATGGAAACAGAAAGCAAATTATGCACCATTTTGCTGAAAGCACTGTCATGCTTCCTGGTGACTCTCTTTCTCTTTTTAAAGGTTGTATTTTTAAGTAAGCTCTATACTCAATGTGTGGCTCAAACTAATAACCCTGAGATCCAGAGTCACAAGCTCTACTGACTGAGCCAGTCAGGTGCCTTCTATTTGACTCTTAACAACAACAAACATTCCCCATTTCTGATCATGGCAAAGAGGCTACTTGTAGGCTCAGAGCAAGGCTTGATGTGTTGTTTTCTATTTCCTCCTCACACATCCTCCTTCCTGTCCTAATTCCACTTCTGCATCCCTTTGCCAACAGGGGGGATGCCACCTTTCAAAAGGAACAGCTCCACTGTTCTATTGGGATTAGAAAGACCTCACTCCAGTCATCCAAACATGCACTACTATTCATTCACTTGTAAACTCCACGTTCGATGATTATGATGGACAATAGACTTGCTCTTTGGGGTCTGGATCATGGGACTCAATTTCCGAAGCACATTCTCTTTCGTTAATCAAAGGCCTAAAAATATGGGGACTCACCTTTGATAAAAGATTGGCCAGATTCCCCGCTCCCCCCCCCCCACCCCTGCCAGGTTGTGAGGCTGACTTACTGGTGATACCTCATTATGGCCACAGCAAAGAAAGCCTGTTTGTCATGCATCCAAAAAATAAAAGAATAGAAATTTAATAACTCTGAGCAGGTTGTAGCAGATGATGACGTTTACGGGCTTCTGAAGCATTTTCTTTGAGATTCAGTGACTTCAGATGGTTAGAGGAGCAGAACTCAATTAACAATTTTTAAAAACCTTCAATTAAAAAAAATCACTGAGGTGAAAACAATCAGATCAGAGAACGAATGAGGAGAAGCTTTTGTTACTAGGCAATCCAGAAGCAACACCAACTGTACTCTGGGAGAAAAATGCTTTCTATCCTTTCTCAGAAACAAAGATATACAAAAAGCAGGGCTAAAGTTCTTCCTTGGACACAGCTGCTGCTGGGCCTAACCTGGAACCATTTGCTCCTTAAATTCTCACTCTAAGCTTTGGGTCCTTTTTTTTTTTTTTTAATGTTTATTTTATTTTTGAGACGGAGAGAGACAGAGTGCGAGCTGGGGAGAGTCAGAGAGAGGGAGACACAGAATCTGAAACAGGCTCCAGGCTCTGAGCTGTCAGCACAGAGCCCGATGCAGGGCTCGAACCCATCAACCATGAGACCATGACCTGAGCCGAAGTCAGACACTCAACCAACTGAACCACCCAGGCGTCCCTAAGCTTCGGGTCCTTTTACGAGGATTTTGTATGTGGGTACATGTGCAGCTAGGGGATGGGAGTTATAACTAGCATTTGCTGAGTAGTCACTATGTGCCAGGCACTATTCTAAATGCTTCCTTCTCTTGATTTTCACTCCTATTAGGTAGGTATGCACTATTATTAGTCCCATTTTAAAGAGGAGGAAACCAAAGCCCAGAGGGATTTTCATAATTCACCCAAGATTAGTGCTACGACCAGATTTCAAACACAGGCAATCTGCCTTAGAGTCCAGGCTCTTAATACCATGTTAGTTCCATGGGATTTCCAGATGAGAATTCGTGCTACCTGGAATCAAATATTTCTTAGATTTAAAATAGAATCCCGCCCTTTTTTAGCTGAGAAAACTGAGACCCAGAGAGGTTAAGAGATGGCCACAGTAAACTAATGTTGACTGGGGTTCAGTCAGAAATCAGGTCTCCTATGAGCTTACCTATTTCTCTTCTTCCATTTCCCAACCATGACATTTTCCTAGGAGACATTTCATCAGAAGAACCATGGTATCCATGGAAATGAACTTCTCAGATGTGTTGTTCAGCTACAAGGAGTATGGTTAGCCGAGAACCTCCAGCTGTTAAGTGCCTTCAAGATCCACTTTAACTTTTGAGCTGAGGCCATGGAATAAAGTCTGATCAATATACTCAACAGGCCTGGTGGGGGAAAGGTCACAGGGAATGATTCTTTGCTTCTGCCATTGGTAACATTAATTCTGCAGATTTCCCAGGACCCTCTTGTCTTCCATTCTCTTCATTTTCCTCTCTCCTCAGTTTGCTCCCCTTTCTACTCCTTGATTCTCTGAAATGCAAAGTGGAAAACTATAATTGTTATGGCTCCTGGGTTCAAGCTGTCGATGTTATTAGGGTGTACAGACTGGGGAATAGAGGACAAATCTATACCAATTTTTCTCTGTTTAAAGCTTTCTTCCTAGTTCTCACTGTTGGGTATCCATGTATGCACCCCGACATGGCGAGGGGTCAAAAGCATGGGTCTAAGCCATGTTAAATTGGTAATAACTGTGCAACTCTCAAAACTGTTTCCCCCATATGTAAAATGTGTGACATTGCGCTAGATTCACAACTTACCTATATTTCTATTTTATCATTTAGAAAATAGGAATAATAACCTCTAATTCACAAGATAGTTGTGAGAATGAAATGACACATAGTGAGGCTCAATAAGCAGTGGTTCCCTTTCCCAAGATCATTGTCAAATTTTGTGTTTGATATTTATCATCCACGCCATTATAGTCTCTTGAACCATATTTGTATGAAATTAGCTAATTCCCACATTTTAGGGGGAGACTTGATTTTTCTCTATAATCACCCTGCCTTTATGTGGCTATAATACAAAATACATTATATATAATAAAAATTATATGTATAATCTATATACTTATTTTTTGGACAGACAAATCAAATGATTTGATAAAGGAACTGACTGGGAGATGTGTAAATCCGACTGGGAGAAGTAAATCTTATTGGTGAGTAGGAGAGATTTATTCTAATTCATGATATGATGAGAAGAGATGTTAGAGTTCTAATAAGGCATGGAATGGTAAAAGGATTGTTAATTGACTATAATCCCTCAGTAATTTATGGCTATGAGGGACTAAAATACTAGGAAAAATGGATTTTCAAACTGCTGTAACATGTATTCACATATCCAGTCATTCATCTGTCTACCTGTTCATCTACCCATCTACTAGTCACCATCCTCCATCTACGCATCGATATTTTTATCCATCATCAGTTTATTATCCAGCCATTTATCTACCCATGCATCCATCCTTCCATTCACCAATACATTCCAATGATACCTTGAGAGGTAGTAATATTACAGTGCATAGAAACACATGGAATAAATGGTCCTTACCATATGGGAACTTTCCATTTAATAGGGAGAAAAGAAAATAAGAGGGAATATGAAATAAATGTTCCCAAGAGCTGTATAATATGACTATAGATGTTCTAAGCATGAGAAATTATATCTGACAGAAGAGAAAGATGAATTTCTTCAGTGGAAGAGACAGAATTTATTTTGGGTTTGAAGATTCTTGAATAATTGGCAGAATACCATAAGCAGAAAAGAGAGTGCATTTTGGGCAAAGAAGGTAGTAGAGAGGGCAAGTCATAACTCCAGGAATGATGAATATTTTGGTTTAGCCAGAGGATACTGATGGAAGATTAAACCTAAAAGGTACATTGGGGGGTGGGGAACATGGGAGGTCTACAATAATGGTCTGAGAAATTTGGTGTTTTCTTGGTAAGCATGCAAAGACACTGAGATTTTTAAGTAGTAGACTGATACAGTTAGAGTTACATGTGCCAAATATTTTTAATTCACTTCAGTTTTCAATTAGGTATTTAAATAGCTAAAATATAATACACTGGACGTTCCAAAATATTTTCAGTTCACAGTACTCTGTGTCTCTGTAATTTTTTCATGGGATTTCTAGGCCAGAAGAAACACCTAACAATTCCATTTGTTAAGTAGTTAAGTCCAAATAACTTATTAAATACTTGTATCCTAACAATTTAGCAGCTGTTTGGAAAAAAATAATGCATATAAATAATTTTTTGAAAATTTCAGTCTTAAGTAACCACAATTACTTCCAAATGGGATACGTGCACCTGCTGGGCACTGTACAATTTCTCAGACTTTGAAATTGGATTGGCTATCACCACCCTCTACATTGATTTTCACTTGGTATTTATTTGGTTTTTACCACAACAACTGTTGAACACCCAGGTTTGCAAAGACATCATGTTTTCAACAGTGATGTCACCAGATCTAATGTTGAAACTGTGAACTAACTCAACGTACTAGTTTGCATAGTGTCCAAAAGATGTTGCACAGCCCTGAGTTTCCCTCAAAAATTTAAAATATCCTACTAATCTCACTGTTGGGTATATATCCAATGGAAAAGAAATCAGTATCTCAAAGAGATATCTGCAGTCACATGTTCACTGCAGTATCATTCACAACAGTCAAGCTCTGGAAACAATCTAAAAGTCCTTTTGCAGATAAATGGATAAACAAAATGTGGTTATATATAATGTATACACATACTACACACACACACACACACACACACACACACACACACACTCGAAAGTATTATTCAGCCATCAAACAGAAGGAAAGCCTGCTATTTGTGACAACATGGATGAAACTGGGAGGCATTATGCTAAGTGAAATAAGGCAGACAGTGAAAGACAAATACTGTATCACTTATATGTAGAACCAAAAAAAAAAAAAGAGGCTAATTTCATAGAAACATAATAGAGTGGTGGTTGTCAGGGGCCGAGGAAAGGGGCAAATGGAGAGATGTTGGTCAAAGGGTACAAACTTCCAGTTATAAGATGAGTAAGTTCGGAGGATCTAATGTACAGCATGGTGGCCACAGTTAATAAATGGTATTGTATACTTGAAAGTTGTGGAAAAGAGATATAAGGCATTCTCACCACTCACACACAAGCATACGTGAAAGAGTTAACTATGTGAGGTGATGAATCTGTTCTCTCGATCTTGGTAATCATGCTACAATGTATATGTATATCAAATCATCACATTGTGCACTTTAAATATATACAATTATATTTGTCAATGAATCCTCAATAAACTTGGAAACAAATAGACAAAATATCCTGCTGTACTCTCCTGAATTTACTGCAGTGTGCCAGGGTACCTCAGTGCATGACTTAGGAATTCAATATTTAATCATTACCATTTGACAGGTACCATCCTAGGCATTTTATATATACTGTTTCATTTAATCCTCACAATGCCCCATTTTTCAGATGGCAAAACTGAGGTCACAGAGCTGAAAAGTAATGAAACTGTCCCTAGACCCTATATAACATCTCTATTAATATATATCAAATCTTTCCCCAACTTGACTCTAAGCAACATAAGAGTAGGGACCATATCATATATATCTTTGTACTCCCAGTGTCCAGACTATCCTACTCGATGCTGTTATCAGGATGTAATGTGTTTCTTGATCTTACTTGATTGGTTTAATTTCCCCAGGAGCAGGCCCTGAGACGTGAATTTTAGTGCACATAATTTATTTGTGAGATAATTAAGCAAGTTCTGGCAGGTGAGTGGAGAAGTGTGTCAGGGAAGGGAAGGAATGAATAAAGGGTACACTACCAAGCAACTTTCCACCGTGGGTGACGAGCTCAATCACACTGGGAAGTCTGGGAGCCAGTGTAGAACACATGGCTCAGAATTATCCTACTGGAGGGGCAAGGGAGCTGTGTTATTTACACACCAATTCCCATGTGACATTGCTTGAAGACTGCTAGGGGAGCTGGAGGGGTGATAATTTCTTGGCCTGCCTTGTGAATTTGTTAGAGAGGGCTGCAGTGGCCAGAGACAGTTCTCAGGAAAAGAGATGAGATCTTGTCAGCTAGAAATCAGATCCATCCACTAAAATGCTTAGACCCAACTAGACATGGGTGAGGCACAGACAGTGACCGCTTCAGTGGTAGTCTGGGACAGGGCTTAAAAAATGACTGAGGAAGGGGAGTGCTTTTCCACATGGGTGAATCACAATACCTGGGAGGCATGCACAGTTTGTAAAACCATACTTAATAGAGTATGATTTTATATTTAGAAAAGAAAAATTTTTTTTGCTTTTATCTCTTTGGTTGGTGAATATATACAGAAGATAGTAATTTTCAAGAGAGTTCAGCATAAAAGTACAGCATTGAGACAGATGAGTCTCAGAAGTGTTTAAAATGTTTGAAAAGGGCTAAGCCAGATCCCTCATGGCAAAGCGGTACCTAAGGAGGAAAGCATTTGCTAATATGGGCTTTCCATTTTGTCTTTCTAGCCAAAGGGAAACAAGGTACAGATCTCAACTGAAATGGAAAACTGAGATTTAAATCCCCATTTCATCTACATCGTTAGGGCCACGTTGAGAGTTTATCTCAACAGAGAAAAAAATGACCTTTGGGACTATGCACAAGCATTTAGCAGAAAGACTCAGTTTCTAAATGCATTTTCAGCAAAATTAAATGGGTTTGCCATGTTCCAATTCAACTTAGCTATGCCCTGTGAAACTAAGAAGTTTTCTATAAATTGCATTTTAGAAACCATTTAAAAATGTCAAGTAATAATCTCTAAGGGGGAAGAGAACTACAAAGCAAGTCACTAAAATCAGCTATTTATCATTAATTTCCTTTTCCTAATGGAAATGACTGACTCACACCTTTGCTGAATTCCATTTTGGGCAACAATATTTTTTATGCTAATCTGAGAGCTCATTCTTCAAAGAAAATATATGAAAACAATCTTATTTTAGGCCTTAACTGTGGCTCAGATATGTCTGGTGAATTTATATATCTATAAACTGATTTGCATAAACACACTTGGCTGAAGGAAGAAGAAGTTGCTCTATCACCTAGGGAAGAGTCAAAGATGGTCTTTTGAATATAGGTCTCTGGCCAGGGCCTGTATACTTATGTTTGAACTCTCTGGAGAAATAGGATAATAGGAACCACTTAGGAACCCATTTTCATGAGAAATTCTGAATACGTAGGTCCAGGATGCATTGTACTATAGCTCTGCTGAGGACTGTGGAAGAAGGCTGCAGGGAACACAATGTCTCTTTGGCAACTTGAGGGTTCACAGTTCTGGGGCACCTGGGTGTCCCAGAGAGGCTGGCTGTAATGATGAATAGCACCAAGTAGCAGATGTTCTTGAGGTGTTCAAGGGGAAGACAAGAAGGCTTCTCATGAGTCACCAGAAAGGACTTTGCAAAACCAGTGAAGTCTGAACTTTTCTTTCTATCATGACCACTTTAGTACCCTAGGCTGGAGAAACTTGGGTTGATACTGAATGAAAACGGTACCATGTTTCACATGCATCAATGTCATATGCCTTTCCAGATAATAGTTGTGGAAATGTATGAATGGCTTTTAATTATGTGAACAGAAAATAGAAAAATCTATATAAAATAAATGTAACCAGGTGGGCAGTGTTGTGTCATCTTCATAGTTTATATCTCCAGAGCATATTTTAAATATATCTATTGTATGCTCCACTGAGTGCCTGCCTGGTTAATGGGAAAAGCCCTGGATTGGTGGGGGTGGGTGGGTCAGGAGACCTGAATTCTAGTAGCTCTTTGACCATAGGCAAATTTTGTATGCATGATTAAATGGTTAACCCTATCTCTTCATCCCTTCTTAAATCCATACCCTCAGCAGTGCCTCATCGTGGGCAGAGAATATTTCTTTGCCCCTTGACTTTGGGCTTGGCCATGGAACTTACTTTGGCCAATAACTTGTGGGGTGGAAATAATACTCTTTCAGTTCCAAGTCCAGGACTTAAAAGGCCTTCTGTGCCTCTACTTGCTTTCTTGTGCCTCCGCCATTACTAAAGGAAAACCTCCTCCAGTTAGCCACCGGTTCAAGGAAGATAAGAGTCATTTGGAGCAAACCCAAGGACATAAAATGTGAAAACAGAACTCCTCTAGCCACAAAAAACCTAGATCAACCAAACCCCAAATCAGCAAATGCCCAGAAATGCATTAGCTAAATACATGCTTATTGTAAGCTGCTAAGATACTACAGGTGTTTGTTATGCAGCCATAGCTGACTGATACATCTGATGATCTTTCTGGAGCATCCATTTCTTCATCTGTAAACTGAATAAGCTTACTACATAACCTCAGATCTCTTGTAGCTTTAACTTTTTTTCAAAATAAACTCCTTTTCACTTCTATATAGCTGAATATTTTTGTCTTTTCTTGTACTAGTAAAGTGCATTGATTTCAGGAAGTGCTGCTCCTGTGGTTAGACATGTCAGTTCTGTATTAATGAAACTCATTGGGCAATAGAAAGTCTTTCAACCATAGCTAAGGAGCCACATGAAATGTGCATAGATTGAGCCTCAGATAAACAGTATACATTTAATTTCTGGCCTTCAAAGTAAAAGTTTCAGAAAGAGCTCCTTGTTTCTTTATTGACTGAAAACAAGTATGTCTCCTGGACAGACAAGTGTGAGGAGAAGAAGACTCAGCATCTGCCAGACTCCTGGGAAGCATTTATATTTTTGGCTTATAGAATTCCAACCAAAAGAGTTCAGTCAAGTTTTCCCTTTGGGGACAAGCAATCATTAGCCTCCTCTCTGGTAACATATTTCTGTACTCAATTTTTAAAACAAATTCTTGACTATACCATATTATTTCTTCAAGAGAAAAATAACGGTATTTAACCTCTTTCTATATAGAAAGTTAACTTTCTCCTTTGTTTTTCTTCCTTTCCTTTGCTGCATTAGAAGTATCTACTTCACCAGCAACACTGCTTCTAGAGGTAGAATGCAAACATAGAGCCCTCCAGGCTAATAAGTTTTAAGTGGCAAAGATTTGGTTCACCAAGCTCTATTGAGGAAAAAAAGAGAGAGAGAAAGATTGTGTGTGTGTGTGTGTGTGTGTGCGCGCGCGTGCGTGTGGGCACATGCATGCAGATGTGCAACAGATAAGTAAATAGGGTGTAGGGCTGAACCCTGGAAAGACTAGGGGTGGAAAAAGATATTGGTGTGGTAGGCTGAAAAATGTCCCCACAAAATATATCAGGTCCTAATCTCTGAAACCTGTAAATGTTACATTATACAGAAACAAGATCTTTGCAGATGTGGTTAAGAATCCTGGGATGGAGAGATTATCCAGGATTATCAGGGTGGGCACTGAATGCAATCACACATATCCTTATAAGAGAGAGGTAGAGGGAAATTTGACAGACAAAAGAAGGGAAGGCAACGTGGCCATAGAGGCAGACGTTGGAGTGATGCAGCCACAAACCAAGGACGCTGGCAGCCACCAGAAGCTGGAAGAGGCAAGGAATGGATCACCCTTAGAACCTCTTGAGGCAGCCCAGGCCTGCTGATGCCTTGATTTCAGCCTAGTGATACGGTGAAGATCCTTAAGTCAATCATATCTGCAAAGATCTTGCTTCCATATAAAGTAACATCTCTCTCTCTCTCTCCCCTACCTCAACCTTCTGCTGCCCAAGCAGATGTTAAACTGGGGAATGAGATAATGACTTCTCCTCATTGTAGGTACCCCGATCTCTAGGAATTGTTTTATTCCTCCAATGGCTTTCCTTGTGAAAGAAAAAAAATAATTTTATATATTTATCTTTTTGTTCTGTTTTCGCTTTTATTTGCATTTATTTTATGCAGAATTTACCTCTGGGCCATAAGTTTTTGTTTCTTCAGTTTCTTCTGAGATAGCTTATTCTTCTGTGCAACTTCTTCTTCTGGTTTAAGAACAATTTGGTCTTTTTTCAGTAAGGATCATCTCAGTGTGGCAGGGAGAGCTCATGTTTGGGCTAATCCAACCATGAGCCTTGTAAGTTCTATGCTGTGTCTTGTGGGCTTGTTTCACCTGGATGTGCTCAATGACCAGAGAAGCTCCATCCAAACCCTTAAGTTCAGCATTACTCTCTGCATTTTTAAGCATGTGCAGCAAAAAGTCAGCACTCTTTTTGGGCCACCGACCCTGTGTCCAGCCCTACTGTTTGGCCTGGGTGCACCTGTCAATCCCATCATTGTAGCAATGGAATTGTACACACTGCTTCTGCAAAGTGACATCTTTCAGATATTTGGTGGCTTTTCAGAGATGCATACTCTGGATGGCCTGGGAAGTTTCACTTGTGTTCTTAAAGTGAACCCAAAGATTTGAACCTCTTGATGTGCATGATTTTGTCGGCTTTTCTGGGTCAAGTGAATAATGAACCATTTTCAGAGATCACCTCATGCTGCTTACAGGAAGAGATTTTTATATATCTATATAATATATATTATATAGAGAATAATATATATAGTTTATATATAATTTACATATTATAGTTATTTATGAAGTCCTATTTTCTAAAACAAGCTTAACAATATAGGCATATATATTCATCACCAAGTGGAACTTTCCTTTTTTTAAAAAAATATTTATTTATTTTTGGGAGAGTACAAGTGGGGCAGGGGCAGAAAGAGCAGGACAGAGGATCTGAAATGGGCTCTGCACTGGACTGACAGCAGCAAGTCCAATGTAGGCCTTGAACTCACAAACTGAGAGCTCATGACCTGAGCCGAAGTCGGACACTCAACCGACTGAGCCACCCATGTGCCTCACCAAGTGGAACTTTCAATGCAAAGATACATTTACACTTTTCCTTTTTGGGGGGAACCATTACCCATGCCCTAGCCTAAAGACATTCAGGAAATCTAGTGTAATCTGACTTTTCTCATTGTCCCAGTGGCTCTGAACACTGCCCAGAAGCCAATTCAGTTCTTCCTGGTTTGTGCAAGGAAGATTAGAGGTGAGGCTGATTTTCTTCATCTCCCTAATTATTAGAAAGCACAGAGAGTCCTGAGGCTGTCCCCAAATCTGGCAGTCTGCTTGATAATCACTCCTCCTTGGCTTCTAAGCACTTCTGAGAAAGGAGGAGATCAGTCTCTGACACAAGCAGCTACTGTGTTATGGATTTATTATCTTAGCCCCCTTTAAGCACTCAAATAAACCTTGGATGCAAAGAAGACTTGTCAGGGGTTACAGAGAAAGCTCTATAAGCTTTAAGTTGTCAATAAAACTCTATTGAATTCACTTTCTCATTCTTCTTCTGCTTGTCTTTAAAACCCCCAATTGATTTTTTTTCAGAATTCACAGTGTCACCCAGCGAGGGCTGTTTCTAGTTGTAGGCAGGGAGTTCTCAATGAAATAGCAGTTATTCGGTGCTGCCTTTGCAAATTCAGCAAGAATATCACATAAAAGGGACCCCCCCCCCCACACACACACACAGGTCTTCTGGGGAGGGATGTGTGTGTTATCTTGGCCAAATTCATTTCTCCTGCTCAATCCCTTTTGGTTGTGCATCTGCAACTTGATCATGCATCATAATAACTCAATTTTGCTTAATCTGACTATACTTGACTGAAAACGAAAAGCAGTATTTATATGATATATTGAAGGATCTGTAAAAGGAAACTTTAAAATTTTAGCCAACTGTAGTAGTTTAAATGCAGAGTATCTTTGCCTTATCGCTGTTGACATTTGGGGCTGAATGATTCTTTGTTGTGGGGAGAATATCCTGTACGTCATATAATGTGTAGCAGCACTCCTGGCTTCTACTCACTAGATGCCAACAGTACTCTTCTCTCTCATTTGGGATAACCAAAAACATTTCTAGACAATGTCAAATGTCCCCAGGGAGTGGGGGTTAAGAACCACAGTTTAAGGGCACCTGGGTGGCTCAGTCGGTTAAGCATCTGACTTCAGCTCAAGTCATGATCTCACGGTTTGTAGGTCCGAACCAGACACTGGGCTCTGTGCTGACAGCTCAGAGCCTGGAACCTGCTTTGGATTCTGTGTCTCCCTCTCTCTCTGCCTCTCCCCTGCTCATTCTCTCTCTCTCTCAAAAATAAAAAATAAACATAATTTTTTTTAAAAAAAAGAACCACCATTTAAATTGTAAATCCGTTTTGAGAAGATGCTTGGAGCAGTCAGAGAGATTGTGTTGAAAATATATATTAGAAAGTGTGGTAGCCAGCCTCCAAGATGTTTTCCAGCGATCCTGCTATTCATATCCTTAGGTATTCATACCCTTAGGGATCCTGTCCCACACTGAATAGAATGGACCATCGTAACTAATTGAATACTATGAAACTAACAGAGTGTGATCTTTTAAGTTAGGTCATAAGAAACATTGCTTTCTTAGATAACTTGCTCTGGGGAACCTTGCTGCCATGTCGTAGGGATCCTCAGCGGCCCTATGGAGAGGTCTACATGGCAAGAGCCTCATGAATAAGTCACCTTGGAAGTGGATCTTCCAGCCTCTGTCAAGCCATGACATGACTACATAACTGGACGGCATCTTGACTGCAACTTCATGACATGCCCTGAGTTGGAAGCACTCAGCAAACCACCGTTGAACTCCTAATATACGGGGACAGCTTACTGTTTGTTACTGTTTATTGTCATTGCAGCCCTTGAAGTTTTGGGGCAATTTTTTACACAGTAATAGATAATGAATAGAATTTAGAACACATAGCAATTTCAAACAAAGAAAATCTTTCTCTGTCCAATAGTTTGTGTTTTTTAATCAGAGAGGCTTTCTTTGGTCTAAACAAAAATTTAAAAAGTAGAGTACTATTGATCATAGTGTAACAGAAGAAGGATTGAAGCAGATCAACTAAAATTCTTGTTAGGAAGAAACAGAAAGCCTACTTCAACTGGCTATGTCGAGGAAGATGCCTAATTCCTGAAATAATGGGATTAAGCAAATATATACTTGATTTAATGGATAAAAATGTATCTTTGTAAATCTTGGCTTTTTCTACTTAGAATGTCATTATTGGACATTACAATCCTAATTTTTGTTAAAGAATGAAAATAACCAGTTTGTTTTGTAAGATTAAGCTGTCAAGGTGTGTATCAGCTAGCTATTGTCACACTAATGCTGCATAACAAACCACCTCAAAACCCAGTGATGTACAATAACAAATATTTATTTCTTACTCATGCGTCCTGGGGTCAGCTACAGTTTGGCTGATCTTGGATGGGTATGGCTCCAGGCTATGGGTTCAGTTCATCTCTGCTTCACATATCTCCCATCCTCTTTAGCCCATGCCTCTTTACTCGAGGCATGCTCTTTTTATGGCTATGGCAAAAGTGCAAGAGCGTAGAACAGAAATACATGATATCTCTCAAAGCCTAGACTATGGCTGTCACTTCTGCCCATATCCCATTGGCCAAAGCAAGTAGCATGGCCAAGCGCAACACTAGCAGGGAAGGGAAATACACTCCTCCCATGAAGTTTTGTGGAAATGGGGTATAAAGAATGAATATATGTTAAACAGTAGTCTAATCTACAGGTTGTTTTTGGTTTCCTTTTGTCTGTTTCTATACATTTATCCTTCTTATACCAATGTAGACAAATACAAACTTATGTTTCACAATTTGCAGGCATGACTTATGCTTCATAATTTACAAAGTTGATTACATGTATTACAAGGCTTCACTTTCTATCACTTTGCTGACAAGTACAATATTTTTTCCCTTTGGTCCATCAGGTTATCATATTAAAACATTATTGGGGGTGGTGAGGCTTATCCCATGGAGGGGGTGTCACTTGGGATTGCATTCAACAGTAAACAACATGAAATTCAACTTACAGTTGCTGAAGCAAATAGGGGTTTATTTTCTCATGACAAGCTGTTCAAAGGCAGATAATCTTGGCTGAATGATATCATCAAACACCCATTCTTCATCTCTTTCTGCTCAATGAACAAAATAAGTTACAATGGCCTTTGCCTTCATGGTTTTAGCTCTACATGTCAGATCTACATTCCAGGCAGAAAGAAAGGATAGAGGACCGTGGCAGCTGACAGTCTTCTCTTGCATTCAGAAAGAAAAAAACTTTCCCAGAACCACCCTCAGTAGATGCCCACTTATATCTCATTAGAAAATAAGGTTTCAAGCTTTATAGTCTTTATAACAAAAGACGGCAAGGGTGAAAGCTGTTAGAAAGGGGTGTTGAGACAATCTATACCATCTATCACAAGAGGACACACATGATTCCCCATACCCAACCACTGCTACCTCTAAGGAATCCTTACCTTCACATATCCACGTGCAACAAGTACAAAATATACATCCCATGGGTACCCTCTGACCAAACAATAATCTTGCCCCTGGGGCCTCTGTTCCACTTAAGAACTTGCCCATGTGAGCTTTTCATCAGGTCACAGAAACTGATCCTGAGTTTTCTGGATTGATTTAGAAGCTGTGATATTCTCAGGCAATGCTATAACTTTTACTGATTTGAAAAATTCTAGAAAAAGCTATTATTTTAAGATTGTGTCCTTAGGCAAGTTACTTAAGTACTCTGGGCTTATTTATTTATTTATTATTTGTTATTTTTTTATTAATAATTTTTTAATGTTTATTTATTTTTGAGAGACAGAGAAAAAGAGACAGAGTATGAGCAGGGGGAGAGCACAGAGAGAAGGAGATACAGAATCTGAAGCAGGCTCTAGCCTCTGAGCTGTCAGCACAGAGCCTGACGCAGGGCTCAAACTCGTGAACCATGAGATCATAACCTGAGCTGAAGTTGGACACTTAACTGACTGAGCCACCCAAGCGCTCCTGGGCTCATTAAAATAATAATAATAATAATAATAATAATAATAACAATAACTATCTTGCAGTGTTGCTGTAAAGATAATAAATTCTTTATGTTTGAAAAGAACTTAATACACTGGCATTTAGAAGTTGAGTTTTGTTACTTACAGCCAAACACATTCCCAAATGGTATATTCAGTGCTTTCAGCATCACCATCTATCACAATGTTTTGATGTGATACTATGGTGAACCAAAGGGGTAGAATGTACTTGTCAAAAAAAAGAATACACCAGGAAGTCTTATAATTAGCAGTTGATTACCATTATTTGTTCTAGCCTACTTCAATTCATTCTGATTGGACAATTCATCCTCATGGAAATACTTGGTAGCTTTGCAAACAGTTTCAAATCATGAAAAGGCTACCAATCATATGTCTGGAAATGGTACCCAGTATTGCTTTCTTCCAGCTGCTAAATCTGTACCATCATTATGTACCAGGCTTCTAAAATGGCAAGATGGTGGGTGCCTGGGTGGCTCAGTCAGTTAAGCATCTGCCTTTGGCTCAGGTCATGATCTACGGTTCGTGGGTTTGAGCCTCGCGTCGGGCTCTGTGCTGACAGCTCAGAGCCTGGAGCCTGCTTTGGATTCTGTGTGTGTGTCTCTCTCTGCCCCTATCCTGCTCACACTCTATCTCTCTCTCTCTCAAAAATAAATAAACAGTAAAAAAAAATTTTTTTAAGTAAAAAAATAAAATGGTCAGATGGTAAGAGGATGAGTGGGACTCTTCAAAGTATGAAGAGAAAACACAGAGTAATATAAAAATATCTTACCTGAGATATAACTTCTAGGCCACATAGAAATTGTCTTCCTCCTTCCCTTCCTGTCCCCTCATCACTAAGGCTCATCTCCTCTCCTCCTTAGTATGGAGACAGGGCATAGGGAAAAAGCAAGACAGTTTCTGCCTGCACCACCTTTTTCCTTTTTATTCCTCAGATTTACTGGTTATAACACTTACACATATGTTCCTTTCTACTCACTGTTCTAATTGGGACTCAGGTCCAACCACTCAGCTAAAAAGTTAACTAGATCAATTATCAGTTAGAGTATTCAGTCATTAATTGCACATGACATTAACCCAGATGAATAGACACATGACCTGTTACAAACTCATCGGTAGGTTGAGTGTTCATGCTGAATTTCCCTCAACTTCACACACTAGATGTAATCATACGTTCTCTCCCTTTATTCATCAAAGATTAACCCCAGTAATGTGGGGTGAAGAGAAAGCAGCCATCAAAATTGTTAAAAGGATGTATTTTTTCCTATTGTTTAATACCTAGTGATTACTTTGAGTGTGAGAGGGTTTAGCTTTAATAACAGCCCTCAAGTTAAAGGTGTAATTTCAAATTTTTCATTCTGCACATACTTCCATGTTTAGATTAATTTTCATAATCCCAGTAAGTAGGAGGGTGGCTACCTGTTTTGTTTTTTTGCCAACTGAGAAGAAAACGGTGGCAGTGGTGTCTTCTAAGTGTCATTAGTACCTAAACAAGAGAAAGGACAATTCTGACACTTCCACAAGGTTTACCTACACCCTGGATTTGCTTAGATCATCATGAAAGATCAGGGTTTAAAGGTGCCTTAGTAATCATCCTTTCATGATATAGATGGTTGTTTGTTCGTTTGATGTTTGTGTATATGTACACCATATGGCAGAGACAATATGTGTGCAACACCTACACCAATAGGTCTGGTACAGTAAGAATGTCTATACAGAGGAGACTTGCCTAAATCAGTCCTAAAAGGTTGACATAGACATTGTGTCACATTCCACAAACAGGGATATGTCCAAATGCCAATTACCCTGGAAAATGTAAGACATCACTTTAATGCCATGCTGATGTTTGATATCAAATTCTTCCTTAAGACCAATGTCTGATAAAGGAGGGTCAAGGGAGCATAAGGATGTTGAGTATGTGAAATGAAAAGGGGTAAAGACAGAGGCAACTGGAGGGAGAAGAAGTCAAAGAAGCCATGTTACCACTGTGGCTGAATGGTCCTAAATCCTAATGCATAAATATCCATCAGATAAAACCGATGGTTCTCAAAGTGTTGTTTCAGAACCAGCAGTATCAGCATCACTGAAGAACTTGTCTGGGCCCTACTCCAGACCTACCGAATCAGAAACAACCCCTGTAGGCGATGCTGGTGTATGCTCAAGTCTGAGAACCACTGTGCACTAAATGTTATCAGTGATGTCCACTTGGGTGTGAATGAGTTCCCATCAGACCATGGGCATCTCAAGGGCAGAGACCAGGGATCACCAATGCATCTCCAGCACTGGAGCAGGTAGGTAGGCATGAAGCCACTTAGTATGTATCACTTGAATCAATAAATTATTCTTATTTGGGAACAGGTAAGTCTTTTTAATGACAGCAAAATTTAATATAGTAATGCTAAGTTGGAAAGAATAAAGAAGGAAGTGTTAAAAGTGGGGTGTGTGAGAAGAATACCAATTTCACAGTTTGGGACAGCATTGTCTCTTCCTGTTTTGTTTTTTTAGACCATACTCAGAAATATCACTTAATTTATTTTTAAAATGTTTTTAATGTCTATTTATTTTTGAGAGAGAGAGACAGAGAGAGTGTGAGCAGGGGAGGGGCAAAGAGAGAGGAAGATACAGAATCCGAAGCAGGTTCTAGGCTCCGAGCTGTCAGCACAGAGCCCAACGTGGGGCTGGAATTCACAAACTGTGAGATCATGACCTGAGCAGAAGTTGGAAGTCAGATGCTTAACCAACTGAGCCACCCAGGTGCCCCAGAAATAATCACTTTAAAATCAGGTTCCAAAGTTTATCAGAGGGGAGGTGAGTAGGAGAATGTGTGAAGTAGGTGATGGGGATTAAGGAGTGCACTTGTGATGAGCACTGGGTGATGTATGGAAGTGTTGAATCACTATATTGTACACCTGAAACTAATATTACACTGTATGGTAACTAACTGGAATTTAAATACAAACTTAAAAAAATAAAAGTGGGTTCCAAGTATTACAGAAATAATTTAATATCCTCTCTCCTTTTTGTTTTCCACTTGGGCAACAGGTTAAAATAGCAATCCATACAATTTGTAACCTGTCATAAAGTTGTGAACCAACATTTCAGATTTAATACCCTTTCTGTAGGGGGGTATTCTGTTCACAGAAAATGTTGTTAATTTACATGGAAAACAACAATTCTGCCTGACAGCTTTTTGAAATAAATATTTTCCCATTGAAGTATTTGCCCTAAATAGTCTTCTTGAGATTGTCATATTAAGAGTTCAAAAAAGATAAAAAGGAAGCAAATAAAAGTATTCTTGGTTAGTTATATTTTGGAGTTATGTGGCGGCCTGGCAAAGTCTGGCCGACCATTGTCAAGGTCACTGTCTAGCGCAGAGGTTCTCAACCAGGGTGATTATGCCTCTCAAGGGACATTTTGCAATGTCTAGAGACAGTCTGGCTGTCACAACTGGGAGCGGGGCTGCTTCTTGCCTCTAGTGGGATGGTGCTAAACATCCTTCAAGGCATAGGACTCAGCTCCTTCCCCACGCAATGAAGAGCTACCCAGCACCAGACGTCAGGAGTGCTGCAGTAGAGAAATATTGGTCTGAGTTGGGAGGCCCTGCTCCCTATAGTAGGGGAACTTGAGATCAAGAGGGTGTGCTATTAGTCATGCTGGGAAAACACACATCAACAGGGACAGTCCCAGGCAAAGTCCCTAGTCTCAGCACCTAAAGGTTATGTGAACCTGGGCAAAGAATATCCTCATCTATAAAATGAGGTGATAAAATTATCCCCAGGTCCCTCCATGCTCTGGCATTTTAGTTTCAAAGACGTGAGCCTTTAGTCTCAAGCATATGTTATTTTTTATGGGTCACCCTGTCAGGTCATAAACTTTTCCAGAGGAGTCCTCTGTCCTATTCATATATCTGTCTCTTTTGTTCTTTTAACACAAGCCCTGCAGAAACAGTGTTTGTTGAACTGTATTCTTTCCAGCAGATTTACAACTTCCCACACCAGCAAAATGTTAACATGTAAGATTTTAATAACAATCATATTTTGGTCATACTTTTCCATGGGGAATGCAGATGGGGCTTGACTTTCTCTCCTTGAGTTACTACCGTGGCCATATAATTTATCTTCTAACCTAGGACACTTTTGAGAGCAGAAGGGAATGCTGTTAATAACTATACCAGGACAATAGGCATGAACTGGGAAGTATAATTGCCCTACCCAGTTTGAATGTCATTAGAATTCAAATCGTTCACTAAACGGATGTGAGTGGCTGGCAGACATATTGTGCCCACCCCTTATGATTGCTGACCCCAACATTATATGGCCTCTTTGAAGACAAAACACAGCTAGTTTCTTTCACTCACCTTGGACAGTATCTGAATCTTTCCTTCACTCTTGCCAGGACCAAAGCTCACCTTTCCCCACATATATTCCACATTAGTGTAGCTGACCTTTGAAAACAAATGGAAAAAGTCCAGACATCCAGCTCACATTCATCCAACTGAGTTTTGCTTCATTCCTTAGCCTATATGTCCAGACAGTATATCCTGTAGAGACTGCTGGGGCCCTTCATGACTCATTTGGGCAGGTGAGGAAAGGGAAGGCTGTGACCCTGTATTCTCCCTCCTTCTCATGAAAACGGCAGAGCATTTATCTCAGGGCTGGGAGACTGTAAGGTAAAAAAAAGTTCCTCCCACTTATGTGCATTTATTTTTTGACCCATTCCCCTCTTTCAGAGTGTCCTAGTAAGTATTATTTACCGCTCTGTCCCAAGATCTTGCACAAAATAGATGATTACTACATATTTATTGAGGGAATGGATGGATGGATGAACCACAGAAAAATTCTATTTGTCCCTAGTGTGGACAGAAATTGATGACCCCATGCTGTACCCCATAACAGTCTTGGGACTAAAGAATACTTGAGCTAGAGAGTCTCTTTCTCCCTTTTGCTCCCCTATCATTACTTCCTTCACCAAACTGTCAGTTATACACAAGGCACTGTAGCATTCCAGCACTACACTGCTTATTTGAGGCAGAGATATCAACTTGATGAAAGTCTACACCCAATAGGAACCAAAAGAAAGGAAATGTAAATAGAACTACTATATGATCCAGCAACTCTACTTCCAGATATTTATCTGGAGGAAAAACCAAACCACACGAAGTCAAAAAGATATCTGCACTTCCAAGTTAATTGCACGTTATTTACATATTCAATAGGGGCGCCTGGGTGGCTCAGTCGGTTAAGCATTCAACTCAGGCTCAGGTCATGATCTCGCGGTTTATGAGTTGTTCCCGTGTCGGGCTCTGTGCTGACAGCTCAGAGCCTGGAGCCTGCTTCGGATTCTGTGTCTCCCTCCCTCTGCCCCTCCACGCTTGCACTCTGTCTCTCCCTCTCACAAATACACATTAAAACTTTTTTTAGAAAAAAACCCAAATTCAATGGAGTAAATTTGAAGATCTAAGTGGCTTTATTAAGTGATTCATAAATAGACAGCATCCAATCTAGCAAAGCAGAGGGAAGCTCTGGTCAGTTATACAAAAGTAAAGTGTTTTTTTTTTTTTTTTTTTTTTTAATTAAAAAGAGGGTGGGCACACTAATAAAAAGTTATTAGTAAAAGAAAAGGATTGTTCCAGGCAAGGTTGCTTTCCCTTAGGGGCAATAAAAGGGGGTCTTATCATACAGATTACCTTATCTTCTTTTGGCGGATAGAGAGGGCCCATGTGGAAAAGTCATTGGCTCTCATCAGAAAATTCCTAACTGACCAGTTATGACTACATGCTGGGGGGAGGTTGAAACTATAATTAGATTAGGTGTTAAACCCTGGTTTGGGGACTCAGCCTAAGTGATACCATTTTGGGCCTGTGGTTTTCTTTTTAACAGTGTCCATTGGCGGATAAATGGATAAAGAAGATGTGATATAATGCAATATTATGTAGCCATTAAAAAGAATGAAATCTTGCCATTTACAACAACATGGATGGCCCTTAAGGGCATTATACTAAGTGAAATAAGTCAGAGAAAGACAAATACCATATGATCTCATTTACATGTGGAATTAAAAAAAAAAAAAACCAAGTTCATAGACACAGAGAACAGATGGATGGTTGCTATAGTTAGGGGATACGGAGTGGGCAAAATGGGCAAAGGGAGTCAAAAAGGTACAAACTTGCAATTATAATATAAATCCGTCCATGATGTAACGTACAACATGATTGACTATAGTTAACAATACTGTATTGCATATTTGAAAGTTGCTAAAAGAATACATCTTAAAAATACTCATCACAAGAAAAAAATTGTAACTGTGTAGTGATGGATATTAACTAAACTTATTACGGTGATCATTTTACAATATGTACAAATATCAAATCATTATGTTATACACCTGAAACTAACATAATGTTATATGGCAATTATATCTCAATTTTAAAAAGAAAAGAAAATTAAGGAAATGCCACACTTCCCATCCAGGATTATAATGAACTGATGTCTACAGAGGGGTTTCTCGGCTATAAAATACCACGATCATAACATTATTGTCATTAAAATTATTTCAGTTTGTCAGCATCAGGTAACCCTTTTAGAATGCTATTTCCTTTTTTTAAGTTTATTAATTTATTTTGAGAAAGAAGGACAGAGACAGAGAGAGGGACACAGAGAGAAACGAGAGAGAGAATCCCAAGGAGGACACGGGGCTTGAACTCACAAACCTTGAGATCATGACCTGAGCCAAAATCAAGAGTTAGATGCTTAACCCACTGAGCCACCCAGGTGCCCCTAGAATACTATTTTCTGAGAGTAGAGGCTGGAAGGCTGGAAGGTGAGAAAGTTCTGTGTATGGTACCAATGATACGTGACATCTTTTTTGCACCCCCAAGCCTCTCCCAAGGCATTGTTTTCCTTGAATCTTCATTCCCCAAACACAGATTGAGGACTTGGACTTCATATATTCTGGGCACTGTGAAAAGTGCAAGGATTAAAAAGTGACTAAGTAGTCAGGACGCCCTTCTCTTCACAAGTCATAGTATTCAAAATTTAACTGCCATGTCACTTAAAAGAAGTTTAAAAACCCAACTAACCTCCTGACTCTTTTTTAAGTTGACATCTCAAATTTTTCATCATAAATTTAAGTATTTATGAAGGTTAGAATTACCAATGCATTATAAATAAGAACATTGAAAAGTATCCAACAGAATCTAAATACCATTAGACACCTATCATCATTCATGTTAATATAGAAGGTTTACAGTATTTCTTTCCCTCCTCAATCTCATATTTCCATTCCACTTCTCCCACCGAATTTTATCCTAATGAAATTTATTTTTTTTAATGTTTATTTATTTTGGAGAGTGAGAGACAGAGTGTGAGAGAGGAGGGGCAGAGAGAGGTAGATACAGAATCTGAAGCAGGCTCCAGGCTCTGAGCTGTCAGCACAGAGCCTGACGCGGGGCTTGAACTCACAAACCGTGAGATCATGACCTGAGCTGAAGACGTACAACCAACCGACTGAGCCACCCAGGCGCCCCTAAAATTTATTTTTATGTTTGGAAGACCCTGTCATCCTATAACACACACACAGACACACACACACACACACACACACACACACACACACACACACACACACATTTTTCCATGTGACCATCCAGCTCAACTTTCTTACCAAAGTATACCTGAGGCATGGCACCATTGGGTTCAAATTCTAGCACTATCGAAAAATAGTTCTGTCTTTGGGTAAGTTATTTAATGTCTATGAACTTTACTTTCTTCTTCCATGATATTGGGAAATTAACGTTGCCTATTTTGTGTAAGCTTGTTGCAAGAATTAAATGAATCAGTATGTTAAAATACTTAGTTCAGTGCTTGGTGTATACTAAGCATTTAATAAATGACAGCAAATTATTAATCTGCTATGCATAATGCCTCTCCACTCAGAATATAAGAGAGCCACCCTATGCAACATTTTCCAAACATACTAAATCCATGATATTTTGTCCAACCCTTCTTTTTTACTGAAGAATAATTGACGTACAATATTGTATTTGTTTTGAGTGTACAACATAGTGCTTAGACATTTATATACATTATGAAATAAGTGGTCACCACAATAAATCTAGTCACAATCTGATGCTTTACAAAATTGTTACAGTAGTATTCATCTTATTCCCTATGATATACATTAAATCCCTGTGTCTTCTTTGTTTTATAACTGGAAGGTTGTACTTCTTAATCCCCTTCACTTCTTTTGTCCATCTAACCCTGCTTCTTTTATTCCTAGAGCCCCAAACACAAACTGCCAGTTTTCCAGGGATTCTCTTTCCAAAAGTACTTCAACGTTTGATGGATGAGCGAATTACTACTTTCCTCCTGACTGTCTACCCATTGCCAGGATAAACTGCTGAACTTTTTAACGTAAAAACACCAGGACCTAGAGCTTTCTGGCTGTTCTAAGGATCTATGAGGAAATGATAAACTACCATGTGCAGTTTCCCCTACATAGTTATTTGTAAATCACACTATAGTTTTAAGTTACTTTAAGATGATTTATGACTAATCCTTAATCAAAAGTCACCTCTAATGTGATCAATGCATTCTGTTTTCTGGTAATCCTATTAGCTTAGGGTAGCTTTTCAAGGGAACCTTTGCTAATAACAGTGATCATCTCTTTGGCTTGCTTAGGAACACACTCAAGGAAAACGAATGCATATGATGAAAAGGAAAACAGAGTGGCCAGGATGTGGAGCACATAGAACTCTCGTGTATGACTGGTGGGAGTGTAAAACGGTACAGTTACTTTGGAAAACTTTTGGCAACTTCTTATGAAGTCAAAATCCACCTATCCTATGACCAAGCAATTCCACTCCTAGGTATTTACTCAAGAGGAACAAAACCATATGTTCGCTGAACATTTGTACAAGGATATTTATTCTGTTGTATTCATAATAGCCAAAACTCAAACATCCAACAATAAGAGAATGAATGAGCAATTTGTGTCAGCAACAAAATGGGATGAACCACTGATACAGATGACAACAACATGGATGAAACCTCAAAAACATTATGTTAAGTGAAAGAAGCCATATAAAAGTAAGTATCTATTACAGGGGTCCGTTTATATGAAGATCTAGGATCTGTGTTAATAGAAATTGAAACAGTGACTACCTATGCAGAGGGGACATTGATTGTAAAGGATTACAACGAACTTTATGGGGTGATGGAAATGTTCCATATCTTGAATGGGAAAGAAGGTACATGGGATATATCTTTGTCAAAACTCATCAAACACTACACTTAATATATGTACGTTTCATTAGAGGTAAATTATACATTAAAAAAAAGAATATTGAGAAAAAGAAAAAAACATAGCGGCATCCAAACTTAATCATTGCAAGGGATCTTAAAGATCATTTCACCTTAATTTCCTATATTTTGATGCCAGGAAATTCTATACAACAGCCCAAGTAGGTTACCACTAAGTTTCAACTAGAGAAAACATAAAACCTTAGCCCAGTCTTTTCCATCTTCAGGCATCCCCAGCTGAATCACACTGTGGTTCATATTGGGTTTGTAGTTAACGAACCTTTTTGCTCCCACCGGGTAGGACTTCTCATGTGAACTTTTGTCAACCTTGGATGCTCTCAACCAGTTGTTCATCTTAGCATAATTAGTATTTACACTAAGCAACAACATTTCTCCAGGGCCTTTAGAATCCCTTCTCTATATGCCACCCATGGCCCCTAGAGTTGTCATTATAAGTAGATTATCTTAGATAATTCTAGGAAATTGGAGGTGAAATCACCCCAAGACCCTTGAAAGATTAGTCTTATATAAACACATTCTGTGAATTCACCAGGAAAGAACTGTATTACAGGACAAAAACAGGAAATCAGGTGGAGGATCTTGGTTGCCTACGTACCTTGTGTAGGAAGCCTTATAATTAGGCTGTCATACTTGAAACCAGGGGTGGGAACACAGCACAAATCGTGACTTTCCTCTTTCATGCAACCTTCCAGCACTAAGTTGCACCCAGACTGCTGCTACAGGAATGAAGGCAGAGCAGTGGCCCCCCCATGACTGGACTTGAAGGTCCAGGCAACATCAAACAATCCCATGAAGGGAGGTGGGGGAGCACTGCTGTCCACGAGGGAAAAAATACAAACATACTCCCAGAAAATAATGTAATTTAACCAACTCTCTCCTTCAGAAATAGGAAATGTCTCACTTTTCTAACTTTCCTTGTTTTGTTTTCAAATAAAATGGGAAAAACTTCATTGGATACACACAAATATTAAAATCCTAAGGTCTCACTATGGCTCTACTGGGGAAGGGGAAGAAAAGAGGGAAACTGGGACACCTGGGTGGCTCAGTCGGTTAGGCATCTTACTCTTGATTTCGGTTCAGGTCATGATCTCTCGGTCTGTGAGTCTGAGCCCCGCATCGGGCTCTGCACTGATCACACAGAGCCTGCTTGGGATTCTCACTCTCTCCCTCTCTCTCTGCCCTTCCCCTGCTTGTGCTCTCTCTCTCAATAAATAAATAAACTTAAAAAAATAAAGTAACTGCAAGTAAAAATAAGGATTTCCTTTAAAAAAAGAAAAGAGGGAAATGGCTGAAGAGATACCCAAAAGGTGAGCCATATATGAATGGGAAAGACTTGCACATTTACATGTCCCCACCCACAAAATAATAATAGCAGCCACTTACTGAATGCTTCCTACTTGCCAACTGCTGTGCCAAGTGCCTCACAGGACTCTGTTTGATAAGCCCTCTTATTATCCCCATTTTATAGGTGAGGAACCTGCAACTTAGAGAGGTTATATCATTGGAATTGGCAATAGTAGGGCTGAACTTGAAAGTGAGCTTGAACTTCCCATCACCACATTATACTGTCCCCAGACCCCAAACCCCAACACATATCCCTTATGGGGAACACCAGTGTCTCTTCCAAAGGTTTGTATGGAAAATAAAACCCACAACTGTCAAATCTTTCAAAGTACTATCTCAAGTTTTCGACCTTTACACATGCCCATGGCTACACAGCCAACAATAAAAGGAATCAAGAAGATTGTTAAAAATTACAAGTTCCACTAAAAATAGAACAAAAGAGCTATAACATTTTCATTTTAATCCATTTTTTTGGGTTTCTGTTAGGTTAGAAGAATTGTCAAGTAACAGTTTATTTTAAATTCAAAACTGACACAGACTTTAAAGTTAAATGAACCCAAACTAAGGAGAAAAAAAAATAGCTGGCAGGTGAATTACTAAGTTGAGATCTTTGTTATGCATTAGTTTATTCCTAGTACATCTTTCTGATTTCCACATTCGCATTGTTCTGAAATGCACTGTGTGGACTCACTGTCTGTCATTAGCAGCTAAATGTTCCAGCCACTTACCTCTGATTCTTCCAAATTTGCTGGAAGAAGAAAGACTTTCACACTGAGTTTTATTTTTAAAATTCTTTCTCAAAGGCCCTTAACATTTCTCCATAAAGATTCTGACTTCCATATCAGGGTTTATCAAAGCATAAGATTTTAAACGTTGAAAACACAACTCTCATGCAAATAGAAAGTGAGCATGAATCCCAGACTTATTTATCTCATGATTTAGAGAACAGCAAGGTAGTAAAGCTGGTTCAAAGGAGAATCTTGGATTAAGATTACTAAATTAGATATAAAAGTAATGTCCTACAGACCAACAAAAACGTAATCTTTGGGATTATCTATTTTACTGGACAGAAATTATTTACATCTCAACCACATTAAAAAAAGATTCAACTGACCACACAACCTCTCAGAAGCTGGGCCCTAAGCAAGAACAAATAGTAAATCAAATAATTCTGAGCCACCCAGAATTAAGTAATCCTGGGATGAGCCTCTTAGAAAAAGCTTCCCTGTGTCACTTGAAGGACATGCAGTCTTCCTTTTACCTTATGTTCAAGTTTTAGATAATTTTTCCAAACAAATTTTATATCTAAAAAAGTACTTCATTAGCAGTAGGCATGGAATTTCAGTTCCGGTCTTCAAAATTCTCATGAGCAAGAGTAGTCTCTGGAGAATCTACTTTGATTTATGACTCTGGGCTTCCAATCTGAGTCTTGGCAATCAACTTATTCTAGATGGTGTCAGGTAAATTCACTCCCATCCTGTGACTCTGTCATCAAATTTTGTATTAACTGAATCCCAGGCTAATTCCAAGCTCATTCCCCTCTCTTTCCTGGCACCAAATCCAAAGCCTGAAGGACACTGTGAAAAACTACAGCTAAGTATCTTCAGAGGGAGGCTACAATCTACCTTCCAGTAACCCTGCCTTAAGTTCCTCTGTGTTCACTGTTGATGTCTTGTCATCTGTTCTTCCTGAAAGGACAACTGACCCTGGGGGCTCTGGAAGGTTATACATTCGGTTTCTGCTCACATAGTACCTTCTCTCAATTCACCTTCACCCCCTAAGCAGGTTTGTGTGGCTCAGAAATGCTTCATGGAGGAGGCCATACTTGACTTGGCCCTTGGAGAATGTGTAGGACTTGGAAGCATGGAAAGAAGAGTTGAGGGCCTCCCATACAGGAATAATAAGGCGAGCAAAGGCAGAGGGTGAGAAGAAGAATGCCATGACTGTGGCTGGACTAGAACCAAGGTTTGGGGATCTGCAAAATAAAAGTGACAAGCAGGGGGTTTGGGTTTTATCACAAAAGTAGAAGGTAACATTTGTTAAGTACCTACTGTGTGCCAGGCACTTGTGAGACTCATTTTCCAATGCCAATTTCAAATATTCCCTACGTCAACATGTTAGAGAGAGACCTTTCAAAATTCAAATATAGAGGCAGTGTATTCTTTCTCCTAAGATTATATGCCTTCCATTTTCCTTATCAATAAGCCACCAGGGGATCATGGGTGGCTCAGTCAGTTGAGTGTCTGACTCTTGATTTCAGTTCAGGTCATGATCCCAGGTCATGATTGAGCCCCATGCCAGACTCCATGCTGATCTCTCTCCTTCTGCCCCCCACCCTTGCTGCTTGCACGTTCTCTGTCTCTGTCTCTCTCTCAAAAGAAAATGAAAAGAAAAAAGAAAGAAAAGAAAAAAATCCACCACCAGATACCAAATTTTTCTAGAAAATTTGGCCTGAGAGTGGTATCAGCTGAAAATGAAAAACTAAACACACCTATTCTCTGATGCTTGGGTCTTACATGACAGAGCATGCCTAAAATTGATATAGCCATCACAATAATCACAATCCTAGCTAATGTTTACTGAGCAATTATTATGTACCAGGTGTATTCTAAGTAGTTTATGTGTATTGCCCACTTCAATCCCGAAGACAACCCTGTGACGTAAGCACTACAATTAATTTCCATTTTGCAGAAAAGGAGTCTGTGAAATAAAGAGATAAGCAACAAAGGCAAGGTCACAGAGTTGGTAAGTGGTGGCACAAGGATTTGGATCCGGGTGTCTGACTTCACATGAAGAGAAATCTGGGAAGGAAAGCCTGCTGCAATGACCACATGATGACTGTGGCTCTTCTAGAACTTCACGTTTAATGTGCGTTTTTTCCACCACAATCTCACCATCTTACCTCCACCCTCCAGTCCAACCAGAAGCCAAGAGCCAACATGCCGATGAAGCTGTTCTGACTAAAACAGTAAACTAACGACAGCATTACAAAAGGCAGACTGGCTCAGTCAAGTGTGGTATTGAAAAAGAGAGTAAAGGAATGAAGAGATGAGAAAGGGGGAATGGACACAGAGTTTAGGCTTGGATTCTAGAATTAGACTTCCTCAGTTCAAATCCTGCCTTTATGACTTACTAGTGGTGTGATCTTGAGCAAGTTCCTTAACCTCTCTGTGCTTTAGTTTCCCCATTTGTAAAATGGAAATAAAGAGACACCCCACCTGAATGTCCTTATAAGGATTAAATGAGGTAATATTTGTAAAGCGTGCAGAACAGTGCCTAGCATATATTAGGTGTATAATAAATAAATAAACTGAATCAGGGAAATTGTGGGTGGGACAATCATAGTCCTCGTTCATGACTAGACCCACACTGAAATGTTTAAAAACAGGATATAAGGGGCACCTGAGTGGCTCAGTTGGTTAAGCGTCCAACTTCGGGTCAGGCCATGATCTCAAGGTCTGTGGGTTGGAGCCCCGCATCGGGCTCTGTGCTGACAGCTCAGAGCATGGAGCCTGCTTCAGATTCTGTGTCTCCCTCTCTCTCTGCCCCTCTCTGGCTCACGCTCTCTCTCTCTCTCAAAAATAAATAAAAACATGAAAAAATAATTTAAAAAATAAAAATAGGATATAAAATAGAGAAACAAACTCGAGGCTAGATTAGTAGCTCCTCTATGGGCAAACAGACTGGGTATCAAAATGCAGTCAGTCAAAAACTTTGTTTGCAAAGCTACACCAAAGGTAGCAACTGGCATGTGTTGGGGGTAGGCATAATTAGCTTGCTTTGGTTCTAGCACAGCTACACTGACATGTATCATAGTGTGTGTCTTTAAAGTTCAGAAACAGAAAAGCTTCTGAGTACAAGTGTTCAATAAAGAGTGCTGAGTATCTTCTGAAAGTAATTCAGTTTTCCTAGTGGGTGATCTATTCTTTGTGCTAACTAAAAATGGCCAGTCAGGCACATAATATAATATTTCCCAGGAATAGGAATTATCCTTATTTGGATAACATCCCACCAAAAGTATGTAGTGGAAGTCATAAAATTGCCGGTTGTATATATCTCATTAACTGGACAGAGACAAGATTGGTGGGCTGAGTCTTGCCACCTAAGCCACATCCTCCTATTCTTTTTCTCCTGAAGATTTCTGCTTCTACACGAGCTAGATCCTGCCCTTTCCCTTTTAGGGCCTTTTTTTTTTTTCCCATAAGCCTTACTGTGGCATCATTTTTATCAAGGAACAGACTTAATGACACATAATGACTTGCATAGCTGGATGCTCACCTGAGTCCCTTCACTGCATATTATAAAAGCATGTGTCCTCAGACACCCTGCATAGTTGCTCTGCTACCACTGTTTATCTTTTATTTCCTTTTCAATGGTTGCTCTGACTGCTTTCTTCATTAATTCCTGTCTTCTCAGATCATTGCTAAAAGCCAATGTCCCCACTTCATGCAATGAAACAGGTTCCAACAGGTGTAGCTATTGGAGAGTATTTGAGAAGGTAGGTTGATAGAAACCAAATTATTTTTAGTTCCATAAGTTTGTCTAAATTCCATTTAACATTTCTTTTTTTTTAAAAAAAATTTAAGTTTATTTATTCATTTGGAGAGAGAGAGAGAGAGAGCAAGCAGGGGAGGGGCAGAGAGAGAGAGAATCCCAAGCAGGCTCTGCACTGTCAGCACAGAGCCTGATCCAGGGCTCAAACCCATGAAATGCAAGACCATGACCTGAGCTGAAACCAAGTGTCGGATGCTCAACCGACTGAGCCACCCAGGTGCTCCCATTTAACATTTCATTGTACTAAAAAGGTAATATATTCTAGCAAAATCTGAAGTTTATAGAACTATTAGCAATAGTTTATTGGAGCGTCTGGGTGGCTCAGTCAGTTGAGCATCCAACTCTTGATTTCAGCTCAGGTCATGATCCCAGGGTCATGGGATCAAGCCCTGTGGAGCCTCCTTGGGATTCTCTTTCTCTCTCTTTCTCTCTCTCTTCCTCTACCCCTCTCCCCTACCTGAACTCTCCCTCTCTCTTCCTATAAAATAAAAAAAATAGTTTACAAACTTATTCTTTTCTTCCTAAAACACAAATTTTGCTGTTAAAAATTCTTCTACATCTTTCAGTGTGATATTCTTATATCTTAGAGCCAAAATCTTTTTCAGATGCTTTAATTTTAAAATGTATCAACTGACAAATTAAGGCAGATTCATTTTTCAGACTGGTTACCTATTAGAAAAGCACCAACTTCTTCCTCAGATTTCTTTAGATTTTCCCCTAGATTTCTTTCCCCTTTCCCTTTATGGATGGGATACTTCCTTCTTGCTAAGGACCCTAACTTCTCCTCAACACACATAAACACAAAGGTTCTAAAACAAAGCATTTAGTTTGGGCCGCCTGGGTGGCTCAGTCGGTTAGGTGTCCAACTTTGGCTCAGGTCATGATCTTGTGGTCCATGGGTTCGAGCCCATGCATTGGGCTCTGTGCTGACACCTCAGAGCCTGGAGCCTGCTTTGGATTCTGTGTCTCTCTCTGTCCCTCCCGCGTTGTGCTCTATCTCTCGAGAATAAATAAACATTAAAAAAATTTTTTAAAGAAGAAACCATTTAGTTTGATTATAAGGAAAGAATCCCAACAGGAAATTATGTATAATTTCATGCTACTACTGATAAGCACCAGGTGTTGCTTGTCTTTTGTTAAGGGATTATTTGTATCTTCTGTTTTGCCAAAATGACCCATGTGAGGCTGTTTGGTTGCCAAGTCCCTTCTTAGTGTTATGCCAGAAATCTCCAAGACCGCTAACTACAGCCCCTACAAAAGATGCAATTGTTTTTGAATATCATGCTGCTGATTCACCATCAATACCTATATTGGTATCACCCTGCCAAAACAGTCGCTTGGTCCTATGTGTGCTAAAGAAATACAGATGTGCCTGTTAGCTGGCTGACATCAAAGGAGCAAGTTGTCTCCATGTGCTGTCTTCAAGAGAAGCCAAGTGACTTTCTAACATAGAAACTTATCTAATAAGTAGACTTAACTAAATGATTCTTGGATTTTTGAATCTTCCCATTTTTCTCCAACTGCTTCAAGGTGTGTCATGAAAGCTTTTAAGAAATTAGCAAATGAAATTAACTTTGGTTCAACCTACACTTGGTTGGATGTGTTCATTATGAAGGTAGTACATCGATTAAATTAATAAAAATACGGTACAAATTAAAAGGAAAAAAAATACTACCTTTTCCTGTGTAGTAGAAATAGATACTGATTGTATATCTCTTCACATACACAAATGACCTCAGTTTTGGAGTATTTGTAGCATTTCTTTACACTGTAATCAATTTTTACCAATATTTTGTGGCATAAAGGAGCACTCCTTTGTTTGGGGAAATAGACTCTCATCCCCTAGTAGAAAGGCTGCATTCTGTAAATGGGTGGGCATGAGCAGTGAAAATTTGGATTTGACTAAAAACACAACACACACACACACACACACACACACACACACACACACACACAAAGACAGATTCTATTTAAGTCAGAGTAGAGGTAAAGAGCCATACACAGCCAGGTAACCACAGGTAAAGCACAGTCTTGAGGAAATTGAGGGACGTTGGTGTAACAGCAGAACAAAGTTGGAGTTTCACATTCCCAGAAAAAGCAGCAAAATCACATGGTCTCAATGAATGCATAAATAGTGTGAAGACATGCTTTGCAAACTAGACATCCTTCAACCAATTGAATTTTCCATGAGTAAGAGCTCCAACAAATATACTTAGTGGAGAAACTTTTTAAAAAAATAATAAAAAGTAAAATAAAGTAAAACACTATTTACTGGGAAAAAAAGATCTCATAGACCAAAAATATGCAAAACAAAAGCAAATACCAAAAAACAAACTTGATATATATGTAATTGGGTGTTGAAAGTTCTCACACTATTCTCCCCTCTGTGGACTATAATCCCTAAAACTGAAGCATGCTATTATAATCACACTGACTAACTGAAGGAAATGAGCCTACAATGAGATTGCAACGGTCAAAAAATAATTAGGAATAGAAAAAGGGTTTTAAGATTAAATAATATTCGAAATGTTAAATATCAGAACAACAGGCAGGCACGGTAGGTCTTCTTCGGTCTCCCAGGTTCTAATGGAAACGGGGACTTGCCTTAGCTCCAGGTGAGCTTTGCTTTTACCGAGAGATGTAAACATGCCAAAATTAAATAGTCACTTTTATCTTGATTGTACATGATATCAAACACTCCTAAGGCTTACCTTAACCACAGACCTAAGGTATATATTGAGATAACTCACAGATGAAACAGACTTACTATAGCATCCCAAGGTACCCCTGGGTTAAAAGAGAAAAATATGTACATGTATATATGATATATACAACATATAGATATCTATATCTATATATCTCAAGGAGAACCTGGTTTCTGCTAAATTTTGCTTTTTGTACAATTTATCACATTAATCCTTAAATCAACACTTCTACTTAGTTATTTTCTAGCCTTCTTGCAGTGAATATTTTGCTGTACTAAGAGAGGAAAAATAGTTTTTATACAATAAAAAATGGGCTTTTTCAACCAAATAAAAGGTGATGTAATTTTCATTAGTTATTATTTTTGAAATTTTTAGTTATTATTTTTGAAATGCTCAATATTCATGTGAGCTCAGCAAGGATCTTAAGTCAAAATAAGATAATTACACAGCCAACAAACATAAGCTCAGCAGGGTCTCATCAGGGATTCATAATGGTTCTAGAAATGTGATTCAGGTCTCATACGCCCAAACAATAACTGACAGATAATATGTCAAATTTACAATGGACATGCATTCTTTCCACCATTGTCATCTAGAAACAGAGTTTATTTTGCCACCCCCTGGGTCCGCAATGGGCTGGAATAAATAACAAAGTAACACGATATAGCAGAAATGATGCCGTATCCATTCCAGACTGAAGCCTCTAGACACTAGGCAGCTTCGCAATCTCTCTTGAAAGCTAGCTGCCGTGTAAGAAATATGACCACCCAGAGCCCATGATGCTCTGATAATCCTGAGCCACACAGAGAAACCCCAAAGGATGAGACACTATATAAAAAAGGGGCCCAATGAGCCCCAAGGTACCAGATATGTAAATGAGGAAGCCTCTTGGAAGTGGACTCTACTCTCCATACCCTTGCCCCATCCCCATTCCTTCCTGCCTCACAAGCTGGACACAAAAAGCACCAAAGGAGTTGTCCAGCTAAGCCGTTTCTGAATTCCTGACCCACAGAATCATCATCAAAATAAAATGGTTGTTTTAAACCTCAAAGTTTTAGAGTGGTTTGCTAAAACAAAGGGATAAACTAAGAGACGATTCCTTTTGCATTATTGAAAGCTCAGCTCTAAATTAACTTTTAAAGGGAGGGGAAATTAAGCATAAATTGGATTTTTTCCCCCCTGTAGACTAGTAAATTAATATAGGAGAATTATTGCCTTTTTAGCTAAATCTGACTTCACTTTTCTTTATCTCCTCTAATCTGGTAAACTAAGACACTAGATTCTAGCCCCTAGTGGGGAACATATTATCAGAGCTCTGCTGCAGGCCTGGTTGACAGCAGCACTGGAGAGAAAAGCAGCATCCCTAAGAGGTCATGTTGTTGTCACAATTATGTAACTTCAGAGATGGCCTAAGGGAAAAAAACACCTGTGGAAGATTGGGGTAGACAGCGCCATCAGTTTGGTTAACGATATTTATTGAGTAATGACCTTGTGCCAGAAATCTGGAGACACACACACAAAAAGCCCCCACCCCTGCCCTCAAGGAGTTTACCTGCTAGGTGAAGAGACAGGCAGGTAAACAATTATATTACTATGTGATAAATCCAAAAACCAAAGTATGGGCCCAGTGGAGTAGGCTGAAAAGAAGAAAGAGCCTGGTGTCCATTATATTAGGTTGAATTATATGAAGTTGCCAACGTTCAACTGGTTTTGATATACAAATATGGTCATTTCCTACAGTTTCACCTAATAGTTTGGTGTATCTGGGACACAGTATGAACAGGGAGAATATTGGACAATAAGGGTGGAAAGATAAACAGGGCCATTTCAGATTCAAAAACAAAAACCAAGTCTCCTTGAATGTCAAACTAATGAGACTGCTTTTTATACCGGAGGAGACATTAAATCTTTTAAGAAGAGTAATAGTAGGAAACTTTTATTTTGGAAAGACAACTCTTTATTGTGATTCGCTTAAAATAAAAAATTATTTGCCCTGAAGACATGAACAGACACTTTTCCAAAGAAGACATCCAGATGGCCAACAGTCACATGAAAAGATGCTCAATGTCGCTCCTCATCAGGGAAATACAAATCAAAACCACACTCAGATATCACCTCACGCCAGTCAGAGTGGCCAAAATGAACAAATCAGGAGACTATAGCCGCTGGCAAGTCTGTGGAGAAACAGGAACCCTCTTGCACTGTTGGTGGGAATGCAAACTGGTGCAGCTGCTCTGGAAAACAGTGTGGAGGTTCCTTCAAAAATTAAAAATAGACCTACCCTATGACCCGGCAATAGCACTGCTAGCAATTTACCCAAGGGATACAGGAGTGTTGATGTATAGGGGCACTTGTACCCCAATGTTTATAGCAGCGCTTTCAACAGTAGCCAAATTATGGAAAGAGCCTAAATGTCCATCAACTGGAGAATGGATAAAGAAGACGTGGTTTCTATACACAATGGAATACTACTTGGCAATGAGAAAGAATGAAACAAGGCCATTTGCAGAAATGTGGATGGAACTGTAGAGTATTATGCTAAGTGAAATAAGTCAGTCAAAGAAAGACACATATGTTTTCACTCATATGTGGATCTTGAGAAACTTAACAGAGGACCATGGGGGAGGGGAAGGGGGAAAAAATTACAGAGAGGGAGGGAGGCAGGCAAACCATAAGAGACTCTTAAATACTGAGAACTGAGGGTTGATGGCAGGGTGGGGGAGAAGGGAAAGTGGGTGATGCACACTGAGAGGGCACTTGTTGGGAGGAGCACTGGGTGTTGTATGGAAACCAATTTGACAATAAATTATATTTTTAAAAAAGTCTTTGCCTTTTAGAGAGTTTCAAATACTTATGGACGAAATAATACAATGTCTGTACTCTTCAAAATAAGGCAGGATATATGGAAAATTGATGGAAGTAGAGATGAAACAAGGTTGGCAATGAATTTGATCACTGTTGAAGCTGGGGTAATGGGTACATGGGGTTCGTTAGATACACTACCTTCTTTTGTATATGTTTTTAACTTGCCATAATAAATAATAAACAAAGGCAGAAAAGAAAAATACAAAAGTAAGGAGGAAAATAAAGAAAAAAGAAAGAAAACATCTTTGCTGCAGCGTGGATCAATTTCATGTATGTTGGGGGTTGTATTAGTTTCCCAGGGCTGCCATAAAAAATAAGCACAAACTTCATGACTTAAAACAACACACATTTATTCTCTCACAGTTCTTGAGGCCACAAGTCTAAAACTAAGGTACCAGCAGGGCCACACTTACTCTAAAGGCTTCAGCAATCAATCCTTCCTTGCCTCTTCCACATCCCAGTGGCTCCAGATAGTCTTGGCTTATGGACACATCACTCTAATCTCGGCCTCTGTCTCATACCATCTTTCCCTCTGATATTGTGCCTTCTTGTCTTATAAGGACACCAGTCATTAGAATTAGGGCCCACTTCAAATCTAGTATGATGTTATGTCAAGATCCTCAACCCTATTTCCAAATAAGGCCTCATTCTGAGGTTCCAGATGGACATGTATTTGGGGGGGACACATTTCAACCCACTATAGGGGTATACACTGGAAGTAAAAACTGTAACTGGAAATAGGAGGGAAAATTAGAAAACCAAGGAGTAATAAAGTTCAGAAATAAGGGAAGCCAGAACTAAGGTATTGCCTGTGGGGATTCAGTTGGGTTTTACATGCAGATATATACACCATAGTTGCTAATACAGGCAGTAAGTTAATGATTGAGGTAAGTTCATGAAGCAGTAGGAGGCCAAAGGGAACCCTAGAGTCGGCTGGAGGAGAGGTTTGGTTAGAGAAGGCTTCTAAGGGATCATCAAGTGTTGATAGGCAAAGGAGAAGGAGGAAGCTTCATTCCAGAGAACAGCTGGAATAAAGACATAGAAGGGGAAATCAGTGCAATGACATGTGGAGAAAACTATAAACAATTTGGTGTTGTTTGAGTGTAAAATGTAAGACAAGGAGAAGCAAAAGCAGAGGTTAGAGCAGTAGGCAGGGGCTAGATCAAGGACAGCTATGAAAGCCCTCTTAATGAATTGGGCCTTTTCTTGCTGGTTATGTGGAGCCATTTAAGGGTTTAAGCAAGGGAGCGGCATGTCCACATTTTCCTCTTAGAACGACTCACCTGGCAGGCAGAGTTAAGGGTGGATTGGAGGCAGAGAACTTAATTAGGATACATCCAGGCAAAAGATGGTTGGAGCTTGAACTAGGGAAGCCATCATAGATTTAGAAAGGAGAGTGTGGAATCAAGAAATAAAGCAGTAGGATGTGGTAATTCATGGGATATTGGAAATGAGGGTAAGGGAAGAACCGAGGCTATCAACCAGAATGGGTGATGAGTGATGGTGATGTCACCCATTGAAACAGAATACAGGAGCAGGTTTGCAGTACAGAGTTATTTTATAATACTTTGAGCTTGTGATACCTGTGGTATATGCAGGGGTGATAGCCAGCAGGCAGGTATAAATACACAACTCTGAAACCTGAAGGAAGGATTAGAGATACAGGTATATAACACATCAGGATATTAAAGGGGGGTCAAAACTGTAGGAGGAGCTAAGATTTCCAAGGTACAAATTTCAGAATGAGAAGGAAAATGGGCTAAGGATGGAATTTAATATTCAATAGAGGCATATATAAAGACAATATTCAATAAAGATGGCACCACAAGTAAATGGGAAAAGGAAAGCTGTTTCATAGATGACTCACTAAGGAAGCAAAATAAAACTGTACTAATACACACAGAAAGATTGATAAACAAACATGAAATGTTAAACTATAAACTTAATAGATGAAAAAGTAAGGGGAAATCTTTGAATTAAGAGTCGGGAGCTTCTGGGGTGCCTGGGTGGCTTAGTTAAACGTCCGACTCTTTTGGCTCAGGTCATGATTTTAAGGTCATGAGATCGAGCCCCACATTGGGCTCCACACCCACAATGGAAAAAGAAAAGAAAGAGGGGGCAGGGGGGAAGAGGAGAGAGCTTCTTTAAAAAAAACCCTCAAAAGCATAAACCATAAGACAAAACAAGTTGATTGATTTCATTTAAGGGCACCTGTTCAATGAAGAACAGCATAAACAACATTGATGAACAAATGACAAAATGGAAAACTGACAAGGAAGGAATATCCAACATTTTCAAGAAACTCCCAAAAATGAATTATAAAGAGGCATCAATTTATAGAAAGCAAAAGCCAAGGGCATCAATTTATAGAAAGCATACGACAATGCTCTATGGCTTGACAATCACTGGCAACAATAAAGAAGCTGGATAATGCACAGAAAAGTAGGATACAGAGACATAGGGATCTTCATGAACTGCTGGTGGAACTTGTTCTCTATGGCCATCCAGTAGAATTTTGCCAAATTGTACAATTGAGTCAACTTGTGTAAGACTACTCAACTACTCAAGACCACTATAACGTGCATACCATTTGACCCATACATTAGTCTTCAGGAATAATTGTGTGGGGGAAGTAAGAACCTAACGAGTGTTAAAAGTTGCTATTTAAGGGGCGCCTGGGTGGCTCAGTTGGTTAAGCGGCCGACTTCGGCTCAGGTCACGATCTCACGGTCCGTGAGTTCGAGCCCCGCGTCGGGCTCTGTGCTGACGGCTCAGAGCCTGGAGCCTGTTTCAAATTCTGTGTCTCCCTCTCTCTGACCCTCCCCCGTTCATGCTCTGTCTCTCTCTGTCTCAAAAATAAATAAATGTTAAAAAAAAAATTAAAAAAAAAAAAAAAGTTGCTATTTAAGAATAGTCACCATAGCATCATTTGTGATGAAATGTTGGTAAAACCTTAAATGTCCATCAGTAGGCACCTGTTAAATATAAAGAACTCACAAACAAAAAGTACATTCAACTTGAATGCAAAAGCACAACTTAAGGGATAAAATTACCAGTCCAGATTCCCACATTTTAGCTATGGTATAGTTCTCTATGACAGCAGTCACCAAACTTTTTCTGTAAAGGAACAGAAAATACATATTTTAGGTTTTGCAGGCATATGGTCTCTATCACAAGTACTCAACTGTGCCATTGTAGTGTGGAAGCAGCCAAAAATAATACATAAACAAATGGGCATTTATTTTCAATAAAACTTTATTTACAAAACAGGTAGCAGGCTGGATCTGGCCCACAGCTATCGTTTGTCTACCTTTGCTCTTATAGGAGAAGGAGAACTTGGTAACGTTTTAAGTTCTGGTTCTGAAATCAGTTGGTTAGTCTTGGTAACTTATTTCTTGCATCCTCTTTCATCTTACTGTTTTGTGAGAATTAAATAGTATATGTGAATACAAATTAACTACTAAATGATATAAAAATATAGCCTGCTTCTATCATTTCCAAGTATTTCTATTGTTACATTTATTTCACTCCAGTCTTGTGACCAGCTTCAGAACGTAAGTGTTTGATATGCTTTTGTCCGTCTGAGAAGTGTGTTAAACATTCACAAATCATTCTATGACAATGCTGGTATTTGTTCACCAAGTAACTATGCAGTTTTATCAACCATGATAACCATGAGTTTTATCAAAGTCTTATTTGTAACCATGAGTTTTATTAAAGTGGTATTTAAAAGTCATCTTCTAGAGATCATTCCTGGATTATTCCTATTTTTATAATTTGCAGAGCTATGCAGTCACAGAGATCCCTATGCATAGAAGGACTCCATGTTTGATGTGAGGGAGGAAAAACGATTTTCCCTCTACCCTCTAGGTTCTTTGCTGAGATCCCCTTGTAATAAAAGGCAGCCTAACAAGAGAAAAGCAAACATGTATACTTCCTGTATACAGGGGAGAGAACTGGAAAAACTGAGTAACTCCCCCAAATGGCTCAAGCCAACACCTTAAACATCATCTCCAGCTAAAGACAAAGGGAGGGGGAAGCTGGTTATGGGAGATTACCAGGTAAAGCACAGTAAACAAGGGTAAGGTTGTTATGCAGAGCTAAGTCCATGCCTTCTTCACTGATAAGAGTTTCTAGGGATTTGGTCATCTTCCTCTTCTGGTACAGGCAGAGAAACACCCTCACAAATGGAAATTTACCTTATAAATATAAATGTATCTTACAAAAGGGTAACTTCTACTTTGTTTCAGAGCTTCTCCTGTGTCTGTTGTTTATTGAAAGTAATCAGCTGAAGATAATCCTTATGCCAAAGAGGCATATGGGGGGGGGGTGTGTGTGCAAATTCTGTACTCACTGGTTTAATGTCCTATTGTTTCTGTCTTAGCATTCTTAATTTTTGAACAAAGGGCCTTGCATTTTCACAAATTATGTACCTCGTCCTGCTCTTACACACCAGGAAGAAAAATTAAGTTTCCATTTCCCATTTATAACATCTTCAAGCCACAAAATGTTCGACAATAAGAAAACTTAAATGACCTTTATTCCTATGTATAGCACGACAGAAATGTTTCCTATATTCTTTTATCTCTTGAATCTAGTCTACCTGAAGAACATGAAAAGAAGGAAAGCTCTTTAAATTGTGTTCGGTTTATGGAACCCCCTAAATTGGCAGATATAAAATAACAGATTACAGATTCTTAACTATAAATATTAAAGGTTATTTTTTCCTCTTACCGGAAATATAAAAATACTTGATCCATAAAGGTAAACTTAATAAGTATTTTTTACTGTTATGATAGTATTGAGAGTTTAAAATCAAGGCATAATTATATACTATTTGCATAGTTATAAATAACTTAGTTATTTTGTGGTCAAAATGCAAATATATACTTTTTAAAGTGCTAAATTAAATTCTTCCTAGGAATTCACATTGCTATTCACATAGAAAATAAGAGGGTGCTGGTTTGACTGTGTGGGGCAGCAAAATATGTATAGGAGTTCAGGACAGAACCCCACCCCATCTCACCCCCACCCCATCTCACCCCTACCCCCAGAATGTGCCACTTTGGCTTATGGGTCATTTTGAGCTGAAGTCACTTGAGACCCTGCAGGCTCGAGAGAAAACTTTTGCCCTGTCTTAACCACACAGAAGAATCTAAATTGGGGGGTCTTTCCCAGAATAAAGGTTATTAACATAAATTTTATCTGAGTGATCCATCTGTATGATAGAGCAAACATGTAATTATCAAACATCTGCTCTTTTTATCACCCTGTGAAGTGCATTCCTTTCCTCTGAAATCCCAGACCCCTACACCCTTCTCCTTAGTTCAGGATGACATATATACCTCATTTTGCATGACTGTCTTTGGAATTTCCATGTCTACGTGGAGTGCCCCACGTACACCTATTAAACTTGATTTTTATCCTGTTAATCTGTCTCATGTCAATCTGTTTCTTAGTCCAGCTAGAAGGAGCTTTAAGGGGACAGGAGTTCTTGCTCCCCAACATATGTAACCCTAAAATTGGCCATTTGGGCATGTGGATTATATTGAGCTAAAGGCAATTAACACCCAGAAGACTCAAGAAACTTTTCCCTCTTCCTTAACTACCGAAAAGAATTTAGATAGGGGGCCTGCCCCAGAAAGAGAGCTATTACCAGAGACAACTTGTATCTGAAAGACCCATCTGCATGGCAAGGCAAACACTAATTACCAAACACCTGCTTTTCTTATCAGTCTGTGAATTAATCCTGCTCCTCTTTGAAGCCCCAGGACCCTATGCCATTCTTTAGCCCGAATGACCAAGCCTCAAAGCCTCAACTCACTGACCTGTCCTTGGGTCTCATATTCTTATGGGGCTCCCATATATATGCAGTTAGTTTTTCTCCTGTTAATCTGTTTTATATCAGTTTACCAAACAAAAAACCTAGAAGGGTAAGGGAAAAGTTTGCTTCCCCAACAAATGCTCCAGTATTTTACTGATACTGTCTGGCACACAGAGGAGCATCAGTTGATTGTGTTTGTCCAGAAATTGAATATGAACAATGATTGCTTCTATTTCAGAAGAAGAGAAGAAGCTGCTGGGACACAGGCATTGCCTAAGAGTAGCAGTAAGGGCTCAGTGGTCTGCTTTTGGTTTCCAAATCACACTGACCAGTTTCCAGCACTCTACAATTAGGTATTCAAAAGCAAACAGAGAACTGCATTGTTTACTTTAAAGGGAAGGCTATTCTTTGTTTTATTTATAATGGGGATACATGGCTCTTTCTTCAGAGAAAGCATATTTAGATACAATGAACCAATCTACTTTTTGTAAGTTGCTTACAAGTCAAAGGTAGATAAAACAATATGACTTCCATAGTGTTTTATTCATTAACAAAAGTTGTTTACTTTTTTACTTTTTTTTTCTTGAGAGAGAGAGAGAGAGAGCACAAGAGGGTAGAGGGAGAGAGAGAACATCAAGCAGGCTGCACACCCAGTGTGGAGCCCGACATGGGGCTCGATCTCATGATTGTGAGATCATGACCTGAGCCAAAATCAAGAGTTGGACGCTTAACCGACTGAGCCACCAAGGCATCCCAACAAAAGTTGGTTAAAGTTAAGTTTCTACAGTCAAGTAAGCCAATATTTGCTGGTGAGGTAGCCCTAGAAATGTCACCCCAAGATTCACTCCTGGCTATTTATGAGAAGAATGATCTAACCCTAATTACAGACATTGTATACAAATATGTACATATATATAAATGCACATATATACACACATTCATAAAATATACACACATATATGTACACACATAGTAGCTGTGAATATTTTAATTTTTCGTGACCATGTTATATTAAAAAAAGCATTTCTCAGCTATGGCTATTTTTTATAATTTACAATATTCCCACTGCTTCCCGTATGCATATCTAAGTAGCATTTCTAAAATTTATATGGGTGTTTCCCTTCTTCTTATTGCAGAATTTTTACCATCTACCTTAAAATTTTTAATTCTTTGTGAAAGCACATATAATGTCCATTTAATTAATTAAAAGCCTTAGCTGACAAAAAGTAACTAGTCTAGAAATTCCTTTTGTACAGCTTTGGATATGGAGGCAAACTCTCAGCAAATGGATTCAAATCAGTCAGTTTTGAATATTTAAAACTTCAGAAAATACTGGAACACTTAGACCTTAAGATGGATTTATCCCATCATTTATTTTAGAAATCCAACTTTCTGTGTATCTCATGGTTGGCTATTCTAATGATAGAACTTTAGTCTTTCAGGAAAGAAGCTAGTGAAAAAGAGTAGCTTTTATCCTGAATCTCTGACCAGAGCAGGGAGTCCCTGCTTTCTGAAAAGTCATTTTTATCCGGCATTTTCTTTTCTAAACTTTCCATTAACATCTACAGTGTATAATGCTCATTATAAAGACACAGGGCTTCTGAGTCTTCAAAACATTTTTTAAATTTTATTGTGTTAGGTGTTTAGTATTTTATTGGATTCTAGGTTTTGAAAATTACTGTTCCGTGTATGATATACTAAATTCTTCATAATGCAGTGCACATTTGCTAATCATACCAGATAATAAAGGAGTGTTCTATACCCATAAGAAATTGTACCAGACAGCATTCATTACCATCATTTATGATCAAGGGTAAGTTATACAGGCTAAGTATTTTTTTGACTCTGGGTCAAAATTAATTTTAGTGGATAGGGAGCTGACCCATTTCTTTAAATATAGTTTTAACCTATACGTAGTACAAAGTCTATATGAAGAAAACTTTAAAACTCCATTGCAGTGCACAAAAAAGGAGAATTGGAATAACTTAAAAATACGTGTTTTTTTTCAATGGAGTCAATATCTTAAAAATATCAATTCTCTCTGCTTCTATCAAAAATTAAAGCATGATAAAATGACTATAATGAAAACAATTTGATTCTGGCACTTAATAGAAAGAAAGATCAATGTAACAAAATAGAATATGGAAATAGAGTAGAACAATTCAGGGATTTACTAAATCATAGAAGTAACATTTTACAACAGTGGAGAGAATATGGATTATTCGATAAATATTAGAACGACAAAATACCTGTCTGGGGAAAAAATAAAATGAATTAATTTCTCACTCCCTGCTACAAAAATAAATCCAAGATATATTAAAGATTTAAATTTAATAAAAATTAAAGAAAATTTACTGGAAAACTCAAAGCTGTCTTTTAAAAAAGTATAATCTTGAGTAGGAATTGATTTTCTAATTAAGATGCAAACCCCAGATGTCATAAAACAGTGGCTCTCAACCTTGGCTGCTCATGAGAAAGAGCTGAGGAACTTGTAAACAGTTTCAATCCTTAAACTCCACCCCAAACAAAATGATTCAGGACCTCTCGAATGGGATCCAAATCCCTGTTTTTGTTTTGTTTTTTTGTTTGGTTGATTGATTGATATATATTTTTTAATGCTCTATGGGTGATTCTGATACATGGTTAGACTTGAGAAAATTGCCATAAAATAAAACCTTCAGATTATCCCCATTATCACTCTGGAAACTTTCTCAGATATTCTTTGCCAAGAGTGGCCCAATTGCCATTTTTACTTTGCAGCTGCCACCCTCCTCTTTCAGAGGCTTGCTGCCTTCTTGGCCTTCACCCACAAGCAAAAGGACAGATCCTTCCCATTCCCAGAATGCTGAAATCTTTTAAGGGTCCATCAGTAGGGATGCTGGCAGAAAGCAGAAGGCATGCCCAAATTGGGTAATTTGAGAGAAGTTTAATAAAAAGGTTGCATACAGATGGAACCACTCATATCTTGGTTGTGGTGGTGATTACATGAGATTCTATATGTGTGATAAAATTTTATAGGACTATATAAAAAATCAGTGAATTTGAAAACTAATGCCATTCCAGTGAGGTCTATAGTCAATAGTACAATATCAATGCAAATTACCGTATTTGGATACTCTTTCTTTTGTAAAATATTATCACTAGGGGAAGCTGGGGGAAGGTACACAGAATCTCTCTGTACTATTTTTGCAAGTTCTTGTGAATCTATAATTTTTCCAAATTAAAGACTTAAGAAGAGAGACTGTACATGAGGATGTGAGTGAGGGACAGGGATATCACACAAGAGATGCCGTAGCAACCGAGAACTCAACAACTGGGCCCAGTTCCCCACTCCCAGGCCTGAAATAACATGACGAACTGTTGGGGGTGGAGTGTAGGGAGGGAGAGAGAGAGGGAATATGAACACAAGCTATATGACAGGTGCTGTGACCTTGAGACAAGGGATGCTAAGTTGACTAAGACATGGAATTCACCAAAACTGGGCCCTGGCTCATTGTCTGAAATTGAGCAAAATTAGTCTGGGGGCATGAGAGGAATTATAAAGTTTGGAATAGCACTGGAAGGGAATTTAGGAGGCAAGGTAAGATTTTGTAAGGAGTCAACCTGAGAAAAGTAAATTATTACCAAACATATTTGTTATCACCTTTTAAGCAGTAATAAATCTCACAAGCATTATATGACGGTATTAGTTGAGAATCTTCAGAGAAATAGATTCAATAGGATATATGCATATATAGAAAGATTTACTATAAGGAATTGGTTCATGCAGTTATGGAGACTGAGAAGTCCCAAAATCTATAGTTGGCAAACTGGAGACCAATGTATAGTTCCGGTCTGAGTTTGAAGGCCTGGGAACTAGTAGAGCTGATGGTGTAAATTCCAGTCTTACCAAGGAATAACTCATCAGAATAGATGGCTGAATGCCCCATTACTTTGTTCCACTCGCAGTGAGATACAATGAATAATAAAACTCTTGGATATTGTCCCTGAAAGAGTCTGATGATAAAATGTTTTTATCTTTCACTCATGCTGGCCATCCTTTCCACAAGAGCTGAAAATTAATTGAATTCAAATATATTTTGCCTTGAGAATAACTTGGAAATGTGTTCACTGGCCTAAGAAGTTCATCTATGTTTTCCGTTGCCCCAGTAGGAGTGTACTCATACATGCATATTGCATTCCAACGGCAATCAACCTGATATAAACCACACAGAGCTCTTAATCTGAGACGTGGTAACTCAGAGAGGTAACACTCTGGGCACTTAAATTGCCTATGCTTTTGTAAACCAAATGTTAGGTTTTTTTTTTAGAAGAGTGGGTAGCTGACCTTGAATCCCATTGTGCATGCCACAAACTACAACTAAGATAGGACTCTTGATGCTAATGTCACTTTTACACTCAAGAGGCTATTGGTTTCTTCCTGGATCCTCCCTCACCAGGAAGGTAGGCTGAAACCACATACTTAAGATATTGCTCTTTGGTATCCAAAAAAAAAAAAAAAAAAAAAAGGCCAGGTATCTACTATACACATGGAAAATACCCCTTTTCACGTATTTGTTCACTTAGTCAACGCATATCTACTGAGCACCTAGTATGTGCCTGGAATCATGACATGCTGATATCTGATGTAAGAGTCCTTTCAGGTGGAGAGAGCAGAAAGTATCAGGAAGCCAGACCGTGTAGGGCCTCCTTCTAGCCCATGAGTATTCAGAGTGAGATAAGTAGTCATATTCAATTATCTTTTAACAAAAAAAAAAAAAAAAAGTTTTTATTTTAAAGGTAAAATATAAAATGATTAAATTATTTTTAAGATAATAGACGTTTAGAGTATGTTTTAAATGACCTGAAGAAACTTAGACTGCTTTGCATCTGTGTCCACACATCCTAAGGTGACTCCCAATGAGTCACACCCTGGTATAAACTCTCTACCACCACCCGCCTGGGTATGAGTGGCAACTGTCACTTGTTTCTAATAAACTGAATATGACAGATGTGCTGGGATGTCACTCTCACGACTACTTTTTGTTACATAAGTTTCCACCTCAGCAGCCTGGAGACAGACTTTCCTGCCGGCCCGAAGAAGCAGTGGTCTTGTGAACTGCCCGTAGAGAGGGCCATGGGGCAGGGAATTGTAGGAGGCCTGTAGAAACTGAAGTCGGTCTCCAGTTGACAGTCAGTAAGAAGCTGAGGGTCTCAGTCTTACAGCCGCAAAGATCTGAATTCTGACAACAATACATGAGCCTGGAATAGGACCCCAAACTTCAGATGTTTTTCTTACCAAGGATTTCTGCACCAGCTGACACCTTGATTGCAGCCTAGTGAGACTCTGAGCAGAGGGCCTAGGTAGGACCTGGGGGACTGACCCTCCGGGACTGAGATAAGAAATGTGGTTTAAGTCCCTATTTTGTGGTATTTTGTTATACAGCAAAAGAAAACTAATACCCACTCTTAACCTCGGTTTTCTTCTTAAGTTTAAATAAAATTGGTTCTCCAACCTTCCTGGAGACAGTTCTCTCTCAGGGCTTGTTCATGAGCTCAGGGACATTAACCAGTTCGGCATCAAAACCCTCTTGGCTTCTCATAACTCCAAGTTTCCTGGTGAGTGTTCTGACAGCCACAGAGATCTTGTCATCAGGAACACTGATGACAGAAGTGGGAGACTCAGCATCTAGGTGTCAGCGTTGTTCTATGGAAATGTTCTTTTTTTTCTTTCTTAGCTTCATGCTCCCTGCTTTTATGGCTCTCTTGGCTTTCTTAAAGGTAATAATGTCCAAAATCACCTATGTTGACGCTAAGTAAATAGGCTGGTGCTATTCATTTTCAATGAAGACTAGAGTTTATCTAATACATTGTTTGACACACAACAGGCACACAATAGCCCCAGTATGAAGCACAGAGTTTTCTAGGAAGTAAAACATTGAGATAAATCAGACTGCCCATAAATCGTGTGCTGAAGTAACGATCCAGCCAAAGGCAGACATTTCAGAAGATCAAGATTGTAATAATGGAAGGGGGCATGTGAAGGGATAGAGTGCACACTACTGGTGCTCGGCCCAGACCCTAGGTATACTGGCTGAAGCATTGGTCCTCCAGCAGTTATGACTGTCAGATGCTAATAGGTCACAGGTGTTCCCCCTTCTAGAATTGGTTTTGGTCAAAAGGAAGCTGACTTACCCAGGAGGTTTTACACATACACATAGACACACAGGCAGACAGACAGACAGACACAGCCCCCCCCCCCACCCCACACACACACAAAGGAGAGGCAGCCCACAGCCAATGATTGTCATGGACACGGATCTATTTTTAAAAAGGCAAGTCCTTTGCTATCACATGGGCATATGAGACCACACTGTGGTGCTACTCATGTTCTAGAGGTCCCCGTTGCATCAGGCTAAGGCTGGTCCTCAGCTGAGACCACACTTAGTTTTTTCTGATTTCTCTACTCATCTACTCCTAAGAGTACTCCTTCGGGAAACTGCTTGTACAGGAATCTCCATCTCAGGTTCTGTTTCTAGGAAACCTCATTGAAAACAGAAGAGCTTCTTAGTGTTCCCTTCGACAGCATGGATGCAAAGACCAAGGGCTTCTTGGATGTTGGCAATGTTCTATTTTTTTTTCCCATTTAACAGCTTTGTTGAGATATAATTTACATACCATACAATTCATAAAGGTAAAGCATATAATTCAGTATTATCTAGCATTTTCATAGGGTTGTCCAGCCATCACCACCATTTCACTTTGAAACATATTCTTTCCCCCTAAAAGAAACCTGGTACCCATTAGCTGTCACTCCTCATTCCAGCCCTAAGCAACCAGTAACCTACTTTGTATCTCTACTGATTTACCTATTCTGGGCATTTCATGTAAGTGTCATTATATCATGTTATCTTTTACAGCTGGCTTCTTCCACATAGCATAATGACTATCATAAAAAAAAAAATGTGGACAACAAAGTTGTTGTTGACCATAACAAATGTTATCAAGGTTCATCCATACTGTAGCATGTATCAGCACTTCATTTCTTTTTATTGCTGAATAAATCTATTCTGTATGCATCCATTCTATGCACATACCATATTTTAGTTATCCATTCATCAGACAAGAGGCATTTGGGTTGTTTCTACTTTTTAGTTATTACGAATGATGCTGCTATGGACATGCATGTACAAGTCCCTTATGTGGACATATGTTTTCACTTCTGATGGATATATACCTAAGAGTAGAATTGCTGAGTCACATGGTAAATTACTTTAAATTTTTTGAGGAACTTTCTTTTCCCAAAGTGGAAATTTCCAAATTTCTAAAATTTCCAAAATTTTTCCAAAATTTCCAAAATTTTACATCCCCACCAGCAGCATATGGGGATTCCAATTTCTCCACATCCTCACCGACACTTGCTGTTGTCCACCTTTTTTCTTTTTTTGGGGGCCATCCTAGTGGGAGTGAAGTAGTATCTCACTGTAGCTTGATTTGTACTTACCTAATGACTAATATGTTAAGCATCTTTTATGTGATTATGGCCACTTGTATATTTTCTTTGGAGAAATATTTATACAGATCCTTTACCCATATTTTAATTGTCCTTTTAAAAAATTATTTAGTTGTAGTGTTCTTTATACTTTCTTTATATATAAGTATACATATGTATAATCTTTACACAGTCTACATACAAGTTCCTTATCAGATAAATGATTTATAAATGTTTTTCACCATTCTGTGGGTTGTTTTTTTCACTTTCCTGATGATATTGTTTAATGTTCTATTTCTTGACCTGGACGTGGTTATATAAGTGTATTTACTTGGTGATAATTTATACAACTGTATACTTTTCTCCTAAATCTCTGCTCAGGTCCAGTCAAGTGAAGGCAGGAAGAACCTTTCCTTTTCTTTTCCAGAAGAGATTTTTCCAAAATTTAGATTTATAAGGGAAAATGTGGGGTTAGAACTAGTTCACTGGATATTGTGACTCTTGTTTATAGCTGGCTATTGTATTCTGTCTTCATTAAGATCTGTCTGGTTGCACTTTGGAGAATGGCCTGGAGGAAAGCAAACATGGGAGGTCAGTGAGCATGCTCTCTCTACAACTCAAGGCATGTACAGATGCTCCATATCTCTGAGACATAAAATCTGCTCAGGGCCTTGGGTCTTCAAGAAAGACCATGCCTGTCACAGATATCCAAGTTTGCCCTTTGTGATGCACACCCTAATTTACCATCAAGGTCTTTGAATCCTCAAACACTTCAGTGATGCCCACTTTTACGCAAGGTCACCACAGTGCACTTCATTGATCTAGTCTACTCGTATCAAACTTTTGTTTAATACTTGACTCCAATAAAACAGAACTGCTGTGGTTGGAGCTGGGGTAGGGATTTAGAGCTCAGCTTGAAAACCACTACAATATAGTAAATATTGACAGTTACTATGGCCATGATCCATAGCAGTAGCCTATACAACATTACTGTGGATGATCACAAATAGATAAAAAGACATTGTCTAAAATATTTAGAGAAAAGATGAAGGTGAGACATAGTATTAGTTCAGCAGAAATATCAAGGATGCTGGATCCTAGCCCTCCCTCCATCTGGGCTGGTTCCAGATCTTTAAGAGCTTCTCCTAAGCATATTGAGATCAGCAAAATTTACAAACATCCAAAATGTCTAACAACAGAGATTAAAAAATGTTCACTATAGATCTGCATATTAACTGTTATATTTAATATTTGCAATAGAAGGTTAAGTAAAAAGGGCAGACATGCAAATTTCAGGTACATTCTGAAGGACTGTATAAAATATGTGTGTACACATATGAACAAAGACAAAACCAAAATTCACAAAGGTGAACGAGATTTTTTTGTTACAATGGTGAGTTATAAGGAGTTTTAATAGCATTCCTCTTAATATTATATTATTTTTTAATTTAAAAAGGCTCAAGGGGCGCCTGGATGGCTCAGTCAGTTAAGTGGTTGACTTCGGCTAGTCATGAACTCACGGTTTGTGAGTTCGAGCCCAACGTCGGGCTCTGTGCTAACAGCTCAGAAACCTGGAGCCTGCTTCAGATTCTGTGTCTCCCTCTCTCTCTGCCCCTCCGCCACTCACACTCTGTCTGTCTCTCTCTCTCAAAAATAAACATTAAAAAAATGCTTTAAAAAGGCTCAAAAAAGACTTACTCTTCTGAAAGATAAATTATAAAAATATAAAAATAAGAAGATAAAATGTAAAGAAAAAAAAATGCTTTAAGAGCACAACTATTTTTTGAAGTGCCAAGCAGAGGAAAAGGTCTTTTCCCTCATTGTGTTACAGAAACTGGTCTGGATCACCCGGCAGAAGAACCAAGTGGCACTCGGAGATCTTGGAAGGCAGGAGGTTTATTTTACATCAGTGGGTTCACAGGAGATCATTCTCCAAAGGTCTGAATCCCTTCTGGGTTCTTTTTCCCACCCTACTGTTACTTCCGCATTCCTCATTAGCAGTAATTAGGCGCCAGCGTCAAGTAGGGTGGGAAGAAGAACCCAGAAGGGGAGTCTTCAGGCAAGGACTGGGATTCCTTTATCAGTCCTGTTGGCCATCTTATAACAGATTTTTCCCTATCAATTGTACTGTAGGGGCCAAGGCCAGGGCACCCCAAGACAGGCCACTTTGGCATTGAAGATTATTTTGAGTTAAAAGGAAGCAAACCCCAGCAGATTCAGGAAAAGCTCTTAACCTTTCTCAACTGCCGTTTGGTACCAAGGACACAGTTATTCACAGAGATTCCTCTTTACCCAGGGGTGTCAAGTCCTTAGCAGGGCAACTTTTGTTTTGCAAACATCTCCTCTCATCTTCCCGATAAAGGTCTTTCTCCCCTTTGTGTCCCGGACCGCACCCCTCTCTTTCTTTAGCCCAAATTAGCCTCGGGTTGCCTCAAAGTCTTCAGGTCAGGTCTGTGTGGATTCTCCCTACTTACGAACTAAATTTGATTTTCTCCTGTTAATGTGTCTCTCATATCAATTTGATTCTTAGTCCAGTTAGAAGGATCTTGAAAGGCAGAGGGAATTCTTCCTCCTTTAACAGTACCATCAGCATCGTTAAGATGGAAAATCAAAAGTTGTTCCAAGCAACTGCTGGAGCCATGGGGATCGCAGTTGGTAATTTCATAACTGCTTTCTCAAGACATTATACAGAGGAATTATGAGTATAAAACACAACTTTGTAAGTGATATGTTCTGCATGTTTCAGAATACCCATAAAGTTAGTTCCTTAAATTACTACAGTTTATATGAGAATTCTCCATACTCAAATAATCATGTTATTTTCTAGCACAGAAAACTGTTTAAGCTTCATTTTGAAATATTCTTAATTGGCTTACTGAATCTCCTGAGTGTCTCTTATATATCACTATCTGGGAATCTAGCCAATGTTTAAGAGATTTTGTGGGGTGCGGCTGCTAATGTGGGGTAGGAAAAATAATTTTCCTCCTCCTCTTCTAGGTTCTTGGCTGAGACACCTTTGAAATAAAAAGATTAACAGGAGAAAAACAAAAGTTTAATAGCATATATACTTCCTGTATACATGGGAAACACTCAGGAAAACTAACTCCCCAAAGTGTCTCAAGCTGCCATCTTAAATATCATTTCCAGCTAAAAACAAAGATGTTGGGGGTGAGGCAACCAGTTAAGGGAGGTAATCAGGGAAAGCACAGTAAACAAGGGTATGGCTGTTATACAGATTTAAGTCATTGCCTTCTCCATTGATGAGTTTCCAGAGATTTAAAGGCATCCTTCTCTTCCTGTACAGAGGGAGACACCCTTACAATTGAAGATTTGCCTTATAAATGTCAAAGTCTTTTACAAAAGAGTAATATCTACTGCTTTCAGAGTTTATCCCATGTCAGCTGTGTCTTAAAAATAATCAGCCTAAAACAAAATAATCCTTATGCCAAAAGGTGTATTTTGGGGCGGTATGTTTTGCTTCCCTTCACTAATAAGCAATATCCTTAAACTTGAGAGGAAGCTTTAGCAAGTGGGTAGCTGAGCAGGTTTCCAAAGACAGAATGTTCACAGCCACCAGATGGACCCTGTTCTGCTTCATTTAGGAAGCATTAGGAGACAGCCTTGGGGCGATTTGAAAGATCAAAAGAATATGACCACCTCAAATTATTAACACCTCCGGTTTTGAAAGTGAAAGGTTATTTGTTTTTAACCAATGGATCAATGGATTAACATCTGAATTAATTTGGGAGAAGAAAGGAACATTTGCAAACCACCCCCTTCCACACAGTTCTATAAGTTTTTTTTGTTTTGTTTGCTTTTTACCTCAGAAAGCTGAAAGACCAATTTAGGATCTTTCAACTGTGCTGAATGTGTTTGAGACTTTTTTTTTTTTCTTAATTGAAGTATAGTTGACACACAGTGTTACATCAGTTTCAGGTGTTATGTTTGAGATCTTTTATTCAGGTTTTACAATTCTCTTAAAAAAGCTTCTACATTGGAAAAAAAACCCATAATTAAGAATCTTATAATCAAGAGCCTTCCATCCATCCTCAAGTAAAGGATGCCATGTTTTACATGTACACATTTTACAGACAGGCTCACTTTCTCTCTACTTTTTTCTTCATTGTTTATCTCCCCACCTATCTCTGTCCATTATTACCCTGGCCCTGAATCAGGGCATTTATAGACCAGGGAAAAGGTCATCCTCAGTATGGGAACAGAGAAGTGGAGGACGTTTAAGGAACAGAAGCCAGGCTAAATTCTTGAGCAAGAAGACAGCAGAAAAGAGTAGATAAATGTTCTCATGGTGTTGCAGGATTTTTTTCCTCAATACCTGGGGTTCGTTGTCTCACCTCTTCGAAGAATGAAGAGGTGGACACAAAATGAGCAGCAGGCAAAAGTTTTTTAGAGTATAAGGTTAGAAAGAACGAATAGTAGGAAAGCTCTCCTTACAGACAGGGGGCTTTTGAAAGAGAATGTCTGCTGACAATAGGCAAGGGTCTTTGTTTGATAAGGTTCTGGTTGCCTCCCCCCTGCCCCCCTTCTCTTCCCCCTTCTTCCTTCTCAGGTTCTACCCATATTGGCTGGATAGCTCTAGGTGCTGGGTTGTCCATTCCTGATTGGCTCATTTTCATTGTAAGAGGGGTGGTCAATGGCCATGCTTAGGTCTTTTGTCAAATTCCTGAGGGAAACCTGAGGGGGAGTAGATGGGGTCTGTTACGTTCTTAAGAGGAACCTTCTGCCTGAGGGGGTTTGCTGTGGTCAGACACTCACAGCACTGCTCCAAAATCTGTGTTTTTCCTGACCGAGGGACCTCAGATCCTAACCTTTCCCTCTCTGCCTGTTTTATCCTATCTTTCCCTATTATAATGGTGGGATATTAAGGGTTATGTAATATTTTCTGGAAGGCCAGAAAAATTTCCTGGGTCTGATAAGCTAATTTTTATTTAGGCCAGTAAAGCCCAGCCCAATAAGGTACCATCCCTTCTACTGTCAGATGTCCCTCCCCTGGTATGATGGCTAATAGAAAGGGGGGGTGTTTCTTATATATTATGAGACTAGTAGGTGAGGTAAGTGTCAGTGTCAGTGTCAGTGTAGAGAAACATGTCCAGAATAGTTTGTCAAAGCCAGGGTATCCAAAGCAAGAGCTCAGGAAGCAGGGATGATGAAAATATGAGGAAAATATCCCATCAGGCAAATGAGAAGAGTCTGGAAGTCCAAAAAAGGAGTAAAATGGCATAGTTAGGCCCTCCTGTTGAATGGGTAGAATAGCTACATTTGATGGATAAATAGAAAACCTAAAGGGACTTTGAAAGTCTATGTGGCTAATTGCTCGTTCTAGTTGGGTTCAAAAGATGACATAAAAAGACCACAGAATTGAAGGCACTGAGGATACCAACAACATCGACTGTTACAAGACAAAACTCAAATGAATAAACTTTAAAGACCTAATTGGCTTTATTCGGTGATTCATGAATTAGGCAGCAACCCATGTAGCAGATAGAAAGGAACTCTGAAGAGCTAAACAAAATGGGAGATTTACAGGCAGAAGGAGGTACAGACAAGGAAAGAGTAATCTACTTTTTAGATTACCTCATCTTTCTTCTGGGAAAGAAGGGGTCTATCAGGTAGATTACCTCACCAGGAAATTCCATATTTACTGGTTAAAGATTACATTACTGGAAGAGGTTGAAACTATAATTAGATTAAGTATTAAGTCTTGGTTTGGTGACGTGCGCTTAGCCCAAGTGTCTCCATTTTGGACCTGTTGACAATTTTTCAACAACTCTTATTCATGAATCATTCTAGGAACCAGTTCCCTCCCTGCTCTTTATTTCCTAAACGTGATGATAAGGTAATTTCATGAATACATGAGTAGCTGTGTAGTGGTGGCTAAACAAACTAGGCTTCTAATCAGTGGTTCATAAAAATGTGTTTGCTTCAGTTTCTGTTGTCTCAAGACCATTTATGCATTCACGTTGGGTATTAGTCAAAATGCCGTTTGTTGCAAAAAACTAAAATCCAAATCAAACTATCATAAACAAAGAAAGGGATTTATTAACTCACCTAGCTAAGAAAGTTCATAAGATAGCTCACAGAACTGAATGAGGAGATACAACACCAAGGTGGGTTGTCAGAGCCAGGGAATGTAAAGCAAGGGTTGAGAGTTACAAAGTCAAAGAACCAGGGATAGTGAAATAAGGAACGTGATCCAAGAGGAAAATGAGAAGAGTCTGGAAGAAGTCCAGAATCAGGGGTTAGAATGAGGAACTTGATGCTCTCTACTTTCCATCTACCCTTCATCTCTGCTGATCTCTGCTTCTACTTGTGTATTGTTCTCATTCTCTATTAGAAACAATCTTGCTATATATGGTAAATTAAACACCTTTCAACAGTTCCTGGTATATATCCCAACACAAAATCCAAGAGGAGGAGTCAACCCCCATGCACAAACACTTTGAATCTAGAGAATTCTACAAAACAAAAACAAACACACACACACACACACAACACTTCTAATTGGCCTAGCTTGGGTCACATAGCTATCTCCTGGACCCATCATTGTGGCCACTGTGTAAAATGCCCATTCCTGTGGCAAGGGAAAACAAAACACTGTAACTGAAAATCCTACCAGAATGCATGGAATGGGGAGAGTGGGGGAGAAATTCCCCAAAGGGAAGAGAATGCTAAACCAGAAGGGATATATGAAAGGGTCATGGGCAGATGAAAATAATAGCTACCTTAGTTCTTATACATCTTCCATCTGCCATATTATCAAAGAATGATTATGCCTGAGGGCAAGCCACATTCAACCACTGACAACAATAGTATGAAACCATTTATCTAGTGATGTCCTTTATTTACAAATACAACCAAAAGTATAATTTTTTAAAGAGGAAAGTTGAGGGTACTAGTAAAAATGTAATAAAATGTAGTATTTTCCTGTAGTTGTCAGAGCTACAGTGGTGGTATGGAAGTATAGAATCACAAAGTTTCTAAGCTGATTGAGATCTCTCTTTCAACTCCTCATATTACAGGACAGGAAGCTTGGGCTCTAAGGAGTTGTGTGTCCAGGCAATTCCCAAGGATTGCAAGGAAAAAGGCTAGGATCAGAACACAGATCTGTCATCCAACCCAGCACTCTTTCCATTGGAAAGAGCAGTATCTAAATACAAATAACAGCCCATATTTCTACCTTTAAAATGGAAGCATATGGCATGTTATACCTTTTTCCATGAAGAATGTCTGCTTATACATGGAAAGTTTTATTTTCTACCCAACAGAACTCCTTTGGCTTGACACTGATTACATATCGCTTCAAAGTTAAGTACAGTAATGGAGTTCCCTTCAATCATTAAAATGTACCTCATTAAAAATATTATTGTCAGAAGACCACACACACACACACACACACACACACACACAAATGTTTTGAAGGGAGAGGATGTAACATATGGAAGTTTAGGTAATTTTACATTAGATTGATTTATAAAATTTCCAAAAAACAATACTTTACTTATATTTAAACTTTCTCATGATTTTTTATAAGGCAAATACATAAATTAAAATCATACAACCAAGTCTACCCATTGAAAAAGAAGAGTCTAATAAAATATTGCTCTTCTGACAAGGAATAACAGAAATTGGAAGGCAAAATATTTGTTTTCCTGAAAACTTGAGTAAGAGTCACCTTAGGTTTATTCTTCTCCAATAATTTTTTAGATAAGGCTATTTTAAAGGAATTTTAAATATTTCAGGCATTATTAATGACATAGTAGAATTAAAGTTAATAATGGTCCAATTTATACTCACATCACTCACAAGGCCTCTTCAATTCAATACATATATATTTTTTTCTTTACTTTTCTCTATGTGTGAGGTCTTCTAAGGGATAAAAAGATAAGGCACCCACTAATGCATCCAATCAACATACATTATCTCTGTGCCAGGCACTGAGATGGGAACAGAGGGTAAAAAAAATGAGAATGTGTAATCTGCTATAGAAAAGGAAAAATTCTTGGGGAGCCTGGGTGGCTCAGTCAGTTAAGCCTCTGAGACTCTTGATTTCAGCTCAGGTCATGATCTCACAGTTTGTGGGATCGAGCGCAGCTTAGGGCTCTGCACTGACGGCACAAAGCCTCTTGGGATTCTCTCTCTCTCTCCCTCTCCCTTGCTCCTCTTCCCTACTTCATGCTTTCTCTTTCTTTCTCAAAATAAATAAATAAATTTAAAAAAAAAAGAAAGAAAAGGAAAAATTGTTGTTACTACTACCCTCCTCGGTTCTCTGGCTGGGGTCCTATAAATTGGACTGACAAAACACAGATTAACAAAAGAGAAGCATACAAATTTATATAATAAAAGTTTTATATGACATGAGAGCCTTCATAAGAAAACGAACACAGGAGGAAACAGTTAAAGTTGAATGTTTTTGTTTCAGGTCTGATGAAGAGTGGAAAGATGTGAGAAAATGTGATAGGACACAAGGGCATGAGCTCAGGACCCTCCTTTCCTCCAGGTAGTGGGAGGGCTCCTTTCACTTGAGAGTCTTATTATCTGCCTCAGAGTAGAAGGGAGAGGTCAGAGAGTCCTTCTTGCACTTGCCATTTCTCAAATTCTTTCTTTTTTAAAAAAATTTGTTTTAATGTTTTTTCAGTTTTGAAGACAGAGTGGGGGAGGGGCAGAGAGAGAGGGAGAGACAGAATCCGAAGCAGGCTCCAGGCTCTGAGCTGTCAGCACAGAACTCACAGAGCGAGATCATGACCTGAGCTGAACTCGGACGCTTAACCGACTGAGCCACCCAGGTGCCCCTCTCAAATTCTTTTAATTTAAAATATTCAATATGCCAAGGCACCATATTTTGTGGTAGTGTGTTCTGAATCCCCTCACTACTTTCAAGAAACTGATAAGTCAAGTCCAAGGGGGCAGACAAGGGAGCAGAAACTTGGCAAAATGCACTTAAGAGGACAGGAAGGCAGAGAAGAGAGAGTCTAACTCTGCCTTTGTGTCAGGGGAAGCTTCCCAAGATTTGAGACCAGCTGGGTTCTTTTTTTTTTTTTTTTAATTTTTTTTTTTTAACATTTATTTATTTTTGAGACAGAGAGAGACAGAGCATGAACGGGGGAGGGGCAGAGAGAGAGGGAGACACAGAATTGGAAGCAGGCTCCAGACTCTGAGCCATCAGCCCAGAGCCCGACGCGGGGCTCGAACTCACGGACCATGAGATCGTGACCTGAGCTGAAGTCGGACGCTTAACCAACTGAGCCACCCAGGCGCCCCGAGACCAGCTGGGTTCTAAACAGGGATTCCTGAAGTTGCTGTCACGGTACCCATCCCACATCCAATGGTCATCATCCTATGCAGCTGGCCTCTTTGTGCAAGTACCTGGACTTTCTGCTTCAGGGCCCTCTCTATGGACAACAGCAAGTTTGTCCCTCATACCAGATAGGTGGGGGAGAACAAGGGAGTTACAGCTGTGACAAGCAGCCTTCAACCAGTGGAGGATGGATAAATAGCCCAAATTCTTCACCCTTGGATGGGGTAATAATGCCTTGGAAGCCCCCTGAGGGATAGAGCCCAGTAGTCCATGGGAATAACCTGCTCATTAATACATTTCCTATTCGCTCCTTTCCTTTCCTATCTTATTTTCCTACGCCCCTACCAGTGCTTCCTGGTATTCTCCCAAATAGATCGCTTGTAGTGAAATCCTCGCCTCATAATCTACTTCTGAGGAGCCCAACCTAAGAAAATACACAAAGCAACTGGGAGATCTATTCATAAGGTAAGTAAATGGCAGTGGTTTTAAGCCACTAAATTTTAGAGTGCTATTGTTATGCAGCAAAAGCTAATTGATACAATCCAAAACATAAAAAGTACCAAGAAGAAACTATATTGAGGTATGTAGAAAATCAATAGAGAAGTGCTTCTCAAACCTTACCTTGGATCAGAATCACCCAGAGGGCTTATTAAAACACGGATTGCTGGGCTTACCCCCAGAGCTTCTGATTCAGTCGATCTGGGTTAAGGTTTAAGAAGTTTCATTTCTAACATGTTCTCAAACAATGCTATTGCTGCCAATCCAGAGCCTATACTTTGAGAATTCACTGGGGTTCATAGAAGCCAAAAGACAAAGTATTTCTAGGATAGAGCAGTGTTCAACAATTTTAAATGCTACTGAGATATATGGCCAAATGATGACCAAACAATAATGACAGGATTTCATAAATCATGACCAAAGGCAACAGTGACAACAGCGATTTCATTGGGGTGGTGCATTTGGCAGTCAGTTTGGAGTAGGTTGGGAAGAGAACGGGAGGTGAGAAAGTGAGGACAGCACAGAGACAGGTCTTAGAACAAAAATGTTGGAGGGGTAAAGGGGGATATAGGGTCGAGATGGTTTTAATTTGGGGAAGTTGGGGATAGAGTGGGTTTGTATGTTTATGGTAGAAATCCAGCAGAGAAGAAAAAAGTGATGTACAAAAGAGAAAGGATAATGGAAGAAGCAGTCCTTGGGGATGGAGGCAGAGCACCTTTGATAGAAGAAGGCATGTACTTTCCATCATAGGAGGGTGGAAAATGGCAAATATGGAAAAGATGGCTTTCTGTCTAGTGACTTCAGTTTTCTCAATTAAATATGAGATGTCATAAGCTGAGAGTGAGGGGAGGGAAAGGGAGATAGCAGCATTAGGGGAAGAAAGGAGATTCTAAGCTCTGGAACTGAAAAAAATCTACTTGCTCCTTGAAATGAAAGTGTCCATCAACATGAATGTCACTTAGGGGTTGACATGGGACATCTATTTCATGCAGATAATTTGCACACCTCGTACCTAGATGAAAATGGAATTGAGTATGCATGTTAGTGGATCAGAACTCAGTGATTTTCCAGGTTTGCTTTGCCTTGAAAAGATTTTGGATATTTTCCAGGAATGCATGAGAATTATTATAACCAAGGATGGCTGGGAATTATTTACACTAGTATGGGATGATTTCTGGAATATATGAAGGTGAAATTGCAGTCTGCTGTGTCCAGTGGACTGCACTGGCACCCTGATTGCAACTGCACTATGAATTCTCATTTCATTAAGAATAGACTTTCAGTTTGGGATTTAATACAATTTTAAGATCTAATTCTTAGTGATTCATGAAATATAATTATTAGGAAGATGGTCTTATAAAAACTGTCCATCCAAATCTGTGTGTGAGAGCTGCTTAAATGTAATGTCTGGTATATTTTCACTGGTTGATTTTTTTTAATGTTTATTTATTTTGAGAGATTGAGAGAGAGCACAAGCAGGGGAGGGACAGAGAGAGGGGGAGAGTCAGAATTCCAAGCTGATAGCTCAGATCCCAACACAGGACTCGATCTCATGAACCGTGAGATTACAAACTGAGCTGAAATCAAGAGCCAGATGTTCAACCAACTGAACCACCCAGGAGACCCTCACTGGTTGGTTTTTATATTTGATTTAGTTTTTTTTAATTATTTAAAAAATACTGTGTTTTCTGGTTGTCTCTGATTGACTTTTTGGTTTGCTAAAGATTTTGAGAATGCTAGGTGAGGTACTATATATATATATATAATATATATATATTACTTAAATGTATATATGTATGTATATATGTATTTAAATATATATACATATATTTAAAGCTACTGATGAGATTAACATCAAGTTAGAAATTAATAAATGTATACTCAGACTCATGAAAAAGTTTCTCTTGTCAATAGTCTGACCTAAGTGGTTTGGCTATTTCTAAAGATGAGTAGGACAGAAGTCTGTCCTTTGGCATTGGAGACCTCCTATGAAGCCAATATTTACTTTGTGTGTGTGTGTGTGTGTGTGTGTGTGTGTGTGTGTGTGTGTCTGTGTGTGTGTGTCTGTGTGTGTGTGTCTGTGTGTGTCCTATTCCATGCACTAGGGCCTTTGCATCTTGCCTTCCAAAAGCAATCCAGGGCTTCTGTGGAGTGAGGTGGTACCAAGTCCTATGTGGTGATGAGGTTTGTAGAAAGAGAGAAACCAAAGGAACCCCTCATTACAGCAACCAGTTTCCAAATAGGTTTTCTAAGAAGGTATAAGACAACACTATACAACAGGTCATTTGAGAATGAAAAAGTAAAAATGAGAGTTAGGCATGCTCTCACAACTTTGCCTTTGAAAGCACATATTCCAAATATAATCAAGTGATTACATAATTATTTGTTTAATATTTCTCATGCCCCTCTGACTGAAAGTTCTATGATGGCAGGATGATGCCCGTTTAGCTCACCACAGTATTTCTAGGATCTAGGGCAGTGCCCAGCATACAGCAGACATGCAATAAACTTGATGAAAGAGTCAGTGAAGAGTCTTTACATCCTGATATAAAGAAGGACAGAAAATGGCCAGGCATACCATCAAATGAAAAACAAACAGTACTGCTTAGAAGGAGAAGGTTGGAATGCACAAACTGTCTTGAGCTGCTCAAACTCAAATATCTAGAGCAGGAGTTTTACAATTCTCAAAACTAATATTTTCATCAACTATTAGAATTGTCATTCCTGTTGTCCAGGGTGATTTGGCCTTTGTGTACCTTTGTGCTCTTCTTTGGAAAAAAGCCCATTTCCCCCTTTTTCAGAATCCATGCTATATAGTAAGAAGTCATTAAAAGGTTTTAAATGGGAGAATGGCCTGATCAGATTTTGATCTTTAAGAAATCATTGTGGGTAACACATGAAGTATCAAGGAAGAACTTAGAACCAGAATTCTCTTCTTTTCACCTGGTTTCTGTTTTCATAGTTCTGAGCTTTTATTCATATTATCCCCTATACCTAAAATGTTTGTATTATTTAGTAGATAGGTTGGGATGCATGTAGTGGCTTACACAGTAGGAGTTTTTTCCTTCCTCATGAAATAGCCCAGAGGTAAGTAGGAGATCCAAGGATAGTGTAGCAGATCTACTCCATGAGGGCACCCAACAACCAGGCCTCTTCTGGTTATCAGCTCTGACACTCTATGCTGCCCTTATCATCGTGGTCTAAGATGGTTTGATATCATAATCACATTCTAATCAGTAAGATGAAGAAAGGTGGGTAGGGGAACAGATAAAGGCATGCCTCCTTCCTTTTCTGGATGAGTTGACTAAATTTCTGTCTTCCTGGCCATCTCATTGGCCAGAACATAATCACATGACCATAACTAGCAATTAGGGAGGCTGGGACAAATGTAGTCTTCATTATGGGAGGCCATGTGATGGGCAAAATACAAGGGGAGGATTCTATTCATTTGAAAGGAAAGACCAGGGACGTCTGGGTGGCTCAGTCGGTTGAGTGTTCTACTTCAGCTCGGGTCATGATCTTGCAGTTGACGGGCTCGAGCCCCGCATCGGGCTCTGTGCTGACAGCTCAGAGCCTGGAGCCTGCTTCGGATTCTGTGCCTCCCTCTCTCTCTGCCTCTCCCCCGTTTATGCTCTGTCTTAAAAATAAAGATAAACATTAAAAAAAATTTAAAAAAAAGAAAGGAAAGACTGAATACTGACTGACAAGTAGCCATCTCTGCTATACTACCTTCTTTTCCCTCCCAAACTATCAAAATCTTTTCTATCCTTCACAGTCTGCCCTACTTCAAATTTTGTACTCTCCATGAAGCAACAGGGGTGTGTGTGTGTGTGTGTGTGTGTGTGTTCAAAAATCAGGGAGTAGAGAGCCAGGGAGTAATAAGCTTGTTTTCACTGAGTTTAAAGCATTGGAGGGCATGATTCAGAGATCTGAAATCAAGATTCTGAGGATAGTGAAGTAAAAATCAAGTAACAAATTTTGAACTCCTTTAAACATAATGTGTAACCTTAAGTTTTTTGAGCTGTCTCTCCCCACTTCTAGTGATGGATGACAGCACAAAGGTATGGCTTTCCCTAACACATGCTCTCAAAGTTCCCTCCAACTCCCAAATTCCATGAGCCTTAGTTTATGAAATAGGGAAACCTCGAAGAACTCTGACCTAAGACTGATCAAAATGTATCGGTCATGGCCAAAGACTCCACCAACCCTAGGTGTCACCTGTCCCATCTTCTTGCCCAGAGCTCAGAATGAGTCCTTTGACTTTCTTCTACTTGTGGTTTTCCTTTTGTCCCTAAGATTGGAAATGAGCTGTCACCTCCCATTTGGCTGCTGGTTCTCATGTTCCATTTACCAGTCCTCCAGAAGTGCTTTGGGGAAGCCAAGCATTCTCCTGGATATTTCTAAATTCTAGGTGGACAGACCACATGGGGACCCTCAGATCACTTGCTTTAGGTATATTTATTTAGGGCTGATTTGTAATACCATTAAATAAACTTTTAGCTAATCAACACTATAAATAATCTTTACTAGTCATTAGAATCAAATAACCTTTAGTGAGTTACTTAGAAAGGGTTTTTTGTTTTTTGTTTTTTTTTAAACTAAAATGTGGGGCACCAGGGTGGCTCAGTTGGTTAAGTGTCTGACTCTTGATCTTGGCTCAGGTTATCACCTCAGGGTTCGTGGATTCAAGCCCTGCATCAGGCTCCATGCTGAGAGTGCAGAGCTTGTTTGAGATTCTGTCTGTCTTCCTCTCTCTCTACCCCTTCCCTGCTTGTTCTTCATCTCTAAAAATAAATAAAAATAAACTTAAAAAGAAACTAAAATGTTCCCCATGTTTTTTCCAAGCCAGATAGAAATTGATAATGCAATATTCTCACAAAACTTATTTTATTTTTTTATTTTAGAGACAGAGAGTGAAAGTATTGTGGGAGAGAGGGGCAGAGAAAAAGAGAAAGAGAATCTTAAGCAGGCTCCACACTCCACGCAGAGCGCAATACAGGGTCAATCCCATGACCCTGGGATCATGACCTGGGCCAAAACCAAGAGTGGGATGCTCAACTGACTGAGTCACCCAGGCATCCCAAAATTCATATTATTTTAAATAATCATTTTAAAAATAATGACTTGTTTGGTATATATAGAAAAGAGTAAGGCCCAGGTAAAGAGAGATAGACCATGGAGTGAGCTGCAAAACACGTGATTCAACTGAGTCTATGAGGGGAAAGGGCAGAGAGAAAAGGGTTGGGCATAAAAAATATCCCAGTTTGTTTACCAGCAATCAGAGACTATGACAGTAGATTTTAATATAAAGATAGGATTGTGGTAAATTGCCTCCTCTGAGCCTATCCCCAAAACAGATGCAAATGCTTGTAGTCCTGTCGTTTACAGTCTAGATAGCAGCCTTGCCTATGTAAGGGGGAGGAGATGTCAACTAAAACTGTGCCTTAGGGTGTATGTATGTGGCAGGGGGAGTTTGATGGTGTTGTGGGCTAAGAATTCCAGAATTAAAACCAAATAAGAATGAGATGATTAAAGTAGAAACAAGTAAAATACAAGTAGGTATCAGGGCTCATGAACTAAGCAATCTGAAAAAATTCAAAATAACGAAACACAGAGACTTCCTATTGTTAAATAGCTTCATCTCAGAAATATACTTGTTGCTGACTTGGGCAACAAGAGTGATTATCCTTGATTAAGAACAATGGGAGCTGAGTTTTGGATAGTGACTAGAGGCTAATTTATAAGAGAAGACAACTCAGAAGAAAAGATGGTACATGGTACATTTATCTCACTCTGTTAGAACTGAAGAGAATTTACTTACACAAATGTTTATATGTTATACCTTAATTTAGTGCAATATGAATTGTATTAATTTTGGAGGGGGACATCTTCCTAAAGGTCAGTATTAAAGATATAGGGCCGGGCACCTGAGTGGCTCAGTCGCTTAAGCGTCTGACTTCGGCTCAGGTCATGATCTTGCAGTCTGTGAGTTCACGCCGCACATTGTGCTTTGTGCTGACAGTTCAGAGCCTGCAGCCTGCTTTGGATTCTAGGTCTCCCTCTCTCTCTGCCCCTCCCCTGATTGCACTCTGTCTCCGTCTCTGTCTCTTTCTCTCTCAAAAATAAATACACATTAAAAAATTTTTTAATAAAAAAATAAAGATATAGGGCCTTATGTAAGCACATAACATTTAAATTTTAGTGCCAAATAATATTCAGTCTAGTCTAGAAGAATAACTCAAATGTCATAGAAATGAGAATCATACTATTTTAATATGAATTTTAATTCAAGTGAAGAACTTCGAAGATTTTTTAAATTAACTTAATCAACACCACTGCCATTTTACAATGTATTACTTACTTGGATCACTCAACCTTTATTCATGATAGGAAACATTACCAAAGAGTTAGACTTTTCTAAGTCATTACACAATTAATAAACCTCACATTAAGGAATACAGTAAAAAATATTAGAGACTCATGAAACAAAAAATACTATAAAAGACTGTTTAGTATCACAAGATGTGCTGAGTGACAAGGAAGAGAATTATTAAGACCACATTATGTTTACTTTAGCAGAAAAATCACCAAAACCCTCCTAGGTTAAACTTCTTCTTCCCTTCATCTTTGCAGAAAGAAAATTTAATATATTCAGGTACATTTTGTTCCATCTGTGTGCTGAGGATTATAAACTTAAGGCTAAATGTATTCTATAGAGGAAAAACTTTATACAGTTATATATAATTTAAAAGTAATTCACTTAGCGTAATACTCTCTAGCTCCATCCACATGGTTGCAAATGGTTACCAGAGAGGAGGTGGGGGTTGGGTGAAATAGGTGATGGGATTAAGGAGGACACTTGTGATGAGCACTGGGTGTGGTATGTAAGTGTTGAATCACTAGATTGTACATCTGAAACTAATATTACACTGCATGTTAACTGGAATTTAAATAAGAACTAAAAATAAATAAATATGTAAAAACTTCTTAAAAAACAAATAAAATAAACCAGTATTGTAAAGGAAATTTAAACAAAGTAGGACTGAACAGATTTTATCTTTTTTTTTTTTTCTTTTTTGGAGGAGAAGTAAAATTGAATGTGTAACCTCAGCAGGCATGGAGCTATGGAAAGGCTTAAAAAACATGTGTATATGGATTGAGAGAAATTTTAAACTATTAAGTCACTAGTTTAAAACAACCCCCAGGGGCACCTGGGTGGCTCAGTGGGTTGAGCATCCAACTTCAGCTCAGGCCATGATCTCAAGGTTCGTGGGTTGGAGCCCCGCATCGGGCTCTGTGCTGACAGCTCAGAGCCTGGAGCCTGCTTTAGATTCTGTGTCTCCCTCTCTCTCTGCCCCTCCCTGGCTCACACTCTGTCTCTCTCTCTCAAAAATAAACATTAACATTTAAAAGATAAATAAAATAAATAAAACAAGCCCCCAAGTTGATTTCTCATGATGAGCTGCAAATATTATTCTAAATAGATACAAAAAAAATTGTGTTTTTATAAAAGGCAGGGTAATTTATGCTCAAATTTGTAAAGGAAATACAAGCAGGGGGCTCTACTGCTTTTTCCCCGAAAACATTGACAGTGCAACCTAGGATGAACCTCTGAACCTCCCTCTGGGTCTCTATGATCAGATGAAGTTCCTTCATGTATGATAGGAAGAGGTTAAATTAAATTAAAAGAAAGGTCTAAGGACCAACCTTTTCTTTAGATACTTTTATTTCATAAAATAAAAGCCAAGTAGTTGAGGAAATTTTTACCTTTATTGAAAAATTTGTGTATTGGGGCGCCTGGGTGGCGCAGTCGGTTAAGCGTCCGACTTCAGCCAGGTCACGATCTCGCGGTCCGTGAGTTCGAGCCCCGCGTCAGGCTCTGGGCTGATGGCTCGGAGCCTGGAGCCTGTTTCCGATTCTGTGTCTCCCTCTCTCTCTGCCTCTCCCCCGTTCATGCTCTGTCTCTCTCTGTCCCAAAAATAAAAAAAAAAAAAAGAAAAAAAAAAAGAAAAATTTGTGTATTATATGATTTAAATTCTTTAATAGTTTTAAGTCAGTTAACTCAATGACACGTGTGGTGTGTGTGTGTGTGTGTGTATGTGTAAATAACTACTTTATACACCCAGTTGTTCAGACAAAACCCTTGGAGTAATCCGTCATTGGCTCCTCCATTTCCCTCATCTCCAAAATCAATTCTTCACTGAATCATGGCAACTCTACCTTCACAGCAGATCCCATATTTGACCACTTCTCGCCACTGCCACTGCCACTGCCAACATCACTGTCCAGGTCCCCCAACTGCCAGAGCCTCCTAACTGGTTTTTCTACTTTCTCTTCCTATAGCTCCCTGGTCTGTTCTCCACAGGGTAACCTTAAAGAACTTTGTAAAACCAAATCAAACCATGTCAGTCTTCTGCTCCTAATCCTCCAATGGCTCTGCCTGTCATACACAGAAAAAATCCAAACTCCTTCCCAAGGCTGAACAATATTATATAATTTGGTCCATGCTTTTCTCTCTCTCTCTCTCATTGTGCTCTGGCAACCCCACACTCAACCCATCTTCATCCTGGTCTCTGTAAGTGCCAAATACTATGCTTTCAGAGATGCTATCCCTGACCACCTTACCAAAAACAACTACCAGCTGCTCACTCAGCGTTCATCTCCTCCTGCCTTTTTTTTCCCATAACACTTATCATTTGCCTTATATACTTATGGTGAGTTTTCTTCTCATGAATCTGTAATAATATTTTATTCTTGATTGTAAAGTTTATTAATTGTGTGACAGCTTAGAAAAGTCTATCTATTTATAATGTTTTCTAAAACATAAACAAAACTTAATGGTTCCAATAAGAGCTTAAAGTAAGTAATAGAGGGGCGCCTGGATGGCTCAGTCCGTTAAGCGTCCGACTTCATCTCAGGTCACGATCTCACGGTCCGGGAGTTCGAGCCCCGCGTCGGGCTCTGTGCTGACAGCTCAGAGCCTGGAGCCCGTTTCGGATTCTGTGTCTCCCTCTCTCTCTGACCCTCCCCTGTTCATGCTCTGTCTCTCTCTGTCTCAAAAATAAATAAATGTTAAAAAAAAAATTAAAAAAAAAAAGTAAGTAATAGGTCTCAGTTTGGGGTACCTGACTGGCTCAGTCAGTAGAGCACAGAACTCTTGATCTTGGGGTTGTGAGTGTGAGCCCCACATTGGGTGTAGAGACTACTTAAAATTTTTGGAAAAAAAAAAAGAAATTGTGGAGAAAAATAATAGGTCTCAGTTTTCTTTTATCTTCAAAATGGCAGTGCTGGTGATGAGGTTAGTTTGAAAATCTTCATTGTCTATCTGTCCTCACCAGAATGCAAGTTCTATGAGGACACAAACTTTGTCAGTCTTGTTCAGTTCTATATCCCCAGTACATGTAACAGTGTTCAGCATTAAGATAATGCTTAATAAGCATTAACAAAATTAATTAATTAATTAATTAATTAATACGTGAACATGTACACACATATGCACTGACCCTGGGGCAGCTAGAAAACCTGGGTTCACTACCTCTTGGCCACATCCATTTACCCATGTTGCACACAGATGTGAGCATTTCCTAGTTTTCCATGATGTGGGAAATGAACTCTTCCTAAGTAAAGAAACCATTAAAAGACAGAGGCATGAGAAGTACTGGCATCTGTGGGAATACACATCGCAGGTACAGAACCCAGACTGGCACTGCTGTGGAAAGAAGAGGTGGGGTCAGGGAATCTTTGCTGGGGTGGCACCTCAGCAAACCAGATGAAGCAACGTGGGAAGCAAATTCTAGCACTGAATAGAGAAAGGAGACCATTTGACGAGCAAGTTGGTCTGCTGGGTGGTGATGTCTCTCTCTGAACTGAGTACATGAAGGGAAACAGGTTTGAAGGGAAAGACGGGGAGTCAAGTTTGATCATTTTTCCTGCCTATGCACAATATACCACTTCAGTGGTATAACTGATCAGTGCTCTAGCCAGCAACAGCTCTGGAAAACGAAAGCCAACAAAAATAATTCTTAGTTCTTCATGTGATGGGCCCATTAGTTACCCATTTTGTAATCTCTGTAACTTGGTACAATGCCTGCCACACAACACCTGCTTAATTTCTTCAATTGAATTACACTGAATCTTCTGATATATGCATTTTCATAGACATTTTGGTAAAGTTTTAATTAATTCCAGGTTGACAACTGAGTATTGTTTTTCTTTCCTTCTCCTTAGCGGTCTCTAATAACATTCTGAGATCTTCTTCTTGAGTTTATATGCATTCTTCTATACAGTTTTACCTCCAGGTCAACAAGCACTGTCCTTGCATAGCATATCCTCCATAAATAGGTATTCTTATAGGAATATTTATTCCCTTCTGATTCAAACGTGTGCCAAGTACAAAGATCCAGCTTTAGAACAGGACTCAGTAAACATTTTTCTTTTTTTTTTTTTAAATTTTTTAAATGTTTATTTATTTATTTATTTATTTATTAAGTTTATTTATTTTTGAGACAGAGAGAGACAGAGCATGAACGGGGGAGGGTCAGAGAGAGAGGGAGACACAGAATTGGAAGCAGGCTCCAGGCTCTGAGCCGTCAGCCCAGAGCCCGACACGGGGCTCGAACTCACGGACTGCGAGATCGTGACCTGAGCTGAAGTCAGACGCTTAACCGACTGAGCCACCCAGGCACCCCTCAGTAAACATTTTTCTATAAAGGGCCATACAGTCTCTGTCCAAACTACTCAACTCTGTCATCGTAGCACAAAAACATACACAGACAACACATAAACACGTAAAAATACAGTCATGTTTCAATAAAACTTTATTACAAAAATAGGAAGCAGACTGTATTTGACCCTCAGGCTGTAGTTTGCCAACCTCTGCTATAAAGTCATATAAATACAAATAGATGTATACATATGAATAGATACATGTAAATAATACATAGAATGTACAAATAATAAAATTCATTTTCAGCAATTTTGAGGAACAAAAAGATCAAAATCATACCCTTGCAAGATTGACTGAAATAAAACCTTTTTTTCTAAACTATAATACATTCGTTTCTCTTTTATATTTAACAACATCAGATTGAAAGCACACCCCAAGAAAAGACCAGGGGATCATTTCTGACCTCCCTCACTGCCAGCATTCTCTGATGTTATTGACAAGTGTTCTCTTCTCAAAAGGCTGCAGCCCAAATAATTCCTTTCATCTTCATTTTCACAGAGAAAGTTAATACCTAATTAAAATGCCAACTCAATTAAAGATGAAAATCTCAAGTTAGTAGCGACACCATTGAAAAAAAAGGCTAACCTCTCAGACTGGAATGATTTTTATAGTTTTTAAAGAAACCCAAATCTAATATTGTTTGTGATGTGTCCCACCAACCAGGGAGACAGGACTGAGTCACTTGGATCTGTCTCTGTCTGTGCTATAAAAGGAAACTTAATGTTCTGGTCAGGAACCACTAAAACTTAGTATTGATTTTCCGTGCTCAATTTCTCTTCTAAGCCTTGGTCTTTCACTTGAAGATAATCTCATTACTATGAGGAAGCTTGGGCAACATGGAATGAACAGCAGGAAACTAAGTTCTGTAAATGGATTTGGCTTCTTACTTCCATCTGCTAGCTTAGCCAGGCTGGTTTCCTCAGTTAGAACGTGGTGCTTCACCTCCTCTAGAGGAATATCCTTTTGAACACATAGAGTGTTTTGAAGAATTTAAAATTACCTCTCATAGCAAATAATTAACTGAACATTCATGGGCAAATTGATGAAATTTCAGATCTTGCTTTCCAGTCTTCTCTCTATGTATTTGATTTGATGATATCTGAGGCTCTTGCCAATTATTGGCAGAAACTAATTGGTTCAATGACAATTCAATCTCCTGGTTTTTTGTGCAGTAGTAACTCTTGAGCAACCATGCTCTTAATCACATTGTTCCTATAAGAAGGTTGAACAAAAAGATTTCTCTAAAAGTTTGGTCTTCAAAGGGAAAAACTGAAAACTATGAAAATGTCCAGCAATAGGAAAATTGTTAGATAACTTATAGCAAATTCATATGGAATATTCATTCATTATTCTTTTAGCAAATGTTTATTAGGTACCTGTTATGTGCCAAGCACTTTTCAGATACTGGGGAAAACAAAAGTGAACATGGGCAAAAGGGTCCCTGACCTCTGCCTTCTTGGAACTTACACTCCAAAGGAGAAAAATAGCAAAAGCCAAGTAAATAGGTAAGTGAATAAAGATAATTTCACAAAGTGCTAAGAAGGAAAAGAATGTGATGTGCTAGAGGCATTAGAAAACAAAGAAATGTCTTTTCATAATATGCTTACTGGTAAAAGTTAGAATACAAAACATAAGATGCCAACTATATAAAATCATACATTTAAAATATCCTTGAAGAAAATGTTTTGTTTTGTTTTGTTTAGAGAGGAAGAGTGTGTGAGTGGGGGAGAGGGGCAGAGGGAGGAGAGAGAGAATCTTAAGCAGGCTCCACATTCAGTGCGGAGTCCGACGTGGGGCTCGATCCCACAACCTTGGGATAATGACCTGAGCTGAAGTCAAGAGTCAGATGCTCAACTGACTGAGCCACCCACGTGCCCCGAGAATTTTTTTTTCAATATATGAAGTTTATTGTCAAATTGGTTTCCATATAACACCCAGTGCTCATCCCAAAAGGTGCCCTCCTCAATACCCATCACCCGCCCTCCCCTCCCTCCCACCCCCCATCAACCCTCAGTTTGTTCTCAGTTTTTAAGAGTCTCTTATGCTTTGGCTCTCTTCCACTCTAACCTCTTTTTCTTTTTTCCTTCCCCTCTCCCATGGGTTTCTGTTAAGTTTCTCAGGATCCACATAAGAGTGAAAACATATGGTATCTATCTTTCTCTGTATGGCTTATTTCACTTAGCATCACACTCTCCAGTTCCATCCATGTTGCTACAAAGGGCCATATTTCATTCTTTCTCATTGCCACGTAGTACTCCATTGTATATATAAACCACAATTTTTTTATCCATTCATCACTTGATGGACATTTAGGCTCTTTCCATAATTTGGCTATTGTTGAGAGTGCTGCTATAAACATTGGGGTACAAATGCCCCTATGCATCAGTACTCCTGTATCCTTTGGGTAAATTCCTAGCAGTGCTATTGCTGGATCATAGGGTAGGTCTATTTTTAATTTTTTGAGGAACCTCCACACTGTTGAGAATTTTTTAATATTAATAAAAATTATCTCTGAGTTGTGGGATGACAGATATCATTTCAGGTAGGATAGGCAAGGTCTTGCTGCTGCAATAAATAACTTTACTATTTCAGGGGCTTTAAACAGCAAAGGTTTATTCTTCATCATTCAGGTTCTGCTGATGGTTCTAGTTGACTCTCTTAGACAGCTGTCCTCTATCTGAAGGCTCAGTGTTACGTGGCCATATCAGCATGGGTTTCCACGTCACTGAGGCAGGGGTAGAGAGAGGCGCGGATTCAGACACTGGCAATTAAATGTTCTTACTCATCAGTGACACATGAACTTCCACTCACATTTCATCGGCCAATGAAAGTCACATAACTGTGCCTAACTTGAAGGGGGTGGGAAATACTATCCATTCATGTATCTGGAAGGAGAGGAGAAGCAATGACTGGTACACAGGGTAACATGAGCCCAAAAGTATTTTTTAGTTTCTTTTTTATACTTTTCTATATCTTTCTTATCGTCTTTAGTGAACATGCATTTGTTTATGACTGAGAAGGAAAGGGTTTTCTTTGAAAGCAAACTGACGCGGATTAAAAGCAAATTATTCTGTGATTAAGTAATTCCTTGTGGGATACTGTCATCAAACTTTGAAACACCACTCATACCCCTAAACAAGAGGTAGCCTGTGGCTTTCTGATTAATTCATCAAGTTCTTAGAAGTGATAGGAATTAAGCACTTATTGGGTGCCCCTTTCTTTTACAGGCTTAGACATGCATGGAGTTATTAAATATAATATGGCTTTAATAACAGGATTGGAAGAGGCCACAATGTGACGATTTCTAAATTTGGGGTCCTGTCCTCTGTAGGTGAGCATTTGTATGTTAGTCTTGACTATCTCATTAAACATTCTGGAAGAAGAGAAAAAAGAAACTAAAACATGTCTGGACTGCAGCCAGCCAGTTGTAGATGAGAAGGAAGTGAGGGCAGAACCTCTTGCAGCACATGCAGTGCACTTCTGTGCATTTGTTCGTGGCAAGTGCTTAATCTGTTTTGGTTAAACTGACTTTAGAAAATTAAAACATCACAAAAAATAGACATTGAACAAAAAACTAAGTGGTTATTTTATACCAGTGATTCTCAATTGGAAGTGATTTTTCCCTCAAGGGACATTTGCTCAAGTCTGGAGTCATGTTTGGTTGTCATAACTTTTAGAGCGTGGGGGGCAGGCAGGATGCTGCTAGCATCTAGTGAGTAGAGGCCAGTGATGCTGCTGAACATCTTGCAACGCACGGGACAGTGTTCCGTGCTACATACACGTACGCAACAAAGAATTATTCTGTTCCAAATGTCAACAGTGCCAAGATTAAGAAAGCCTGCTTTAGGTCAGGTTCAGAGCCGTTGCCTGAGAGCATCTCTGAGATCCAAATTCACCCCAGAAACTGAAGTTTTCTGCTCATTTGTCCATCAACCAATATAGAATCCTTTCAGCCTCCTAGATTCCCACTACATTCTTACTAACTTTCTGGAATGGAGTGAGGTGGCTTTGTCTTCCCCTCTCTCTCTCAGCTTTCAGTCTATACACACTGATGTCATAATATCCTCTATATGGAGCCCGGTGTTGATATGCAGCTTTAGTCACTGAATCTCACAGAAGCTCATCAGTGTCTTCAGCCAAATCTTCTTCTTTGTTCTGATTTAAATAAAGCCCTTCTTTTTTTTTAATTGTTTTTTTTTTAACATTTTTGTTTATTTTTGAGAGAGACAGAGACAGAGTGTGAGCGGGAGAGGGGCAGAGAGAGAGGCAGACACAGAATCTGAAGCAGGCTCCAGGCTCTGAGCTGTCAGCACAGAGCCCGACGCGGGGCTTGAACTCATGAACCGCGAGATCATGATCTGAGCTGAAGTCGGATGCCCAACCGATGGAGCCACCCAGGCGCCCCAAAATAAGGCCCTTCTTTAAGAGCTCTTCTACAAGCGATCCAATAAGATGCTACAAAGTATGCCAAATCCAATTTCTTTCCGCATTCTTTCCTACTGTTTGGAAAAACCAGTCCTCCCCTAAGCCACTAAGGTCATTCATAAACCATGCCAAGATGACCACATTAAAGGAAGTGCAATCTTAATGAGGGCCCTGACACCCACCAAGTACTAATGAGAGGGCAGGATTGGCCTCTTAATCAAGAGTTTCAAGCGTGCGCAGAATATTAACAGACGTTTTTTTATTCTGAGGCAAATGGCTCTCTCACAACAACAGAGGTGATCCACTAATGTCTGATTCAGATGCTCTGTCACAGAATGAATCAGCAGAGCTGTTAATAAGTACTGCAACAGTACAGCACACAGCATGAACAGTACTGGTTTTCAATGTGTTCCCTGTTTTCATGGAAGCAGTTTTCTTCTGGCTCAGAAGCTGATGTGTGGTCCACTGTGATGAGGTTTTCTACCTCTCACTGAGTAAAGTGCATTAAACTGGTGGACAAGGAGCCTTAAGGATGCTATGGAAGCCACAGGTGAGGAATGGAGGAGAGAGTCCCCATAAATGGTGCTCTCTCCTTGTGCGGTCCAACTTTCTCACCCCAGACACTGAGGGTAAAATGCTAAAGATGAGTGCCTTTATTTTCTACGAGGCAGAACAAATTACTAAACTTAGCAGCTTAGAACAACATACATTTATTATCCCACACTTTTCATGGGTCCTTGGCTGGGTCCCCTGCAGTCAAAGTGTTGGTGGGAAGAGGGGTCTCACCTGAGACCCACGGACTTCTTCCAAGGTCATTCAGGTTGTTGGCAGAATTCAGGTTCTTACAGTTGAAGGACTGAGGCTCTCAACTCCTAGAAGGCATCCCTTTCCATAGATTGTTCACAATATGATCGCTTGCTTCTTTTTTTAAATGTTTATTTATTTATTTTCAGAGGGTGAGCGAGTGAGAAACAGAGAGAGACAGAGAGGGCTGGGGAGGGGCATAGAGGGAGAGAGAAAATCCCATGCAGACTCTGCTCCATCGGTGCAGAGCCCAGTGTGGGGCTCTGGCTCACAAACCATGAGATCGTGACCTGAGCTGAAACCAAGAGTCAAACGCTTAACCGACTAAACCACCCAGGCACCCCTATGGCTGTTTGCTTCTTCAAGGCTAGCAGGAGAGCATCCCTCCTGCTTCAAGTCTCGTCTCTCAGGAAAGGTCTGGACTCTCTTTTGTAGGGCTCCCCTGGTTAGATCAAGCCCATCCTGGATTTTCTCCCTTTTGATTAACTCAGAGACAACTGGTTAGGGACCTTCATTACATCTGCAAAATCCCTTCACCTTTGCCACGTTATATTAGTTCAAAGCAACTCACAGGTTTTACCCATGCTCAAGAGAGAGGATTACACCAAGGTGAGGATTGCATGGAGTGGGAATCATGGGAATCGCCTTAGAACACTGTCTCCCAATACAAACTTGTGAATGTTGAAGCTGACAGCACTGACTGAGAAAGAGTATATATGTTGGATGTCAGAGTTCATATCCTATACAATAGGATGACAGCTTGAAATAATAGGTCAAAAGTAGCAAAAAGAAACTTGAGACCCATACTTAGCTTTTAACACAGGAGAGCTGGCTTAAAAGCAGTTCCTGGAAAAAGACTTGGGTTTTAACTGTTTATAAGCACAATAAGTAATGTTTGTATAATGTGATTTTTTAAAAGCTCAAAATGTAATTTACAGAGCAATAATAAATGTATAGAGCCCAGATCAAGAAAGAAAACATAAACAGTGGGCTTGGTATCGCATGTGCCAAACTGCATCTGGAAAATTTTTTGGCAGTTCTGGGTTTGACATTTTAAGCTGAACATTACTCAAAGGAAACCTTGAAATGAAATCATATGAAAAATGCTTGAAGGAATCATGGATGTTTATAAAAGAAACTGAAAAGGAAACAGAATTGCAACTGTGTATGAGTTGAGGAAGCAGAAATAGGACTCATAGATGAGAGTACAAGAAAACATATTTCCCTTCAGTATAAGAAATATAATTCTAATATTTAGAGTTGTACACAAAGGAAATAACTTGTGGGAAAGAGAACTCATACTTAAAGCTAATCCCATCCACAGATGCTCTTGATTCCTTTCCTACCCCCATTAATTATGCCCTCTCTCACTTTTACTTTTACCCAACCTGTCTTCTCATTGGTGATCATGCATAGGGTTTTCCTATCACAAACATAAAGCAAACTTCCTAGGCCTCACGTCCCACCAAACTACTGCCTCTTTCTCTCATCCTCTTTAAAGCCTGGCCTTCTGAGAGTGGTATGCACTTGTGATCTGCCCTGCATGGCCTTCACTCCTCTGTCAGTCCACCCAGTCTGGCTTTTGTCCCACCGAGCCACCCAAACTAATCTTTGTTTTGTCACTGTGGATAAATGCTCTTTGCAATTTCTCTTGCATGACACTATTGACTACATCCTCCTTTTTAAAATAATCTTTCCTTGGTTTCTCCAATATTATACTTTCTTGCCACTTCTCAGACTCCTCTGGCCACTCTTCTAAGCCTCCTTCGTGGACTCCCTCACATCTAACACACACTGATGTTCACTGATGTTCCACCAGGCTCTGTCCTGGGTCTATTCTATTCTCTTTCTACATGGCATCATTTGCTGTTTCAGTGACTCCTATTGTTCTAATTGCCATTTATACATTATGAGACCTTACTTCCAGTGTAACTCTCTTTTCTGAAATCTATGTCTCTATCTCCAAAGACCAACTGGAGGGCTTCATTGGAAAACTCCAGAGTCACCCGAAACTCAATGTGGCCAAATTTGAAATCATAATTCTTCACCTTGCTGCCCCCCCCCCACCCCGTCCCGACCCAAACCCTCCTCCTTCAGGTTCTCCATTTCAGAGAACGGTTGGCAAGATGTCATCCTGGTCCTCACTCTGATCCTTACCAGTTCTCCCTAGCCTGTCAGTCTACAAGTCCTGAGGACACTCTCTAGATCCATCTAATTTTTTCCATTCCCACTAATACTACCTCAGTTTAAACTATCAACTTCTCCTTGGATTACATCATTAGCATCATTTAACTTCACTAACATTTATCGAATAACTGGTCTGTCTATCTATCTATCTATCTATCTATCTATCTTCATTCATGTATTCCTCAAAGCAACCCTATGACAATATACACTCTTATTTCTCCCATTTTTGGAAATTGGGAAACTAAGGCCCAGAGAAATTAAGAACCCTCCCCATGTTCACACACCTAGCAAGTGAAAAACCAGGTTATGGACCTGCAAGCTCAAGCAGTTCACTATGTGTTGTAACGGCTAAATATTTCTTGAATCAATAAACTAAATGGATTAAGTAAATTATAGCTGATTGAATGCAAAAGGGATTGTGTCTGTGGGTGGTAATTTGGACTACAGAAGTATTTCTCAGTTGTCTTTGCATAGAACTTTAAAAAAGTTCCTATCAATTGTGGTCTCATATTTTTGCCTAATACAATACCACATACTTGGTTTCCACAGCAATATCAAATACAATAAAAGTTTCTAAACACTTACTCTCCATTTTCCTTTACTCAATCGTTATGGGCCAGTAAGAGATGTGGACTGGCACCAGTCTGTGGATGACACTTTGAGTTCCATTGGATTAGAGGACCCATGGGGTCCCTTCCAATTCTAAGATTGTGTATTCTGTAGCACTGTAAGCAAGACCCAAAGGGGAAAAGACTTCTCTGTTGAGAGTTTATAATGAGCCAGTGGAAACCATCTACTCTAAATTCACCAACCAACAGAGTGGTATATGCTACGCACTGTGGTGAGGAACCACACACACATTTAAAAAGAAGCAGAATACACGTTCCTCCGTCTTAACATAAATCTAGTAGGGTGGATTTAACCAATACCTCCAAAATGGGGAAGGGAAAAGAGTGTGGTTCAGGATATGTCCTATAAGAATATACAGACAGAAGACCTCATTCAGGTGGCAACTATTGGGGATGTTTCAAATATGGAAGACTATTCAGCAGTTTCTTTAAAAATTGAGACTTGCTCATTAATACTGAAACTGAAATATATACAAGAGATTTTAAGTGAAAAAAAAAGCAGCCAAATATGGTCAACATGTGTAAATTGCTATTGTTGATTTTATATCCAACGAGTAACTTGTATTTGGAATATACAAAGAAGTCTTATAACTCATTTATAAAAAAGACAAATAACCCAATGAAAAATTGGCAAAGGATCTAAATAGACATTTCTCCCAAGAAGACATAAAAATGGCTGATAAGCACATGAAAATATGTTCAAAATCATTAGTCATTAGGGAAATGCAAATCCAAATTGCAATGAGATTTCGCTTCACACCCATTAGGATGATTATAATCAAAAAGACAGACAATAACAAATGGAGAAATTGGAATGTTCATATGTTGCTGGTAGGAATGTAAAATGTTGCAGCCACTTTAGAAAACAATTTGGTAGTTCCTCAAAATGTGAAATACAGAATTACTACATGACCCAGCAACTGCACTCCTAGATATAGACACAAGAGAAATTAAAACATACATTCACACAGATGTTCATAGCAGCATTGTTCTATGTTCCTAAAAATAGAAACAACCCTAATGTCCATGAAGAGACAAATGATGAACAGATAAACAAAATGTGGTATATATCAAAATATACTGAAATATTATTCAGCAATAAAAAGAAATGAACTACTAACACATGCTACAACATGAATGAGCTTTTCAAATATTATGCTAAGTGAAAGAAGTCAGTCACAAGGGATCATGTATTATATGATTCCATTTTTATGAAGTGTCCAGAATAGGCAAATCATAGACACAGAAAATAAATTAGTGGTTGTCAGGAGCTGAGGAGGAGGAGGGAATGGGCAGTGACAGCTAATCAGCATGGGGTTTCTTCATGGGATGATGAAGATGCTCTAAAAGTACATTGTGGTGGCGGTTGCACCTTTGTGAATATATAAAAAAAACATTGAACTGTCCATTTTAAATGGGTAAAATGTATGCATGTGAATTATATCCCAATAAAGCTGTTAAAATAATTGTTATTGCTAGTTCCTTGGAGCAATTCAGAGACAGATAAACAAGAAGGATTATTGATCTGCTAAAATAATTTCTATGTTTTTATGCATCTCTAAAGTGAAAGCTATGGCCCACTGTTCACTAACTCCACTAGCATTACAAAAAGTAAGGCATTAAAACTGACAGCGATTTTATCTGCATAGGCACAGCTTAGTGAAACATTCCAGGTGAGGAATTAGTATAACAGGTTGGTGCAAGACAATGTTTTACTAAAAATAACAACATACCCTTTAAAATACAAATTCCTCTAGGGGCACCTGTGTGGCTCAGTCATTATCTCACCGTTCGTGAGTTCAAGCCCCGCGTCGGGCTCTGTGCTGACAGCTCGGAGCCTGGAGCCTGCTTCGGATTCTGTGTCTCCCTCTCTCTCTGCCCCTACCCCACTCATGCTCTGTCTCTCTCAAGAATAAACATTAGGAAGGTGGGACGGAGGGGAGGGTGGGTGATGGGTATTGAGGAGGGCACCTTTTGGGATGAGCACTGGGTGTTGTATGGAAACCAATTTGACAATAAATTTCATATATTGAAAAAAATAAAAAATAAAAATAAAAATACCAACAGGAAAAAAAAAAACCAGCCTGAAGAACTTAATGAGGAATAAGAAGCTGGTCAATAAAACTGTAATAATGGAAAAAAAAAAAAAAAGAGTCCAACTCTTGGTTTAGGCTCCCATCATGATCTCAGGGATTGGTTCATGAGTTCAAGCCCCATACTGGGCTCTATGCTGACAGCGCAGAACCTGCTTGGGATTCTCCTCCTCACTTTCTCTCTGCCCCTCCTTGGCTCACGTGCTTTCTCTTTCTCTCTTAAAATAAATAAATAAACTTAAAAAAATGAAAAAAAAAAGAATAAACATTAAAAAATTATAAAAAAATAATAAAATACAAGTTCCTCTCTTGCCTCTAAAATTAACAGCTATTCATCTATTTGTATTTCTAAAACTAAAATGTTTTGACAGTTCCTAGTTGTGAGATATATGAAATATCTTATGAAATTCTATTGAAAAAGAACCATTCCTTTAAGTCTTATAACCAGAGCTCACTCCAAGCAGGCAAGATGTTGAACAGGGATCATGACCATCACTTAAACACATGACTTATCTACTTTGGGTCTCTGTACACTTTGGAAACTAGGACATATTCTTCAATTTTCAGTTTGAGATAATTTCAAATTTAGAGAAAAGTTGCAAAAAAATAGTAAACAGAATTTCCATGTACCCATTATTCATGTCCATATTCACTAATTGTAGGTTTGTCACATTTGCTGTATCATAATCTCTCCCTCCCTCCCCCTTTTTTTCCTGAGCCTTCTGCAGACAGGATGCACATTTACAGCTTAATCCCTCAGTGTGGATTTCCTATGTATCCTAACATATTCCTAACATATAATCTTATATACCCACACTAAAGTTGTGAAAATTGGAAAAAATTAGCATTGATGCATGCAGTATTTTATCTAATCTGTAGTCCATGTTCCAATTTTATTGATTGTTCCAACAATATACTTTATAGCAATTATTTTCCTAGTACAGGATCCAGTCTAGTATCACACATCGCATTTAGTTGTCATGTATATTTAGTCTCCTCCAATCTGGAAAAATTTCTAAGCCTTTTATTTTTACTTTTGTCCTTCATCAATATTTTTTTAGTATTTTAATTTTTTATTAAAAGATAATTAACCTACAGTTTTACATTAGTTTAAGGTATACCATATGATGATTCAAAATTCTATCGGATAAAGGGCTAGTATCCAAAATCTATAAAGAACTGACCAAACTCCACACCCAAAAAACAAATAATCCAGTGAAGAAATGGGCAGAAGACATGAATAGACACTTTTCCAAAGAAGACATCCAGATGGCCAACAGGCACATGAAAAGATGCTCAACGTCACTCCTCATCAGGGAAATACAAATCAAAACCACACTGAGATATCATTTTATGCTGGTCAGAGTGGCTAAAATGAACAAATCAGGAGACTATAGATGCTGGCAAAGATGTGGAGAAACAGGAACCCTCTTGCACTGTTGGTGGGAATGCAAACTGGTGTAGCCGCTCTGGAAAACTGTATGGACGTTCCTCAAAAAATTAAAAATAGACCTACCCTATGACCCAGCAATAGTACTGCTAGGAATTTACCCAAGGGACACAGGAGTACTGATGCATAGGGGCACATGGACCCCAATGTTTATAGCAGCACTTTCAACAATAGCCAAATTATGGAAAGAGCCTAAATGTCCATCCACTGATGAATGGATAAAGAAGACATGGTTTATCTATACAATGGAATACTACTTGGCAATGAGAAAGAACGAAATCTAGCCATTTGTAGCAATGTGGATGGAACTGGAGAGTGTTATGCTAAGTGAAATAAGTCAGGCAGAGAAAGGCAGATATCATATGTTTTCACTCATATGTGGATCCTGAGAAACTCAACAGAAGACCACGGGGGAAGAGAAGGTGGAGGGGAAAAAAGTTACAGAGAAAGAAGGAGGAAAACCATGGGAGACTCTTAAATACTGAGAATAAACTGAGGGTTGATGGGAGGTGGGGAGGAGGGGAAAGTGGGTGATGGGCATTGAGGAGGGCACCTATTGGGATGAGCACTGGATGTTGTATGGAAACCAATTTGAAAATAAATTTCATTAAAAAAAATTCTATATATTCTTAGTGTTCATCAAGATCATAAATATTTTTATTAATTCAGTACTTATAAAGAGTATGGGCCAGTTATTTTACAGAATATCCCTTGATATGAGTTTGTCTAATTTCTTTTCTTTTATTAAAATTTTTTTTAGTGTTTATTCATTTTTGAGAGACAGAGAGAGATAAAGTGTGAGCAGAGGAGAGGCAGAGAGAGAGGGAGACACAGACTCCTTGGCAGGCTCCAGGCTCTGAGCTGTCAGCACAGAGCCCGACACAGGGCTCGAACCCATGGACCACGAGATCACAACCTGAGCTCAAGTCAGACTCTCAACCGACTGAGCCACCCAGGTGCCCCTCTAATTTCTTTTTTTTATGTTTGTTTGTTTGTTTGTTTGTTTTGAGAGAGAGAGAGAGAATGCTTGCACGTGAGCTGGGAAGGGGCAGAGGGAGAGGGAGAGGCAGAGAGAGAATCTCAAGCAGACTCCATGCTGTCAGCATGGAGCCCAATGAGGGCTCAATCCCACAAACCCCCGAGATCATGATGTGAGCAGAAATCAAGAGTCAGGCATTTAACCAACTGAGCCACCCATGTGCCCCTAAATATATATTTCTTTCAATGTTTTTTTTTTTTTTGAGAGAGAGAGAATGCTCATGTGTGAGGGGAGGAGGGGCTCAGAGAGAGGGAGAGAGAGAATCTCAAGCAGGCTCTGTGCTGTCAGTACAGCACCCAACACGGTCCTCGATCCCACCAACCATGAGATCATGACCTGAGCTGGAAATCAAGAGCCAGATGCTTAATTGACTGAGCCACTCAGGTGCCCCTGTCTAATTTCTCATGATCTGATTCAAGTAATGCATATCTGGTTGGAATACTACATAGGTGATGTTGTGTCTTTGTCAGAGTCTCATATCTGGAGGCACATGATGCCTTATTGGTGATACTGACTTTGGTATTTTGTTTTGTTCATTTGGTCTGCTTCCTTCATGTTTACAGGTTTTCCTTTTGTAACTTAAAGGAATTAATGAGGAGATACTTTGATAGTATATAAACATCCTATTCCTCATTAAGCTTCCTTCCTCCTCAATTTAGCAAGAGAATTTAAAATAAGCCTCACGATTAAAAATAAAATAGTCTCAATGACACAAAGAAATGAAAAGACTTTCCATGCTCATGAATTCAAAGAACAAAAATTGTTGAAATGTCTATACTACTCAAAGCAATCTACAAATTTAATGTAACCCCTAATAAAATACCAATAGCATTTGGCACAGAACTAGAATAAAAAAAATCCTAAAATGTATATGGAACCACAAAGGACCCCAAATAGTTGAAGCAGTTTTGAAAAAGAAGAACAAAACTGGAGGTATCACAATTCCAGACTTCAAGTGATGTTACAAAGGTATAGTAATCAAAACAGTATGGTACTGGCTCAAAAACAGACACCTAGATCAATGAAACAGAATAGAAAACCCAGAAATAAACCCACAATTATATGATCAATTAATCTTTGACAAAGCAGGAAAGAATATGCAATGGGAAAAAAGACAGTCTCTTCAACAAATGGTTCTGGGAAAACTGGACAGCTACATGCAAAAGACTAAAACTAGAGCACTTTCTCACACCATATACAAAAATAAACTCAAAATGGATTAAGGACCTAAATGTGAGACCTGAGACCATAAAAATCCTAGAAGAGAGCACAGACAATAATGTCTCTGACATCCTATAAGGGGTTAGTATGCAAAATATTTAAAGAACTTATACAACTCAACACCCATAAAACAAGTAATCAAATTAAAAATGGGCAGAAAACATGAACAGATGTTTCTCCAAAGAATACATCCAGATGGCCAACAGACAAATGAAAAGATCCTCAACATCACTCAACATCAGGGAAATACAAAACAAAACTATAATGAGATGTCACCTCACACCTGTCAGAATGGCTATAATCAAAAATGCAAGAAACAACGAGTGTTGGTGAGGATGTGCATTGTTGGTGAGAATGCAAACTGGTGTACCACTGTGGAGAACCGTATGGAGGTTCCTCAAAAAGCTAAAAGAACTACCCTATGATCCAGTAATCACACTACTGGGTATATACTCAAAAAATACAAAAACACCTATTCAAAGGAATACATGCATCCCTATGTGTATTAGCAGCATCACTTACAATAGCTAAATTATGGAAGCAGCTCAAGTGTCCACTCATAGATGAATGGATACAGAAGTGGTATGTATGTGTGTGTGTGTGTGTGTATACATACATACATATATATGTGTGTGTGTATATATATATATATATATATATATATATATATATATATATGTATATATATCATGGAACCTTATTCAGCCATAAAAAAGAATGAAATCTTGCCATTTGCAATGACATGGATGGAGGTAGACAGTATTATGCTAAGCAAAATAAGTCACTCAGAGAAAGACAAACACCATATGATTTCACTCATATGTGGAATTCAAGAAACAAAACAAAAAAAGGAAAAAAAATAAAAGAGACAGAAAGAGAAACCAAGAAACAGACTCTTAACTACAGACAACAAACTGATGGCTACCATGGAGGAGGGGCGGGGAGGAATGAGCTAAATAGGTAATGAGGATTAAGGAGTGCACTTGTGATGCACACTAGGTGATGTATGGAATTGCTGAATCACTATGTTGTACACCTGAAACTAATAAACACTGTATATTAACAAAAAATAAATTAATTAATAGTCTTGGGGCACCTGGGTGGCTCAATCAGTTAAACATCCAACTCTTGATTTTGGCTCGGGTCATGATCTCACAGTTCGTGAGTTCAAGCCCCACAGTGGGCTCTGCACTGATAGCATGGAGCCTGTTTGGGATTCTCTGTCTCCCTCTTTCTCTGCCCCTCCCCACTCACGCTCTCTCTCAAAAATAAACATTATATAAATAAATAGATAAATAAATAAATAAATGTCTCAGAACTCTTGACATGCACAGAAATTATCTTCTTGCTACATGTTTGTATTGAAGTTGTCTTAGATTATATATACTCAGGTGGGCAGGAACTAGACTGTGAAACTTACTTGATAAGAATGCAACAGTGATATGGGTTCATAATAACAATGAAAAATTCTTAGCAGCAGTGAAATATGAGCTTAGGTTGAATATTTCAGGTATGATACATCCGTTCTATGAAATGCTATGCAACCATTTTTTAAAAATCAAAATAATTTTATATATATTGAAATTGAAATATCTCCAAGGAATTTTCATGGGAAAAAAGCAGGATATATAAAAGTATGCACAGTATAATCCCATTTACGCTTTTTAAAACTATATTTGTACTTTTACATATTAATGTATGTAAATTTATAATGACTTGCCTGAAAGAATACACACCAAACTGCTAACAGTAATTATCTCTCTAGAGGCAAATGGAAAATTGGAGAGGGCATGGTGCTTGCTTTGTGGGGAATAAGACATTCACTTTTTAGTCTAGATACCTCTGCTTATGGAACAGGAATGTATCTATGTTTTACTAAAATATATATATATATATATTTGAAACATTTATTTGCCAAAAACACCTACATTAGCATGATTTTTAAGAGCTACATTAGCATGATTTTCAAGATTCCCTTTTTTGACAGTCTGACTACTATTTATATGAATAAAAGACCTTATAGATAAATGAAGTCTCCTTTGCCTCTATCTCACTGATATATATGTGATATATATATGTATATATGTATACTGTGATATGTGTATTTATACACACACATACACACACACAAACACACACATATATATGACATGTATGTGGTACTCCTGAAAAATTAAAAACTGAAAACCAATTTTCTACCGTTCTCTAATATTCCCAACTATTTAACCTATAGAGATTTCAGTTCATCAAATTTAACTTGTCAGTGCTCTAGCAAACCAACAATGTAATTAGCCTCCAAGAACATTTACTAAACAGACCTCAGACATTTGCTCAGGGAAGTAGAGATGTGAAATAGTGCAGAGTTAACACAGTCACTTTTGGTCTTTTTTATTGTGATTTATGTGGAGAGTGTCACATAGCACTTTGAGTGGCTGCTATTTTTGAACTTGTTATCCATGGAAAATTTCAAAAATATACAAAAGTAAACCGTACTTCAATGTATCCATCATCCAGTTTTAATCCATCAACTCAGTTAATTTTGTTTCAGCTTCTACTGTTGGGGTACAATTCCCCATAGGTCTCTTGTGTTTCTGTATATTTTGTGACCAGAGGTGCTGACTGCCTTGTTATGAACTATCTTTTCAAGGATGCTTGTATAGTAAACAGTATTGGAGAATTAAGATAGTGTCTCTCTTCAGAGCAGAGGGTAGATTTGTTTACTGACCAGTATGGCAAAGATAATAGCTCCCAACAAGGCAAGGTCAGGCAAGTGCCCATTATATAGTGCCCATTATAAAAGATTCAGGGGGTGCCTGAGTGGCTCAGTCGGTTAAGCGTCGGCTCTGGATTTTGGCTCAGGTCATGATCTCATAGTTCATGAGATCAAGCCCCACAGCCAGCTCTACACTTCTGCACGGAGTCTGTTTGGAATTCTCTCTCTCCCTCTCTCTCTGTCCCACTCCCCCAAGCCAAAAGAAATAAATAAACTTCAGAAAAAAGATTCAGGCTCTCTAAACTCAGTGAACTGCCTGCTTGCACAACATCTACCTGGGCCACTTCCCATTGCCCACTGGGACTTGGAAAGCAAGAGGGATCTAATGTGAACATGAAAGTCATGCTGGTTGCTATTCAGTGAAAAATAAAGTCCTTTACCTCTGACCCAGCTTCTTCTGCCAACATTTATGAAACTGTGGCCAACTAACTTGTGAGCTTGCAAGTCAGGTAAGATCTAGGACTCTTCAAAGTTCTTGACATCCACTTCCTCTTTCCCATTTTAATTTGAACAAATCACAGACACTACATTATTCCATGCATAAATATTTTGGTAGGTAGAAACTATTTTGAATATTCTTTGAAACTATTAAAATCAAACGTGATAGAACTTAATTCCATACAAGTGTTTATATACATATGCTAACACTCCAGGGATCAAGTTTGGTAACTACAGGCCCATGATCTCTTCTCCCAAAGAGATTCTTGGGACCAAATATATTTCAATATCCAGACTTCTCAAATTTTTAGAATGTCATAGAGAATGTAAACTCTGTACTAAATAACGTTTGCAGTGGGCTTGGGGCAGCCCACAGTAAGTGAACACTGGCATTTAAAAAAATTTTTTTTTAAGGTGTATTCATTTTTCAGAGACAGAGACAGAGCATGAGTGGGGGAGGGGCAGAGAGAGAGGGAGACACAGAATCCGAAGCAGGGTCCAGGCTCTGAGCTGTCAGCACAGAGCCCAACGTGGGGCCAAACTCACAGGCCATGAGCTCATGACCTGAGCCGAAGTTGGACACTTAACCAACTGAGCCACCCAGGTGCCCCTGAACACTGGCATTTTTGCCATGAAACACGAATGTTCACACAAAGTAGGATAGAGACTGTAATCTTTCTTCAGTTTAGCTCAAACTTTGTCACCAAATATGTTACAAAAAACTATTGCCTGCCAGAGTTTAAGAATTTTCAGGACTGCAGATAGGAAACTATGGACCTGAACTTCTTTCATCAGGTTCAGGATTTAGGCCCTCAGCATCTTGATAAGCAGAACCATTAAAAAAACAAAAACAAAAACAAAAACAAAAACAAAAAAACAAAAAAAACCTTTCACAGACTTTTTGTTAATGACTTTGGCCTCTTTTAAAAATAGGGTCAAAATGAAGTTCTTTAAGGCATTGATAAGATTTCAAATCACATGTACTATATTTGACTATATTATGATGTGTGATATTTTATCATGTTTCCATTTTGTGAGCATTAAACATTTGTGAGTTCTCCTGATCAAAGCAGAAAATGAATGATAAAGTCATTTGATGAACTCAGATTTTAAAGTCACATACAAAAATTAGAAGGCAGGATGTTTAATCAAGGATGAAGAAAAACGGGACCTGGCCCAGATCAAATCATGTCTGTAAAGTTAGGGGTTATTTATAGCTGTGTTCACACAGCAAAAGGAACAAGACTGACAGTCTGTACACAAATTGTGTTCATGTAAGACAGAGAAAGCAGAATGCCTGTACACAAATTGTGTTCATGTAAGACAGAGAAAGCAGAATGCCTGGGAAGCCTTTTTTCTTCTGCTGTCCTGCGAAGGAGAGGTATGTAGAGACTGATACACTTAAAGCTAACATGGATGAATTTAGAACAGATAAGAACATGGTCCCAGAACACTTGACTTCTCTAAATAATACCTACCTCTTCAGGTTTCATGGATTACATCTTTGAGTAGGAGGAAAGAATATCGCATTATTTACTGAATATCTACTATGTATCTGACAACTTGCCAGGTGATTTTTGTACTGTTATCCTAATAAGAATAAAGAAAGTAAAGTTCAGAGAGATTGAATAATCTGAATGAATGAATGAATGACTTTATGTGGACAAGCATTTGTTACAGTTTGCTAGGTGCCAGGCATTGTTATATATATATATATATATATATATATATATATATATATATATATAACAATTTATATATGTGTATTAACACTATATATATATATATATGTATGTATGTATACATTTCAAATAAAAAAATTTTTTTTAATGTTTATTTATTTTTGAGAGAGAGGGAGACAGAGCATGAGCAGGGGAGGGGCAGAGAGAGAGGGAGACAGAGCATGAGCAGGGGAGGGGCAGAGAGAGAGGGAGACACAGAATCCGAAGCAGGCTCCAGGCTCCAAGCTGTCAGCACTGAGCCCCACGCAGGGCTCAAACTCATGAACTGCGAGATCGTGACCTGAGCCAAAGTCGGATGCTTAAGTGACTGAGCCACCCAGGTGCCCCTCAAGTTTTTTTTTTTTTTTTAACATTTATTCATTTTTGAGAGTGAGAGAGACAGAATGTGAGTGGGGGAAGGGCAGAGAGAGAGGGAGACACAGAATCTGAAGCAGGCTCCAGGCTCTGAGCTGTCAGCACAGAGCCCGACGTGGGGCTAGAATCATGACCCATGAGATCATGACCTGAGCTGAAGTTGGACGCTTAACCAACTGAGCCACCCAGGCGTCCCCATATATATATATTTCAATACACAGATGAATGTATTGAATGAACGAATGAATGTATACATAGATAAAAAGCCCAGGACTCCAACTTTCAGAGAGCTTCCAATTTAGCAGGAAAGACAGATATATAAGCACATAATTAGAGCGTAATTTGACACGTGTAGCTATTGTGGCTCAGGATTTAAAAATCAGACTATGGCCCTTAGAGATTCAGTGGGAAAAAAAAAGAAGGGAAATATTTTACCAATCAGAAGCTGGTGATAACCTATCCGAGTTCCTAAAAACACAGAAATTTAAGGTGTTCTTTTATATTTATATACACAGTAAGATGCCTTCTGAGAACTGCACTATGATCGACACGGAAGAGAGTCTTCGTGACCATTGAGTAGGCAAGGGGATACTGGTGTCATAAACAGGCAAATTCAAAAAGCTACAGAAAGGGGTGCTGATAGCTGTGAGGGTGTAGAGGGTTACAAGGTCAGTGTCATTCCCTTTTATAAGTTCTCCTAGCTTATTTTATTCATCTCCTCATTCCAAGGATTGACAGAAAGCTATTCAACCTATAGTTTGAAGAGTGCTCCCCCTTATTGGAAAAGGGAAAGATCATTTGCCCAACTCTCACCACTCAGAAGCTCTGCTGATACCGCGTATTTCTCAAAGATTCCAGACAATAATTTCATCTACTGGCTCTACTGGCTCTATTGCTTGGCTTCGTGCAAAGAACACAGGCTTTAGGTTAGCTTTCTCACCCTCTCTGAAGTACAGTTCCTCTCTAGTATACAGAATTTTTTTTAGATATAACCTAACATTTAAAAAAAACCAAAAACTTAAACATGAGACAATGACTTGGCAGAGAACTCATCGATCATTAGATAATGGCATCCTGGAGTTATTATTTTGAAGAATGTAAAATTGAATGATGCCAAAAACAATTAAACTCAGAAATAAATACAGGCTCCTGTCACAAGAAAAGAGGCATATTTGTACAAATGTAATTGAGGTGACAGCAAAAGCAAAAAAATAAGATAATTAAGAGCAAAATAATGCAATTACAGTTGACCCTTGAACAACACAGGGGTTAGGGGCACTGACTCCCTGTGCAGTTGAAAATCAGCATATAACTTTTGGCTGCCCAAAAACTTAACTACTAATAGCCTACTGTTGACTAGAAGCCTTACTGATAATATAAACAATCAATTAACACTTATTTTGTATGTTATATGTATTATATACCATATTCTTACAATAAAGTAAACTAGAGAAAAGAAAATGTTGTTAAGAAAATCACAAGGAAGAGAAAATAAATTTACAGTAATGTATTTATATTAAAAAAACAACACACATGTAAGTAGATCCGCATAGTTCAAACCCATGTTCAAGGGTCAACTGTATAATCTACAGTCAAGCACACCTCCCTCACCACATCACTATGGGTAATTTGTGCTGCTACCTTAGATGCTGGCCTTAAAATCAGGTGACACAGGTATCAGTTTCTTTGCCAGTTTGGATGCTGGCCCCAAGTCTCTTCCTTTACTTCCCTCTGGAGAGGAAACATGTTACACAGGCTTTGATAGGTAAGAGGAGGGAGACCTTCCCAGGGAGCCTGGAAGGCACACTGCCTGTCAAGATTGGCCTGGTGAAACCTCAGATGACAAGAAACCACCCAGAACTGACCAAATTCCTGGGGTTAGAGAAATACCACAGAGCAGGAGAGGGGCTTCAACTATGACCCAAATGACAAAATGTGCATGTTTCAAAGTGTCATCAAGGACCAGTCATGAATTCAGAAAAATCCAGCATAGGGGCACCTGGGTGGCTTAGTCGGTTGAACATCTGACTTTGACTCAGGTCATGATCTCATGGTTCGTGAGTTCTAGCCCCATGTCGGGCTCTGTGCTGACAGCTCTGAGCCTGGAGCCTGCTTTGGGTTCTGTGTCTCCCTCTCTCTTTGCTCCTCCCTCACTCATGCTCGGTCTCTCTCTGTCTCTCAAAAATGAATGTTAAAAAAAATTAAAAAGAAAAGAAGAAAAATCCAGCATAACTAACCTTTAAGGAGACAAGAGCAGTTGCCAAAGATCATGTTCACAAAGTCACCTCTCCTAACTGTGGGAGTTGAGTCACCTCTGCTCCCCTTGGCACTGACATTGAGACTTGGGGGACAGTTGGTATAAGTTCTCTTCCAGCCACTTCATGATTTTTTCTTATGTATTTATACGATCAGCAAAACCTTGATTTCATTCATCTCAGATAAGCAGTATTTCTTCCTTTCCACAAGCTCTTCCTCATGTCACCGCTGTCTGCTTAGGAAATTCTTCCTCATCACTCACCTCCCCAAACAACTTTCAGCAACACAACTCTCAGTAAACCTTCCTGACACCTACTCTACTCCTATACTCCAAAAACCACACTCAAGTGCTTGCATTATGAAATTTTCCTTAATGGTTTTTTCCTCCGTGTGTATTTCCTTCACGAATCTCTAAGCTCCTTCAGTCATTAACAAAGTCTTATTCCTTTCTGGGGTGCCATGAGTGTATTGTGAGGTGTGGCACCGAGTAGACAGAAAATTAATGTTTTGGACTAAAGAATAAAGCGTTAAAAAATCGGGGCTTAAATTGTTTAAAATCACATTAGTGTGTTTCATTTTTGTGCCCCCAATATTGTGTTATACATTTTGTAATTTTCTTAAATTCTTATTTAGGAATGGTAGGAAGCTTCTGATACAGCTCTCAATGATTCCTACCTCCTGGCATGCATACTCTTGTGTAATACCCCCTCCCCCACTTTGAGTGTAGGGTGGACCTAGTAACCAGTACAATATAGTAAAAGCAATGGGATCTCACTTCCAGGTTTAGTTTACAAAACGTCGTGACTTGTGTGTGTTCTCTTGTTGGCACCCTCTCCCGTCCTCCTGCGTGCTCCCCATGATGAGGCCAGTCACCATGAATGAGATGTTCTATGGAGAGGCCCACATGGCAAGGAACCAAGGGAGGCCTCATGAGAAACTGAAGGCTCAGTTCAACAACTCATGAGAAACTGAATCCTGCCAACAGGCACACGAGTGTGAGCTTGGAAAGTAGGTCCTTTACAGTTGGGGCCTCAAGAGAACTGGAGACCGTGAGATGCTGAGGCAAAGTGTCCAGTTAACCATGCCCACATGCCTGACCTACAGAAACTGTGGGATCAGAAATGTGTGTTGTTGTAAGTCACTAAGTGTTGGGTAATTTGTACACAGCCATAGATAACTAATACATTATTTATCAATCAGCTAGGGTTCACAGATGATAAAACCCAACAATAGCAAAATGCTGTTTGCTTTATTGTTAAGCATAATTATTGGTTTGCAATATGTATCAGCAAATTGTTCTTCAAAAATTCAAAACTGTGTTTTTCATTCACCAAAATGCCTCAAAGCTCACTTTATCAAGTCAACTTTGCATTGATTTGGGCTTCTGAAAAGCACCAGTTAAAAATTCAGGGTACTTGTACACATTCGTCCCCTAAGCATTTATCAGGTGAATATCATGTGCCCTGAGTTTGAGGCACAATTTCTCCCTAGCTTATATAATTTTATTTGAATATGGAGGGTACACTGTTGAAAAAGAAAGTTCCTGTCCTCAGAGGGCTAATATCTAGTGAGGTGACAGACATCTAAACAGATACTTACTTTCATTTCAAGTGATAGAAACCGTAGAGGAATGTGTGCATTGAAGGCCTATGCCCGCTGCAGCAAGGCAACTAATCCAACCTGAGAAGTGGAAATGTCTTTCAGAGCCTCATCAAGGATAGATGAGAGTCATAGAGATGAAGAGGAACAGGAAGAAGAAAGCAGGCCAAGTGGATGGAATAAACCAAGGGATTTATCTAAATAAATTCTCCAGAACATTACCTTTGGTCAAATAGCACTAAACACACTCTTAATAAGTCGGCTATTCTTTACAAGAAATATGTGCCCCATTATTATGAAGAAGAAGCAAAAACAAATTGGGATAATTCACACAACTGGATCAAGGCAATTAGAAACTGGACTCAGGATGATTTCCTTAAGTGCTTGAAGCCAGGGCCTAGTTCATAAAACTAGACTTGTCATCTCTCCTTTATTTATGATTCTGAAATGAACTTTAAACACTGAATGAGAAGATAATCAGGAGCTTCACAAATTAATGGCCATATAATTTCATTTCTGAAATACTTAGGCCCTGACTTCCCTCAATTAACTTAATAATTACCACAAAGAAAGCTCAAAGAACAGCATCCAAGGTGCTTTGAAAACTAAACAAAAACCAGCTTAGATTAAAGATCAGTAAATGAAATAAGCTTCTAGAGCTGGTGTACAAATTAATCTTTAATTGGATGTTAAAAGTGTTAATCAAGTAATGATTAAATATGATATATTTAAGTATGATATGTTTAAACTCTGGTCTCTCAAGGTTCAATTTCCTTAGCAAAATGCTTAACTCTTCTTATATTTCTTGAAAAAAAAGCCTTCCCTATTCTCCAAATGAAATGTATTTAAACCAAGGAATCCTTGCTTGATTCCCAACATATTTTTTACTTTCATAGTAATTACATTTTATACTAATTAGCAATAAACAAGATACCTTCCTGTGTTTGAGTTGAACTAAGTTCATAAGCTTTAGAGGCTGAGCCACTTAAGCATGGCTGGAACCAAGTAAAATACATAGCCTCACCTATGGTATATTTAATTATTGCTGCACAACTTGGTCGTTAGACATGTTCTCTCATTGAGGACTGAATGATTGCGTGATACAGGACCACACAAAAATCTCAGATTACAAAGAAGCTGGAGGTGGAGATGGATAGGATCATGTGAATTTCTCTCTCTTCTCTCTAGCCAGGAGGGAGAGGAACCTCTGGGAGATTCTAGGAATCATTAAATTGTTTACATGCCGCAACACACACACACACACACACACACACACACACACACACACACATGAGCATACCTCTACATGTCCCACAGTCTCCAATCCCACAGGTCAGCCTTATATACTCTACTATAAGGAGAATAATGTGCTTCACCTGAAATCTGTTTGCTTGAAATTCTGAATTCAAAATTCCTTTGGATGAATGTAATATTTACCGTTAGGTACTCTACTATATGTTTGGCACCTTTTAAAAGTTATCTCTTAAAATACCTTCTTGGAGGGCCTTCATCCATCATGTAATAAGCCTGCTTGTCTATACCACCATGTTGGAGAGGTGACATAGAGACAGAGACGCCCAGGATCCCCATCTGTTCCAGCCCCCAACTGTTTGAATTTCCCCAGCACAAGCACCAGACCTAAGAGTGAAGGAGTCTCTGAGATGGCCCCAACTCCAACCACTATGACTGAAACCATCTGCTAGGTCTCAAGAGAAACTGCCTGGCTGTGTCCAGTCAACCCCCGCTATGGGTAAGCAAAATAAGTGATTGTTATTTTTTAAGCCCCCGTTGTGGGGTGGTTTGATACCCAGCAATAGATAGCCAGAATAGTCTGAATAAGAACATCTGTGTGGATCTTCTTCATCACGGTCATTGCACCGTGTTTGTGGTCATCTCAAAGATATGAACCGTTTGGCAGCCACATCCTAACTTCCACCTCCAGCACTCAGTGTATATTCCTCTTTTAGCTGCACGTTGAGCCTACCAAGACAACCTTGCCAGAGAGAAAGGGACTGTTGTCAGGTTAATGAGGAATGTAGCTGCACTCACCCTCCCAAATGCATGGGTGCCTGTGTTTATCAGCATTTCACCTTGGCTTCCAAGATTTTCCTCCCGGACATATTGCTGTTCTGAGACACTCTTTACTTCTAGCCCTTCCAGCCCCATTGCCCTTAACAGGAACACACACTTCCACACCTTTATCTGTTATTATATTCCACTTGAACTACCGCCAGACTTGAACTGGCAATGCAATTTGGGAACCCATTCTAAAACTATTCACCAAGAAAAAAATGCAGAATATTTTATCTTTTAAGAAAACATCCCAAATTAAAAACTAATCTGCTGGCTCAAGGAAGTGTATTTCTCAGTTTCAAGAAAGTGTTCATACATGCTATAAGAGTTTAAGGTTACATTGTAACCATGAAGAATTATTTTGGCTTCAAAGAAGCATTTCTGTTATAAACTGTTAAACACACAGGCACACACATACAAGAATGTACAAAACTTAACAACAACAAAAACTTGCCTTGCTAAAAGGCAAACAGAAGCTATGCCAAATGTCCCTCTAGTAGACTACATAAATGAATAAGACACACATTAACCAATTGATAAATGGTAGGTTATCACTGGAGGAATCAAGGCTTACTCAGTAAACTTTCCCAGCAGGACCAATCCAATGTGACCCAGCGGGAATCTCACAAGCTCCAGGGAGCACTGCAGAGGCATGAGGCTAACTGCTGTAAATGGCAGGCTGTTCTCCTTTAAGGGTCTCTATGAGGAGATGGGGAAGAGAGCTATAGAAAGAAACACTCTAGTCTATGAGAAAATTCTCATTTTAGTGTTTAGCTCTTTTTTATTTTCCAAAGTGTTTTTGAAGTAAATAAATGTGTGCCTCATTGGGGCACAATCTCAGCCTGCTAATGTCAGGTTTAGAAAGGCAATCTGGCACATGGAGAAGAATGGGCTTTCAAAACAGCAGGGCTCTCTGCTTCCTGCTCCTGCTACCCACCTGCTGTGTAAACTTACATAAGTTATATAACCTCTCTGATCTTTGATTCTTTTTCAGTAAAATGGGGATTATAAGGCATGTGATTGTGGTAGGGCTTAAATGAGAGAATATTATAGCCAGTAGAGTCTTCTGTGTGTACTTGAAGAAAGTGTGTATTCTATTTTTCTGCGATAGAATGTTTTTTTTAATGTTTATTTATTTTTGAGAGAGAAAGACAGAGTGCAAGCATGGAAGGGGCAGAGAGAGGGAGACACAGAATCCGAAGCAGGCTCCAGGCTCTGAGCTGTCAGCACAGAGCCCGACACGGGGTTTGAACCCATGAACCACGAGATCATGACCTGAGCCGAAGTTGGATGCTCAACTGACTGAGCCACCCAGGTGCCCCTGGAATGTTTTATATATATCTTTTAGAGTCACGTATTCCCAAGTATGCTTCAAGTAAAAAATTTTCTTGTTGAAAAAAAAAAACTTTTACTGAGGATATTTGTTTAAAATAAAGCATATCAGAGGGGAGGTCGTGGGGGGATGAGTGACATAGATGAAGAGAATCAAGAGTATACTTACGATGAGCACTGAGAATTGTTGAATCACTATACACCTGAAACTAATAGAACACTGTATGCGAACTGTATTGGAATTAAAATAAAAAACTTAATAAAAAAAGAATACTGTAAATTGCCAGTTTGGTACTTAGAACACACGAGATATTAAATTCTTAATTATATACAATTAATTGCTAATGTTTCTTATTAAATTTTATTATTCTATTTTTCCATTTTGGAACATTATTTTATACTATTAATAAAAGGTATTATTTAAAGTAAACTTTTTAAAACTGTCTGGTCAAAGAGTCAAGAGACCTGGTTCTAATCCCAACCCTGTTCTTTCTACAACATATAATCTGCCCAAGTTGTTTTCCACTCATTTATGAGTTCCACTTTACTTTTGGTTAAAAACAAATAAGGGGTTTGGATTTGATGATATTGTCTCTCCTGACACAAACATTTTATTTTTTATTTTTAAAAGTAGGCTCCACGTCCAGTGTGGAGCCCACCACAGGGCTTGAACTCATGACCCTGAGATCAAGACCTGAGCCGAGATGGAGAGTCAGACATTTACTGACTGAGCCACCCAGGTGCCCTCTGACACAAACATATCAGCAACTTGATAACTCTAAGTTCATCTGAGTCTAATTTGTTTTCTTTGTCCAAGAAGGTTGACTTGAGCAATAAAAGCAAAAATTAACAAGTGGAACTATGTTAAACTTAAAAAGCTTCTACACAACAAGGAAACCAACAAAATGAAAAAATAAGCTACTGAATGAGAGAAAATATTTGCAAATCATATATCTGATAAGGGGTTAATATACAATTATATATATATACATATGTTTATTTATTTATCCATATATATTTATTTATTTATCCAAATATATAAAGAATTTATATAACTCAATAGCAAAAAACCCAAACATTCTGATTAAAAATTGGGCAGAGGATCTGAATAGGCATTTATCCAAAGAAGACATACAGATGGCCAACAAGTATATGAAAAGATGTTCAACATCACTAACCATCAGGGAAATGCAAATTAAAACCATAATGAGTTATCACCTCACACCTCTTTTGTTAGAATGGCTATCAACAAAAATACAAGAAATAAGTGTTGGTGAGGATGTGGAAGAAAGGGAACCCTTGTATGCAGTTGGTGGGAACATAAATTGGTGTAGCCACTGTGGAAAACAGCATGAATATTCCTCAAAAAATAAAAATAAAAATAAAAATAGAACTTCCTTTTGATCCAGCAATTCCACTTCTGGGTATTTAACTGAAGAAAACAAAAACATTAATTAAAAAAGACAGTACCTGGGTGGCTCAGTCAGTTAAGCATCTGACTCTTGATTTCAGCTCAGGTCATGATCCCAGGGATCCAGCCCTGTGTCAGGGTCTTTGCTGAGCATGAAGCCTGCTTGGGATTCTCTCTCTCACACTCTTCCTCTGCCCCTCTCCCCTGCTTATGCACATGCTCGCTCTCTCTCTAAAATAAATAAAATTTTAAAAAGATATATGTACCCCAATGTTCACTGCAGCACTTTTTGCAATAGGCAAGACATGGAAACAACCTAAGTGTCCATTGATACATGAATGGATAAAGACATTATGGTACACACACACACACACACACACACACACACACACACTGAAATATTATTCCATGAGAAAGAAGGAAATCTTGCCATTTGTGACAACATAGATGGGCCTTGAGGGGGCTTTGCTAAATGAAATAAGTCAGAGAAAGATAAATACTATGTGGAATCAAAAAAAAAAAATAGTTGAGCTCATAGAAACAGAGAAGATGGTGGTTGCCAGAGTCAGGGAGGTTGGGTTGGGCAAAATGAGTGAAGGTGGTCAAAAGGTACAAACTTCAAGTTATAAAATAAATAACCCATAGGGATGTAATGTACAGCATGGTGACTATAATTAATAATGCTGTTTTGCATATTTGAAAGTTGCTAAAAGAGTAAATCTTAAAAATTCTCATCACAAGAAAAAAACTGTAACTATGTATGGTGATAGATGTTAACTAGACTTATTGTGTCGATTATTTTGCAATAAGTACAAATAACAATTCATTACATTGTACACTTGAAACTAATATAATTTATTGGTCATTATATGTCCATTTTTTTAAAGTTGCCTTAATAAAGCATTAATTAGTGGCTTATGCTAAGGCCAATGGTCTAGAGAGCAGTGGTATGCCAGTAAACCTTAAAAATGTTGGCTCTCTGGGAAAAAAACAAAAAGAAAAAACTCTGTTTATAGTGTTAGCCAATTTCCATGTTATAAATATTCCCACCATGGCTAATTTGAAGCTATGAGTGAGATATCACTACAGGTGGAATAGGAAAGAGATATACACAACTGGCTCTCATGGCGCTTTCTCTAGCACATCACTGTGCCAAATCCAATGGACTGCACTGCTCACCCTTCATTCAGTTCCTGAGTAGTAAGGACATCACAAAGAAGAACAGCTCCAGGGATCAGGACACTTTATATTTTCAGCTTCAATTTAGGGCAGATACATAAATAAACCCTTGTTACCACACGAAATGCACCACTAAATTCACTGCCATTTTGGAAAAAAGAACAAAGGTTCTGGAGACCATGAAATACTGAATTGCAAACTCAATCTCCTTTTCTTACACTCCATTTTAATTCTTCACCTACTTTAAACTAATAAGAACAGATAATACACTTGACCTTAGCCTAAAGGCCAAGAAGCAATTCTTCACCTACTTTAAAACATTCATTAACATCAGACTATAAAAGCAACAAATGACTTCTAAAAGTTCTAAGTCAGAAAATTAGTAAAAGCAAATTTTGTCTTTTCAATTCCTTAATGCCCATATGAATGAAATTTGTCAAATCAACTCTCTCATTTGAAAAGTCAATCATCAATTGAACCATGGATGGACTCTGATTACAGGGTTCCCACAGATGTTGAAATTTAGAAAACCCCAGTCTACAGGGCGGGGCTACGAATGAGAAGCAAGCATGAGCATGCTTTAACACCTCATACATCATACAATCTGTCAATTGCCAAAGAACTAAAGCCCTGTAATCCATTCTAGGAGAAATCCTCAGGATGTAATCCACACCTTATTTTCTCACAAACTTGACATCTTTGATCATCAGACTTCTCAGTCCTCAGAGATGTGAAGTTGAAGAAACCTTCAAGAACCCAGTGTACTATTATGGGTAATGACAGCTGATATCTGACAGCCCAGCATACTGCCTTGTACAGTAGCTCCTAAAATTCACCTAAAGATTTAGAAAGGAAGATCCTAATAACTTGCACCCCTGCAAAGTGTTTAAGGTTCCTAAATTATCACCCTGAGTCAACATGGAAAGACCATTTTGATCTCACTATTGTCTGTGTGATGTAAGGAAAATATATGATATATTTTAGAAACATTCTCATCAAGAAGTTTTTAAAAGTACAATCTTTAATATCTAAAAAAATTGACCCATATGAAATAACTTATTCCTTGGAAATGTGCTATTGCTGTAGTTCTATACATTAAGGTACTAACATATAGAATGCTTACTGAGTACAAGGCATTTTGGAGATAAAGACTCCTAAAACAATATAGGGAATGTTGCTGTTGTTCTTCCCAGATCCCTTTACTCAGTCCATATATCCAACCCCTACACACTGTGAATGTTGGTTACTAATAGCTTGCAGCTGCCTCCTTCCTTAAAAAATACAGTCATTGCTTGATTGGGAGCTGTGTCACTGGGGAAGTCATTTCCTGCAAGAAGCAGCTTATTCTCATTAACTTAGAGACAAGGATGTACAAAAGTCCTCCCATTCCCACATTTGCCTAAAGGTGGAACCAACTTTGTGATACAATTTGTGCTCTAGAACTCCCCAAAGGATCAGAATGAGATAGTCTCCAGCTGATATCACAACCCTGCTTGACTCCTTCTCTTGTCCTGTACTGCTCCCCTCAATTCCCTTCTGAGAAAACTTCCTCAATAAGGTATTTGCAAAAAAAAAAAAAAAAAAAAAAAAAAAAAAAAGTCTACATCTCAGGGTCTACACTTGAAGTATCCAACCTAAAACAGACTTACATCTTTTTTTAAAAGAATATAAGACATATATAAATGTTAGCTCAACTATTAATTGACTACTGATTGCATGTAGAGGATTAAAAATGAAAGGGGACTTAGATGATATGTCCATTTCCAGCTAAGACAGAATAATAGGTGCCAGATTTAATTTCTTGACAGATACACCCAAAAAATGGAGATAAGGTATAAAAAATGTTTTTTATGACATTAATATCAGGCAACAAAAGACAATGATCTCCAAAAGATAAACAAATAAGCAAATGAGATGCACCCTATGATTGCTCAAGCTTACTGCAGGAAGGAAAAAACCCAGAACAGTCCTGACAGGCACCCAAATTTAGAACAGAGAGCTGGGATCCAGGGAAGCCAAGGCAGTAAGTTATCAAAGAAGAAAAGGCTACATAGAAAGAGAACTCTGGAGATCTGCAGAGGGTCCCCTCTGACTATTCAGCTGAGTATAGATCAGTACATGCACATGAGGAAAGGAACTCCAGAGAAGTTTAAAGGGATAAATCTCTGAAGATCTCACAGGACCAGGAATAGTGCTCATTCCTACCAGGCTGGATGGAAAACTTGAAATTCATAGGGAAGTGGGTAGAATACTGAAAAGGGTTTTGTCTCAGTAGTAGGGGAGAAATAACACTAGACTACTTAATGCTCTGATCTCACCTAACAACACTCAAAAATCAATACTCAAAAGTATAAAACTGTTTCCAAGTAACTTAACTGCCTCCCAGAACAAAGCTCAAGAATATTTACAGTAATCCAAAAATATATGGCACCCTATAAGACAATAGCAAAGAAGCAGGAAAATGACCCAAAATTAGAAAAAATTCAATGAATTAAAACTCATGCAGAAGTAACACAAACACAAGGAAAAAATTATAACTGGATTCCATATATTCAAAATATAGAGGAAAGACTGAACATATTAAATAGACACGTGGAAGATTTGAAAAAGACCCAGTTCAAATCCCTAAAGATTAAAATTATGTCTGAGATGAAACATACACTTGATGGAATTAATCGGAATTAATTAAGTAGCCACGTTAGCTACTGCAGAAGAAAATATTCGTAAACTTAAATACTTACTAATAGGAACAATTCAAAATGAAACATCCAGAGTTGGGAGTGTGTGTGTGGGGGGAGGAAATAGAATCAATGGTCTGTGAAACAACTTCAAATGGACAAATATATATATATGTAAAAAGAGAAGGGGAATGCAGAAGACAAAAAATATATTTGAAGAAATATGGACAAAAATTTTCAAATCTGATGAAGACTTTAAGCCCACAGATTCAAGAAGCTAAACAAATCCTCAAGTGCAAAAACATGAAGAAAACCACATATGACACTTACAATCAAAAATTTAAAAACCAGTGATAAGGAGAAAATATTAAAAGCCGCCAGAGGAAAAAATGCATAGTAAGTATGGGAGAACAAAGATAACAATGATAACGGATTTCTTTTCGTAAACAATACAAGCTGAAGGACAGTGAAATGATATCGCTGAAGTACCAAAAGAAAAAACTGTCAACCTAGAATTCTATACCCAGCAAAAATATCTTTTAAAAAAATGGAGGGGGCACCTGGGTGACTTAGTCAGTTAAGCGTCCGACTTCAGCTCAGGTCATGATCTCACGGTTTGTAGGTTTGAGCCCCACATTGGGCTCTGTGCTGACAGTCCAGAGCCTGGAGCCTGCTTCAGATTCTGTGTCTCCATCTCTCTGCCCTTCCCCCACTTGACTCTATCTCACTCTCATAAATAAACGTTAAAAAAATTTTTTTAAATGGAGGCAAAATATTTTTTTCAGCATACAAAAGACTAAATAATTCATTGTAAGCAGGCCTTATATATATGAAATAGTAAATAAGAAAAATGATAATGATGAAAATCTTGATCTACACAAAAACAGAGTACTGGAAATGGTAACCATATGGGTAAATCAAAAGAAATTTTTGTCATTATGTAAGTCTCTTTATAAGATAATCAGCCATTTAAAGCAAGAATATAAAAAATGTATTTGAGGTTCATATTATATGTAGAAGTAAAATATATGAAAATGATAGCACAAGAGTCAGAAGGGGAGAAATGGTAAGTTGTGGTAAGATCTTTATACTATATAGGAAGTAGTACAAGATCACTTGAAAGCAGACTGGGGTAATATTTTGTATTACTCGTGTGGGTAACTTTTTGTGTTATTTATATAATACTTTATAATATAAATAAGATAAAAAGCCACAAAAGAGATAAAATGGAATCATAAAAATTACTCAACGAATCCAAAATATGAGAGAAAAGGAGAAAAAAGGAGCAAATAAAAGATGGTAAAAATAGAAAGATGCTAGATATAAGTACAGCCATATCTATCATCACATATGTGGAGGAAAGACTCTAAGATGGCCCCCAATTATCCCTGTCTCCTTGTATTTATGCCCTCCTCTTGAGTGTAGATGGAACCTGTGACTTGTTTCTAACCAACAGAATATGAGATGTTACCATCACGACTGGAACTTCCATCTTGCAAGCAGACTCTCTCTATTAACAGTTTCCTTTGCTAGCCTTGATGAAGGAAGTCATCATATGAAGAAGTCCATGTGGCAAGTAATTGAAAGTGGCCTTCATCCTGACAGCATGCAAAGAACTGAATACTCTCATCACATTAGTTTAGAAACGGATTCTTTTTTCTTTGAGCCTCAGATAAGACCTCAACCCTGCCCAATACTTCAGTTGCAACCTTGTGAGATATCCTGAAGTAGAAAACTCAGCTAGGCTGTACCTGAATTTCTGACTCACAGAAACAGCGAGATAATAAATGTGTGTTGTTTCAAGCTGCTAAGTTTGTGACAGTATTATTCTGCAGCAATAACTAATAAAACATTAAATGTACATGATTTAAACACCCAATGAAAATGGAGATCATCAAATTGGATTAAGAAAAAAAAAAGAGGGGCACCTGTGTGGCTCAGTCGGTTGAGTGTCCGACTTCAGCTCAGGTCACGATCTCACGGTCCGTGAGTTCGAGCCCCGCGTTGGGCTCTGGGCTGATGGCTCGGGACCTGGAGCCTGCTTCCGATTCTGCGTCTCCCTCTCTCTCTGCCCCTCCCCCGTTCATGCACTGTCTCTCTCTGTCTCAAAAATAAATAAACGTTAAAAAAAAATTAAAAAAAAAAAGACCCAACTATATGCTACGTTTAAGAAATGTACTTTAAATATAAAGACACAAGTAGGTTAAAAATAAAAAAATGGAGAGGTGCCTGGGTGGCTCAGTCAATTCAGCATCTGACTCTTGATTTCAGCTTAAACCATGATCTCATAGTTCCTGGGATTGAGCCCCGCATCAGGCCCTGCACAGACAGCATGAAGCTTGCTTGGAATTCCCTCTCACTTTTTCTCTCTCAAAATAAATAAACAAACTTTAAAAAAATGGAAAAATATATACCATGTTATTCTGATCTAAAAAAAAAGCAGGAGCCGCTATATTATTATAAGGCAAAGTAGATTTCAGAGTAAATATTAACAAGAGTACAAGGTCATTTCATAAAGAGCGCAATTCAGCAAGAGGACATGACAATCTTAAATTTGCATGCACCTAATAAAAGAATTATTACATGAATTAAAGACTGATATAAATAGGGGCACCTGGGTGGCTCAGTCCATCAAGTGTCTGACTTCAGCCTAGGTCATGATCTCACAGTTCGCAAGTTCAAAGCACAGACCCCGCTTCAGATCCTCTGTCCCCCTCTCTCTGCCCCTCCCCTGCTTGTGCTCCCTCAAAAATAAATATTTGGAAAAATACTGATGCAAGTATAAGGAGAAATAGACAAATCTATAATTATACTCAGAGATTTGCCTTTTCTCAATAATTGAAAGAAGAAATGGACAAAAAAATAAGGATACAGAAGACTTGAACACCACTATCAACAAAATGCCTAGTTAACATTTATGCAACATTTCAAAATATTGCAAAATACACATTTTTCTTCAAGTGCATAGAGAACATTTAACCAAAATAGAGTATATTCTGGCCCATCAAACAAATCTTTTGTCTCTTTCTCTGTGGTATTATTAAATTATAGGTGCTGAAATTTCTATTTCTACCCTTAACCTTAATCACTGAAATTGTCAATGCGATTTCACAGGCAAGATGATGAGCAGGGCAAATCTCTACTATAAACTGTGCCAAAATCTCACTTTGGAAAAAGAAGACTTTATTTTTTTTTTAAGTTTTATTTACTTATTTTGAAAGAGAGAGAGAGTGCACAAGTGAGGGAGGGATGGAGAGAGAGAGAAAGAAAGAGAGAGGATCCCAAGGGGGCTCCACACTGTCAGCGCAGAGTCTGGCTCGGGGCTCGAACTCACAAACCGCAAGATCATGACCTGAGCTGAAATCAAGAGTGGGACGCTTAACCGACTGCGCCACCCAGGTGCCCCAGCAAAGGAAGACTTTAAAGAGGCAGATAAGATGGAGGTTGGGGGGACACTAGTTCACCTTTCTGAGAGTTCTAAGAGTCAGCTGAATTAGAGGTGTGTTCTTCTTCTTCTTTTAACATTTATTTTTATTTTTGAGAGAGAGAGAGAGAGAGAGAGAGAGAGAGAGCAAGCAGAGGAGGGGCAGAGAGAAGGGGACAGAGAGTCTGCAGCAGGCTCTGCACTGACAGCAGCAAGCCAGATGTGGGGCTTGAACTTGGGAACGGTGAGATGATGACCTGGGCTGAAGTAGGATGCTCAACTGACTGAGCCACCCAGGTGTGCCAACATGGTGTGTTCTAAAATGGAACCCCAAGTGGTCTAGACTAATCTATGCTCATAACAGATTTAGTTTTTGTTACCAAAAAGGTTGAAGCCTAGTTACTTTTGGCTCAAAGACATTATGTATATTGTAAAAGTTTGTTCATATAAGATGGCATTTAGATCATCAGTAATACTAGATTAATATTAGATTAGTAAACAAAACCCTCCAAGAAACCCAACATCTCAAAAGGAGAGATATTTCTATCAATATCTTTCCTGGTGACATTACTATGTCCAGGGGTGGGGAAATCATTTGGCTTGCAAGAGAATTTAAGATGATGCTATATAACGTTACTTGCTCTCCCCATGTGAAATCAATCAATAGTTTAATTCAACACTGCTACAATGTTCAATTGATGACTAGCTGTAAAACCAAAGCTATTAATGGGAAGATAATTCACACAAAGTTGCACTGATAGTGAATAAATGAGAAACTCCATAAAAAGGAAAAATGATGTGTAGAGGCTGCTTTTAGGCAACCTGGGTAAGGTAAAGAGGGCCCACAGCGACTACCGACTACCAGGCTGAATGCAAACAGGCTCATCAGGCAACCCACTTCAAACTATCCATAAGCCCTAACTGACCAATAGGCTACTTACAACCGAGCACAGGTACCAAAACAGAAAAACTCTGTACATTCCCATACTCCCTCACTCCCCCCTATAATTATAGCCCCTCATCACTGTCTCCTGGCAGACAGTCTCTCCTGTGCTGTCCTACCCGTGCTCCCTTGTGTGTATTCAGTAAATTTCTATCTCCTTTGTTCTACCTTGGATGAATTCGTTCACCACCCACCCCACCAGCCTCCACCCAGTCAGGTTGCCCCACACATGTTATTTCTCTTTAGGGTTGCTATAGAAAATCCTCAGGTATGTGTGAAGCATAATTGATTAGGTGGCAGTTTCTGGAACAGGTGATGACAATCCTTAAAAGCTTCAGGTTATTCAAACTCACTTTAGTGCTCAGTAACTTTGGGCAGTTTTGCAAAGAAAAGGGTAACATCTGGGTAACTATAACATGGGTTACTTTTTAAAGAGACAAATCTTTTGCAAATTGATACGACCATTCTGGAGGACAATATTTATCCAAATGAAAAAATGTGTGTACCTTTTAGTCCCCACATACTCACTGCTCAGATATGTCTACAAAAATGACTCCTCGGGCATCTGGGTGTTGTATGGAAACCAATTTGACAATAAATTTCATATATTTAAAAAAAAATGACTCCTTGGATATGCCCACAAAAGATATGTATTGTCAGACCGCTTTTCTAGAAAGTAACACAAAATCAATGCAATCTGGCTTAAACAATAAAGGAGGTTTGTTGGCTCAAAGACTTGGAAAATTCGAGTGTAAGATGTTTCATAGTTTGGGCTGGTTTGGGGGACATGAAGGAAACACCAAGGAAAGGGTAGAAAAGTGAGACAGGTGAGAAGAGAGCCAATGCTGGGTATATTATCAAGCTAATTTCCACTGTGGACAACTGGAGTTTAATTCCAGGGAGGAACCCTTGAGAGCCGGTGTAAAACATGTGCCTTCGAGGTAATCCACCCTAGGGGGGTGAGGTACGTAATGAGTCACTGGTTGAGAGCTGCCCTTCAGGGACATCCCTTCCATTCTGCTGAGTGGATGGCAAAGGGGACTCCAGCAGTAAGAGAAAGCCCTGAGGCAAAGAGTTTAGTACTGACAGTTAGAAATCAGGCCAGCGTGCGCTGAAGTGGTAAAGACAAGTGGATACGGGCAGGGCACTGATAGCATCTGCCACAGGCAGACTTCAGGGTTGGGCGATCCAGCAGCCGAACAACATCATACTCTCTCCCTCTGATTTCCAGGGTTAGTTCTCTCCAACCAATATTTTCCATAGTGTTCATTAAATGATTAGCAGTCCCATTTGGGGATATAGATATTGCAGGATATAGAAAGCACTTGTGTCAATGTTCCAAGAAACAACGCTCATGTTTAGCCTAATAGGGCTGAATTAAGGCCTCTGATTTTGCTACATGATTTATTTTATTTATTTTTTAATATTTTAACATTTATTCATTTTTTAATGTTTATTTATTTTTCAGAGAGCGAGAGAGAGTGTGAGCCGGGGAGGGGCAGAGAGAGAGGGAGACATAGAATCAGAAGCAGGCTCCAGGCTCCGAGCCGTCAGCACAGAGCCCAACACGGGGCTTGAACCCAAGAACTGTGAGACCATGACCTGAGCTGAAGTCAGATGCTTAACTGACTGAGCCACTTAGGCATCCTGTGATTTTGCTACATGATTTAAATCAATCAGCATCAACCCCCAAAGATAAGGATGGGATGTGTCCCCCAGATAGAAAAGCTGTGTACTATTGAGAAGGGAGAGGCTGGAAGTAGATGCTAGGTAGTTCAACCACAAATGTATAGTAATATGTGTGTAAAGATGTTAACTGCAACCTTCTTTTCAATAGTAAAAATCTAGGAACATCCAAAGTACATGTCAATAGGGGACTTAAGTTTAAACAAATTATGGTAATTCTTATTATGGATCCTTTGCAGGAGTGGACCTTTATGTTGTAATATAGATGGGCCTCCAAGATGTATCATTAAACAAAAAAGGCATGTGTAATTCAGTGTGTAAAGCAAATCACTTTTGTAAATTAAAAAGCAGGTAGATGAATACAAAATTTGTTACCTTAAAGCCGAATCAGCCAAAGACTACCAAGGATAAACTTGAAGTATGACAAGGTTAGATTTATTGTCTCGCTCGATGCAGCGAGGGAGGGTCCTCTAGGAGAACCACGGAGTGCTGCTCAACAACAAGGAAGAGAGAAACATCTTTTTTTTTTTTTTTTAATTTTTTTTTTCAACGTTTTTAATTTATTTTTGGGACAGAGAGAGACAGAGCATGAACGGGGGAGGGGCAGAGAGAGAGGGAGACACAGAATCGGAAACAGGCTCCAGGCTCCGAGCCATCAGCCCAGAGCCCGACGCGGGGCTCGAACTCACGGACCGCGAGATCGTGACCTGGCTGAAGTCGGACGCTCAACCGACTGCGCCACCCAGGCGCCCCGAGAAACATCTTTTATAAGATTTGGGTTCTCGCTGAAGGATTATAAGGAAGGTTTAAGAGAGTGGTGATCAGTTCTGGGTTGGTTACTTTTCTGAAGTAGTGTTAGAAGGGGAGTTCAACTAGGGATTGAGTGCTGTCTTGAGGTTAGGGGACTTTAGCAGGATTGGGTCTCTTGATAATAGATGGATGTAGCAAAAGTGGGGCTGGAGGGCTGTCATCAGTAGGAAACCGGGAGCCACTCACAAGGGGTGCCATTTCGGCATATTACAGCTGCTGCACAATCATTGGAGAAAGAATGTTTTCTGGTAACTTTGCATCTGAATTTATGTGTCTATCTCCTTAGTTTTAGTGGTAGAAGGACTTCCTTTCCCCCCACCAAAATCTGAGATGATTTTTCACTCCTTCAATCCCAGATAGGTTTTTACTCTTTCTTAAGGGATACTAAGAAACTGTTAACAGCAGTCACCTTTGGGGAAAAAAAATGGGCTGGGAAAGTGAGCAAGAAAAGATGTCTGTGCTATTTGTATCTTTCTTTTTTACCTACATTTTCTAAACATGTACATATGTGAAGTTTGGTATGTTTTCAGTGTTAACGTACATTCTCTGAACAGTGAGAATATGACCTTTTTTGTTTTCCTTCTTTGTATTTATCTGTATTTTGTCAAGAACCAGTGTTACTTTTTTAATTCTTTTAATGTTTATTTTTTTATTTTTGAGAGAGAGAGAGAGCGCACGCGCACGAGCGGGAGAGGGGCAGAGAGAGAGGGAGACACAGAATCGGAAGCAGGCTCCAGGCTCCGAGTTGTCAGCATAGAGCCCGACATGGGGCTTGAACTCGCAAATAGTCAGATCATGACCTGAGCAGAAGTTGGATGCTTAACTGATTGAGCCACCCAGGCGCCCCAAGAACTAGTGTTATTTTAAAATAACAATAAATAGACACTCCCTGCCTCCCAAAAGGTCAAGTCTGACTATTGCCACAGTATAAACCTGGAGCCCAGAAACGAATCTGGCTAACCTATCTCCCTTGCCTTCTAATGCTGCCACTCCTGCCTCTCTTGGGTTATTTATTCTATGTCCGATCCTCATTCCACTAGCTCTGCCCCTAACAAAGCAAATTTGGAGTGAGACCAGTGAGAGAGTGAGCCTACCGCCTCACAGGGTGCCCGGATACTGCACTGAGAGCAGAGAGCACGCTTCTAATCATCAACCTCAACAATAAGATCCTGCGTCTCTTTTTCCCCTAACTCAGCCTTCCCCAAAAACCACACAGCTGTCAGTACCAGCAAATGATGTGTTATTGTTGCATCCTCCCCCTGCTAAAGACAAACATGTTGTAATATTTCAATAGAAACGTAGTTGAGGCTCAGGTATGCTCGTTTTATAATACACCATGAGGTGACTCATAGTATAGATAACTTAGGGGAGAAACCAAAAGACAAAGATACTTGTACTTTCTTGTTCAATCAAGTGCCTCACACAAGTGCCTCTGCTAAGCGCTTCCCCTATTCCCGAAGGGATTTTTCATTTTAAAAGATTGGCTGAGAATGTTATAATTTGGGGGACTTGCCACAAAAGTATACTGCTTGTAGTCATATGTCTAGGATGAAGAACCAGTGGCATGACAAAATAGAATAACTTTCTTGTTGAGCCGTTATAACAAAACCAGTGACAATTATGGGGAGCTTTCTGTGGGAGCATTCACTGAGTGGTTTTAGGACGTTCTTACCAGGCCATTATTCTTTTTCTCATTAAACTTTTGTTTTAATGGGTCTCAAAATTCTGTGACAGATTTTTGGTCAAGTTGTTTCCATTAAAAAGTACTGATTTTAAAAACTAATAACTTAAAACTGCCACACACACACACACACACACACACACACACATACACACACACACACACACACACACAAATGGTCCACAAAACATTTCCCTTTCCTTCTGAAGGTTTTATGATGCATTATTATCATTAATCAGTCTTTTACTATTAAACTTAAATGGACAATTGACACAAACAGTTGTGACACCGCTCTTCCACCACTGATTAAGGCTGGCGTGGCAGGTACTGGGGATAATATTCTTTTAGTCTTCTGAGATTTCTGGGCAGATTTGGTGACCTTGCCAGCTCCAGCTGCCTTCTTGCCTTCTTTGATGACACCCAAGGCAACTGTCTGTCTCATGTCACGAACAGCAAAACGGCCCAGAGGAAGATAGAGAAGCTCTCAACACACACAGGCTTGCCAGGAACCATATCAACGATGGCAGCATCACCAGGTTTCAAGAACTTGGGACCATCTTCCAGCCTTTTTCCAGAACGATGATCAATCTTTCCTTCAGCTCAGCGAACTTGTAAGCAATGTGAGCTGTGTGACAATGCAGTACAGGTGTGTATCCAGCACTGATGTGCAGGCCATTATTTTTAAAGGAACTGATTTGCTAGTAATATGCAAGGAGTATTATCTACTCAAAAGTTGTATGAGCTTTTCAAGAGCCAAGTTCAACTACTGTTTATAAACAAACAGAAAAATCTGTTATAATATTGAGTCTCTGAAATCTAATTTCAACTATTTTGCAAACAGCTGAGAAATAATGACTTCAGTTGTTTTCCTGTCTTTTCTGCTAACAAGGACCCAAATTATCAGCACCTCTATCTCTGACCTTTGAGGAGAGGATAATGATGTTCCAAAGACCACAAAGAGTATACATGTTGTCATTCTGCCAACTCACAGCTACAAGCTTATTAATTGAAAAATCTCTGTAGATTGATACACAAAAGTTCAAGCCATTAAAAGTAAACAAAATAAATTTTTATTTTCCAATGTGTCATTTTCAATGAACACACCAAGTATTTTGAAAGATAATCTGAGCAACTGAAAATAGTTTCCATGGAAATGGTATCTTTCATAGGAATCTGTTTCTTCTTTAGTTACTGGGGATATCATACCAATGAAATATTTTAATGAGGCTCAAATAAGTACAAGAAATATGCAATGCATTATTGCATGGGCAGTTTTCAATAATGTACTGGTGAGTTATTAACAGAAAGACTTATTCTCAAGTGTTTATTGACATAATTGATGAAAACCGCTATCAACCAGTAGGAGTTATCATAGTCAGAAGATCTGAGCTAATCTCAGACCACCATTTTTTAACTGTGTAAGTAGGTCTATCATTCATTGTATCTGAGCCTCCTTTGAAAAACAGAAACAGTATTTTTATCCTGGCTTTACCTAACATGGAATGTCTTAGCCAAAGAAAAAGAGCAATCTACTTTTGATCCAGATATATGGCTATAGTGGCATTGAAATATGTTCACAAATTATCTGATACTCCTTCTTTCAAAAGGTAGAAACTAATTCCTTTTCCCTTAAATGCAACCTGTATTTAGTGACTTGCTTCAAATGAATAGAATGGTAGAAGTGACAGTCTATGACATCTGAGCTTAGGATATAAAAGGCATTGTGATTTCCTCCTTACTCTCTTCCTTTGATCAACCATTCTGGGGGAAGAGAGCAGCCATGTTGTGTAGATACTCAAGCAGCTCCATGAAGAGTCTCACATGAAGCAAAACTAGGACCTTTTGCCAACAATTGACAAGGAACTGAGGCCTTCTTCCTACAGTCCTTGCATGACCGTGGCAATCGATTCTCCTACCCCAGTCAAGCCTTCAGATGAGGGTAGCCCATGTCTTAACTGCAACTTCATGAGACAACCTGAACCAAACCCATCCAGCTAAACTATGCCTGAATTTCTGACTCACAGAAACTATGGGGTGACAAAGTTTTATCATTATAGGCCAATAAGTTTTGGGGTAATTGTTATATAGTAATAGATAGATAATACTCTAGTCTAACAGGAAAAACACAGCTACAAAGACAAGTACAATATGATTCTCTTTTTAAGTATACATGGGAAATTTCCAAAGAAATTTAGAAAGAAGTGAGAGATTTGACTTAGAAGCTTACAATAACATTCTTTAAAAGCTTCCACATACTGTGGGTTATAATGCAGTTAGAAGAAGCTGTAATTTTCCACCAGTCACAATGAAGGCTCTGTAGCCCACAGAAGACCCTGTGAGGAATGACAACGCATCTCTCTCAGTGGAGACTAGTCACGCATGTGGGATAACGTCACAAGCATCCTTAAACTCAGGCTCTATATTCATCATTGCAGATGTAAAGAAAATCTTAGGCCAGCCTACAGTTATTAAAAATCTATATCATAAATATCCTTTCCCCTCCAAAAAATCCATGCCTACCAAAATGATTTAAGAGAGCCAAAACTGCAGAAGAATGGAGTTAAAACAATAGCAGCAGTCTTCAAGCTGGGGTTATACAAAGACTTTCCAAGGGATACAAGGGCATAAATAGTTTTGAGGAAATCAATTTCAGCTCAACTTCTCTATATATGCAATCCCTCCTAAAAGTGGTGGTCTTCTTTCCTTCATCTCCTTTCAGAAGCATCCTTTTCCATGTTTCAGGCATAGACATATTTCTATGAATTCTCAAATCTTACCATTAGGCCTTACCCCAGAGTGTGAAAACTTCAGGGGCACACAAACAAAGGGATAGTTTAACTACTGATGTTTGCAAACTTCATTTATTCAAATCATCATAAACTCACAGCAGGGCTTCTCTCTTTCTTATACATATTTTTACTGAGTAAGAATCATATTAAGGTGTTCTATATTTTAAAATATTGTAACACAGTTAAAGGATTGTGGGATTGATAGCATTTTCATTTAGCAACCTCACCTGTCAATTCCATCAACTGTTATAAAATAATTCACTGCTCCTGAGGATAAGTTCTGTGACACTGTTGCTGAACAAAGATACAAAATTGTTGTTTTATAGTATCATTTATTTACAAAAGATCCAGACTTAAAAAAAATCCTATTTTCTTAAATGATAAAGATTAAGAGTATTAGGAAAAAGGTACTGTCATTAGAGCTGGTTTTGGAACACTTTTACATATTAGTTTTCCTTTCTTGAAAATACTATATGATTTAAAATTTAAAAAAAAATTTTAACATTTTTACTCATTTTTTGAGAGACAGAGCATGAGCAGGTGAGGGCAGAGAGAGAGGGAGACACAGAATCCGAAGCAGGCTCCAGGCTCTGAGCTGTCAGCACAGAGCCTGACACAGGGCTTGAACTCATGGACCATGAGATCATGACCTGAGCCAAAGTCGGATGCTTAACTGACTGAGCCACCTATGTGCCCCCAAAATACCATATGATTTAGACAAGGTTGTGAATCTAGGAGCACAGTTTATTCCTTACACAAATATGTATTGAGTAGCTTCTATTTACCAGGCACTGTTTTAGATTCTCAGATACAGTGGTACCTAAATAAGCAAAAATCTATGCTCTCATAGACCTTATAGAAAGGACAAACAATAAACAAGATAAGTAAATGTCATAGTACATTAGAAAGTCATAAGTGTATAGAGAACAAGAAAAAAGGAAAGAAGGACAGGGAATTCCAGGGGTCACTGGGGATTTTAAATTAGGTGGTCAGGGATGGCTCCATTTAGAAGATGACATTTGCACAAAGACCTAAAGGAGATGAGGGAACAAGACTTATGAATATTTAAGGAGAATATGTGCTGAGGTGGGGGAGGGGAGGAAGAGGGAGGAGGCAGGTGCAAAGGCCATGGGGCAAGGTATGTTCAAGGTATGTTGAAGGAACAGCAAAGAGGACAGTGTGGAGAGGAGCAGCTGAGAGAGAGAGAGAGTAGAAGAATGAGAGGTGATAGGGGTAACGTAGTGCCAGACCATGTGAAATCTTATAGGCTACTGCAAGGATTTTGACTTTTACTCTGGCTGTGGGTTTTGTGAAGTGACACAATCTGATTTAACATTAAGCAGCACAATAGCTGCTATATTGAGAACAGACTATCAGGAGCAAGGGCAGAAGCAAAAAATCCAGCAAAGCAGTCACTGCAATAATCCAGAAAGAGACCAGAGATGCTTGGTGGAAGGTGGTAGCCGAAGAGGTGATAAGAAGTGAGTTTCTGGATATATTCTGAAGGTCAAGCCAATAGGATTTGCTGATGGATTGGATTGAGGGTGTGAAAGATAATATTCCTGTATTTATTAGAAAAATTAAATTCATAGTTAAACAGCTTTCTGAGAAGGAAACTCTAAACTCAGATGGTTTCACTTGTAAATTCTATCACACTTACAGAAGAGATCACACCAATCTTACCAAAACTCTCTTAGAAAATAAAGAATGAAATAATACTGCCCAATTCATTTTGTGTGGTCAGCATCATCTTAATTCTAAAACATGAAAAAGGCAGCCCAAAAAAGATATTTATAGACCAATAACCTTCATGAACATAGATGCAAAAATAACCTTTAACAAAATATTAGCAAATGGAATCCAACAATATATCAAAATGATAATACATGATGACCAAGTAGGGTTTATCTCAGGAATGCAAGATTGTTTAACATTTAATGTCAAAGCAATCTACTATATTAACAGAATAAAGGAGAAAAACTATACCATAATTTGACTAGGTGCAGAAAAATAATCCACTCACTCATCATACAAACCCTTAGCAAACTAGGAATAAAAGGAAATTTATTCAACTTGATAAAAAACATCTTTTTGGGGCGCCCGGTGGCTCAGTCAGTTAAGCGTCTGACTTCGGCTCAGGTCATGATCTCACGGTTTGTGGGTTCGAGCCCCTCATTGGACTCTGTGCTGACAGCTCAGAGCCTGGAGCCTGCTTTGGATTCTGGGCCTCATTCTCTCTCTGCCCCTCCCCCACTTGTGCTCTGTCTCTCTCTGTCTCTCAAAAATAAATAAACGTTAAAAAAAATTTTTTTTAAACCATCTTTTAAAAACCTGCAGCTAACTTCATATTTAATACTGAAAGTCTGAATGTTTCTTCTGTAATACTAAGAAAAGGCAAGGTTGCCACTGTCATCACTTCTATTTAATATTGTACAGGAGGTCTCAGGCAATTCAGTATGGCAGAAAATCAAAATTAAAAGAAATAAGAGGCAGAAAGACTAAAAAGGAATATATTGGCTGATGACAAAACTATTTACATACAAAAGCCTAAAGAATCACAAAATAAATGCTAGAACTAATAAATGAATTTAGCAGTCACAAGATATGTTAATTTAAAAAATCAAGTAATGTCACAAACAGTTGGGAAATGAAATTTAAAAATGGATCCCATCTATAGCATCAACAATTACAAAGTCGGGGCGCCTGGGTGGCTCAGTCGGTTGGGCGGCCGACTTCGGCTCAGGTCATGATCTCACGGTCCGTGAGTTCGAGCCCCGCGTCAGGCTCTGGGCTGACAGCTCAGAGCCTGGAGCCTGTTTCAGATTCTGTGTCTCCCTCTCTCTGACCCTCCCCCATTCATGCTTTGTCTCTCTCTGTCTCAAAAATAAATAAACGTTAAAAAAAAAATTAAAAAAAAAACAATTACAAAGTCATTCTAACATGTTATATATAATATATATAACATAATTATAACATAAAACATAACATAATAAATCTAACAAAAGCCTTCTAGGGTCTCTACCTTTTAAAATGTAAAGGATCACTGCGAGAAATCAAAGAAGATCTAAATAAATGTTGAGATATATCATATCATAGATTAGAACATTCCATATTACTAAGATATCAGTTCACCCAAATTGAATCTATAGAGATACAATGCAATTCCAAACTCTCAGCAGAGTTTTTTATAGAAATTGACAAGGTAAGTATAGAAATACATGAAAAATCAAGGGATGTGGAATAGCCAAAACAACTTTGAAAATAAAGATCAAAGTTAAGAACTTACACCTCCTAATTTCATGACTTACTACAATGCTAAAATCATTAAAACAGTGTGGTACTGGTCTAATGACTGACAAATAGATCAACAGAACTGAATAGCGCCCAGAAATTGACCCCCAATTATATGGTCATCTTATTTTTTATAATGTCACTAAAGGAATCCAAATGGAAAAGAAGAGTCTTTTCAACAAACGCTGCTGGAATAAATGGGTATCCATATGTAAAGGGGAAAAAAATAACATCAGCCTTCCACCTCACACCACACACATACTGATTTGCAATATATCCCAGACCTACACATAAAAGTAAAAGCCCTAAAGCTTTAGAAAACATATTATCTGACAAAGGACTGGCATCCAGGATATATAAAGAACTAAAACTTAATAATTTAAAACAAAACAAAGTTTTTTTTAAACGGGCAAGATATTTGAATAGGCACCAAATGTTGGCAAGGATTTGGGGCAATCAGAGCTCTCATATATTGTTGGTATGACTTTAAAAGTATTCAATCCATTGGGCAAAAGGTCTGGCAGCTTCTTATAAACTAAACATATACCAACCCTATGATGCAGCAATTCCTCCTAGGTACTACCAAAGAGAAATGAAAATCACGTCCACAGAAAGATTTATACACATATGTTCACAGTGGCTTTATTTTTAATAGTTGAAAGTAGAAAGAGTCCAAGTGTCCATCAATAAGGGAATGTATAAGCAAACTATGATATGTTCATATAATGGAATACAACTCAGCAATAGAAGAATTGAGCTACCAATACACTCTATAATATGCACTCATCTCAAAGACATGCCGAGTAGAAGAAGCCTTACAGAAAGGAATATATATTGTATGATTCCATTTATACAAAGCTCTAGAAGAGGCAAATCTTATCTATAGGGAAAATAATTAGGACTGTGGTTTCCTGGTGGGGAATAGGGTGTTAGGTGAGGACGGTGTCTGCCTGGGAAGAGGCATGAAGGAACTTTTTGGAGTGATGACAATGTTCTATACCTTGATGGGGGTCTGAATGCATCCAAAACTCAGGGATGGGGGCACTTGGGTGGCTCAGTCGGTTACGGTTTTGGGTTTAAGCCCCGCGTGGGGCTCTGTGCTGACAGCTCAGAACCTGGAGACTGCTTCAGATTCTGTGTCTCCCTCTCTCTCCCTGTGTCCCTCCTTCACTCTCTCTCTCCCTCTCTCTCTCAAATAATCCTAAAATTTGTATGGAACCAGAAAAGACCCCGAATAGCCAAAGCAGTCTTGAAAAAGAAAACCAAAGCAGGAGGCATCACAATCCCAGACTTCAAGCTATACAACAAAGCTGTAATCATCAAGACAGTATGGTAGTGGCACAAGAACAGACGCTCAGATCAATGGAACAGAATAGAGAACCCAGAAATGGACCCACAAACGTATGGCCAACTAACCTTTGACAAAGCAAGAAAGAATATCCAGTGGGATAAAGACAGTCTCTTCAGCAAGTGGTGCTGGGAAAGCTGGACAGCGACATGCAGAAGAATGAACCTGGACCACTTTCTTACACCATACACAAAAATAAACTCAAAATGGATGAAAGACCTCAATTGTAAGACAGGAAGCCATCAAAATCCTCAAGGAGAAAGCAGGCAAAAACCTCTTTGACCTCGGCCGCAGCAACTTCTTACTCAACACGCCTCCAGAGGCAAGGGAAACAAAAGCAAAAATGAACTTTTGGGACCTCATCAAAATAAAAAGCTTCTGCACAGCAAAGGAAACAATCAGCAAAACTAAAAGGCAAGCAACAGAATGGGAGAAGATATTTGCAAATGACATCTCAGATAAAGGGTTAGTATCCAAAATCTATAAAGAACTTATCACACTCAATACCCAAAAAACAAATAATCCAGTGAAGAAATGGGCAAAACACATGAATAGACAATTCTCCAAGGAAGACATTCAGATGGCCAACCGACACATGAAAAAATGCTCCACATCACTCATCATCAGGGAAATACAAACCAAAACCACAATGAGATACCACCTTACACCTGTCAGAATGGCTAACATTAACAACTCAGGCAACAACAGATGTTGGTGAGGATGAGGAGAAAGAGGATCTCTTTTGCATTGTTGGTGGCAATGCAAGATGGTGCAGCCACTCTGGAAAACAGTATAGAGGTTCCTCAAAAAACTAAAACTAGAACTACTCTATGACCCAGCAATTGCACTACTAGGCATTTATCCACAGGATACAGGTGTGCTGTTTCAAAGGGACACATGCACCCCCATGTTTATAGCAGCACTATCCACAATAGCCAAAGTATGGAAAGAGCCCAAATGGCCATCGACGGATGAATGGATAAAGAAGATGTGGTATACATACAATGGAATATTACTTGGCAATCAAAAAGAATGAAATATTGCCATTTGCAACTACGTGGATGGAACTGGAGGGTATTATGCTAAGTGAAATGAGTCAGTCAGAGAAAGACAAAAATCATAGGACTTCACTCATATGAGGACTTTAAGACACAGAACAGATAAACATAAGGGAAGGGAAACAAAAATAATATACAAACAGGGAGGGGGACAAAACAAGAGACTCATAAATATGGAGAACAAACTGAGGGTTGCTGGAGGGAGTGTGGGAGGGGGAATGGGCTAAATGGGTAAGGGGCACTAAGGAATCTACTCCTGAAATCATTGTTTCACTTTATGCTAACTAATTTGGATGTAAGTTTTAAAAAATTAAAAATAAAATTAAAAATAAATAAGTAAATAAACACTACAAACAAACAAAAAACGTCAGGGATGTACACTTAAGACTTGTGCATTTCATTGCATGTAAATTTTACATCAAAAGGAAAACTTCAGGCAGATACTTAACTCTAATTGGTAGCATGAATGCTGCAGGACATGGAGGGAGCATACAGATGTTTTCAATTTTAACACATCAACAGATAAGATGATTTGATACAGGTGGTAAAACAAATACAGTAAACTATAAGTGGGAGGAACTAGGTGATGGTATGCAAATAATCACCATAAAATTCTTTCAACTTTGCAGTATGTTTGAAAAATTTCACAATAAAATAATTTTAAAAATTAAAAGCACACACATGGCAATGTTAATATTCCTTCAAGATAATCAAGTTTTTTTTTCCCCAAAAAGTACAACACTGGTATATTGATCTGGAGTTCAGTATAAAAGAACGAGGCAGGTCTGATTCATCAGGCACTAATTAATTCATTTAAACATTAAGCAGTTATTTATTGAGCATCTACTATGTGCCAGGCACTAGAAAGAAAGCCAAAATGCAGAACAGCCCACTCAATAAATAATTATCTACTTTCATCCACAGTAACCTACTTGGAAAGGAATGCTTTGGGGAAATGAGCTATGGCAAGAAAACCCTTCATTCACAGCTATTTTTTAATATTATATTTTGCTCATTAAAGAAGCTATTTTCAACGTGGAAAATCAACACTGTTAAATAGAATATCACCACACAAATGCCAGTGTCAATTTTAAATTGCTCCTTGAACATATTTTCAAACTTGGAAGCAGAAAAATTTAGACTTAAAGGAAGAGAGGGCCTCACTAACATAGGATTTTTAAAATGTGGGTATTATGCTAACAGATTGAGAGCTCTAAATGTCATTTCCTCACAAGAAGCTATTACGCACGGTGCTTGCACAGAGCTGGAGGACCTAGCAACAGTGGGGAGAAAGAGGTTTCCAAGGCGAGAGAGCTGTTTGTTTCAGAGCTAAACTTTAAATTGCCATGCCTGGAGGTCTTGACCGGGAAAATGAATAGCGGGCCAGTGCCTCAGCCTAATAACAGGTCTTCTTTCTCTGAATGACACTGGATTTATTAGACACATATTTTCCAATACATAATTTTCCAGTGTGATTCAAGTTACATCCTGAGGTGGGGCTCAAACACTGATGAATGTTTTTGTAGCAAAACACACTCTGGTCTATGGATCCATTGTTTCTCTTGGGTGCAAAAAGCACAGGTTTAGGCTGGGAATCAGAAATGGCGCCAGTCATATATTGCTCTAATTTCATATTACAGCAGCCAATGTGACTCTGAACATTCCAATGCTAGGAAACATGGTCAAAGAGTGAGACAGGAGTGAGAATTTGCCAACCAGAGAATCGGAAGCCCTTGCTTGACATTCACTCTCAAGCAGCACTGGGTGCTCTGAAATGTACTTAGGCTTCAAGACTCTTTTCACCTTCTTTTTCCTCGAGGATGGTCCTACTCCCTGTTTTGCCCAAATTAGCCAGCAAAGCCTCTGTTATTTGAAAGCCTGGCTAAAACATTTCCTTTTCATTTAAGGGCCTGGAGGAGGAGTGCCTTGAATTTTATCTTCATCATCTTTCCTTCCATCTCTTCTCTCTTCCCTAAGTATCAGGGTAGCTTTGAAGCGGGGGGTGGGGGGGATGGGGATGGTGGGAGTGGTGGGGGTGGTGGGGTGGGTAATGTCACAAAAAGTGCTATTTTATAGATAGAAGTGGAACTAGGAGGAGATACTTGTCAGTGTTTGCTGCAGAGGTGAAACATGGGTGGGGCAAGTAACAGTTGTGGATTCTTGAAATTCAGATTTTGAGTATTTTTATCTCCTAGGCAGTGAACCCACCACGTCCTTCTTTCTCTGCTGCTTCTGTGAAACACTGTCCAGTGTCTACAATATGATCCCAGAAACCAGCTTCTCCCTCTCTCCCTCGATTCACCAAAGTGCTCCCCAACAGTCAAAGGGAATAATAATTAAAGTACACTATAGACAGTTCTTGTCCCCTGCATAAAATACAACACACACACACACACACACACACACACACACACACACACGGATGCTTTCTCTACGTTTGTCCCGAGGGCTTCACCACATCACTGGCTCTAGCATGTGAAGAGAGACTATAAATAAGGACATGTTGCTCCATGAGACAAAAGGAAAAATCAGGCTCAGAACTCAAAATTTCCTCCTATTTCAGTCTGATTCTTAATATCTCTATCTGGCTTGCTAGGTCACAGGGTCTTGAGATTTGGTGTCTCAAGTTATAAGACAAAAACATCTAGGACAAAGTCATAGGACAAATGCCCTTTACTCCTACCAATCCCCACCCTACAATTCGCATCCTAAAACTGACCAGGCAACAGGTCCTTGTCTTATCCACTGCTCTCATTTCTCCAGATGGCTGTCTTAAAATTCTCTTGACAAGAAGAAAGTATCTCTCCTATTTAGTTTTGCCTCGAAGCACTTGTGGACTAAAACCACTAGCTTTCCCCTCGATCTTCATTCAGCCATTGAGCCAATCCAAACCTCTTTATATTACCAGTAGCCTTTGCTTACTCCACTTTTTAGGTATAATGTCATTTGTATTCTTTTTATAGCAACTCAAAAAGCCATACTAAGGATTTATTTTGTTTTTTCTTGGCCACTGTTCAATGAAAAACATAATCAAATTCTTCCCTCAAGAGATAACATTTGTTTTTATAAGCAATACTTTCATCTCATAATTGCTGCTGTAATAAGGATTCTTTTTGGTCTCAAGTGATCTAAATTCAGCTCAAATATACTTAAGCACAAGAAGAGGGAATCTTGGGGCTTATTTCATTGACAAATCTAACAGTCACCTGGCAGGAGCCCAGAAGAGTCTCTTTCCATTTCTTGCCCCTTTCTTCTGCTGTGTTGATTTTCTTTTTTTGTTTTGTTTTAAACTTTAAAGTTTACTTATTTTGAGAGACAGTGTGCATGAGAGAGGGAGGGGCAGAGAGAGCCGGAGAGAGAATTCCAAGCAGGCTCTGTACTGCCAGCTTGGAGCCTGACATGGGGCTCGAACCCACGAACCATCTGTGAGATCATAACCTGAACCGAAATTAAGAGCCAGACATTTAACCGACTGAGCCACTCAGGTGCCCCAGTTGGTTTTATTTTCTAACAGTTCTCCCCAAGTGGTGACAAAGATGACCACCAAGAGCTCTGAGACCAAATCCTACCCTGTAGCCCTATCATCAGAGAGAGAGACAGAGAGAGAGAGGGAGAGACAGAGATGTATTTCTAATAGTCCAGCCAAAATCCCAAGGAAGGTAATGGAGATCAGCAGGCAAGGGTTTCCCTCATGGGATCTGAGCAGAGCAGCTGAGCTTTGGGTCAGAGGTAGGAGAACATTGCAGTTAGAAAGACAGCAAGTTCAAAGACATCAGCTCTGATTTCCTGTGGGCTATGTTTCATCCCACCAGCCTGATTTTAGGCAAGTACAAGAAGATCCTGCCAGTCTGGCAATTGGTGGGTTCCAAATCAGGAGTCTAGGGATGAACTCACACACTGGTGAGACACAAAATGTACAAACAACTAAAACCTTCTGAAAACAATGCCCTCTCCTTTGTTCTCTAACCCAGAAGAGTGTGTAGCCACGAAGATTCCAGACAAAGTAAAAACGGGCCTGTGCAGGCCCCTAAGGACTTGGAATTCTCCAAGGTTAAGAGACAAGAGACCCATGCAAGATTATCTGCAGTGAGGTTTGGTGGCAGTGTCAGCTATTCATTTATTTCAAATCTCCTTAAAAATGATATGAAATAGACTCTAGCAACTTTCGTGCTTCAAGTTCTAAAGTTTTAAATCAAGTTTTTGTGATTTTCATTTAAACCCAGGATGACGGTGGTTTCAAAATAATTATCCCTGAAGTTTTATGAAAATAACGCAGCTGTAAGAGTACTCCTTTTAAAACCTCAATTTGAAATGAAGTGCAGACTTTCTAGATTTTAATGCATCGTAAGCCCCCAATTTCATAAAGTCGCATCCACTTTTCAAAGCTCATATCGTCCCGTGGAAGCAGCCCTTTGGAAAGGGCTGAGGTATTTCATTCTTTAATGTCTCCATTTAGCCAATTATAGGCAGGTTTTCATATACCATTCCCTTAAAAATGTTACAAAAGCACTTCCTACTATGGTTCTAGTATGGATGGAAAAATGTTAAAGGCATTAATTTCATGGAAGTTAGAGGACATTTTTCAGAAATTTTCAGATCAGAAGATGACAAGAAGGTAAAAAAAAAACCATTTTCCTTATATTTAACGTGGCCTCAATTGCATGAAAACGGCTAAAATGTTGACAAAAGAGATTACCTCTGACTTTAGGAAAAGCTACACATAAAATGAAGATAATTGTTGTAGGGGTGGAAGACAGTTTTCACTTCAAATGATATATACATACATCGAGATATTCACACCAGAGTGACAATTAAATCCTCAATATTGCTACACAATAAGAGTGGAAAAACCTCTAAATGTCACCAGCTTCCTTAACTTTCAAGAATTTCAGGCTTAATAAAACTAGAAACGGTAGGAATTAAGGAAAAGTCAAAATGTTGATTTAAATTAAAAATGTCATTATGTAACATAGAAAAAAATGAAAGTAGGGATGAAATTCTAAATTATTTCCTAAAAATGTTGCTTCTATCCTTTCCAAATACTAGTTTGATGTCTATATCTGAGAACATGATCACCAATCTTCAAAATGATCCCCTAGTAATCCCTGTCTCTTAGTTCATGCCCTTGGATAGTTCCCTCTCACACTGAATAGGGCTGACCTATATAATCAATAAGATATTATAAAAATGATAGAGTGTGACATTGAAAGTCTGGGTCATAAAGACATTGTAGCTTCTGTCTTGCTCTCTCTTAGATCACTCACTCTGAGGGAAGCCAGCTGCCATGCATCATGACACTCAAGCAGCAACTAGAGAGGCCCATGTGGCAAGGAACTGAGGCCTCCTGCCAAAAGCAATGTGTGTGCACCATCTTGCAAGTGAACCCTCTAGTCATGGTCAAGCCCTTAGATGACTGCAGCCCCAGCTGACACTTTGACTGAAATCTTAAGCTAGGTCCCCAGCTGGAACTGCACAGCTAAGATGCTCTCAAATTTTCAACCCACAGAAACTATGAGATAATTAATGTTCGTTGTCTTAAGTCATTAAGTTTTGGAGTAACTTATTTTGCATAACAGAAAAAGAATACAGGAGAAGATGGTGGCGTAGGAGGATACTGGGCTCACCTTGTCCTGCTGATCACTTAGATTCCACCCACATCTGCCTAAATAACCCAGAAAACCACCAGAAGACTAGCAGAACAGACTCTCCAGAGGCAAGCATAGACGAGAGGCCCACGGAAGAGGGTAGGAAGGGCAGAGAGGCGCTGTGCTCTACAGACTGGTGGGAGGGAGCCGGGGCAGTGGAGGGGCGGCCACCTGGCAAGGCAGAGCCCCGGAGTCTGGCTTGCAAAAGTGGAGGGGCCGGAAGGAGTGTGTTCTGACAGCCAGTGGGACTTAACATCCAGAATGTTATAAGTCAACAGCTCTGCTCTCGGAGACCGGGAGGGCGAGAGGACACTGGGAGGGAGAGGTGTTGAGCCCCGGAAGACAGAGCTCAGCTTGGAGGGGAACAAAGGTGCTGGCCAGCGCCATCTCTCTCTCCCATCCCCTAGCCAAAATCCCAAAGGGAACCAGTTCCTGTCACCGAACTTGCTTGCACCGCACAAACACCCAACGCTGTGCTTCTGCAGATCCATCCCTCCGACGGGTCTGCCTCCCTCCCGGTGCCACAGGGCCCCTCCCGAAGTGGACCACTGAAGGCAAAGCCAGCTAAGCCTGCCCCTTCCGCCCCTGTGCACCTTGCGGATCCACCCCGGCTAATATGCCAGATCCCATTGAAGCAGCACCACAAGCCTGGCAGTATGTAAGTAGCCCAGACAGAGGCACCCCACTCCATGGTGAGTCCTGCCTCTGGGAGAGGGGAAGATAAGGTACACACAAGTCTGACTGTGGCCCCAGCAGTGGGCTGGGGACAGACATCAGGTCTGACTGCGGCCCCACCCACCAATGCAAGTTACTCCAGACAGCACAGGGGAAGAGCCCTGCAGTTCCACGCCACCCCAGGGACTATCCAAAATGACGAAAGGGAAGAATTCCCCTCAAAAGAAACTCCAGGAAGTAGCAACAGCTAACGAACTGATCAAAAACGATTTAAACAATATAACAGAAAATGAAGTTAAAATAATAGTCATAAAATTAATCATTGGGCTTGAAAAAAGTATACAGGACAGCAGAGAATCTATTGCTACAGAGATCAAGGGACTAAGAAACCATCAGGAGGAGCTAAAAAATGCTATAAATGAGCTGCAAAATAAAATGGAGGTGACCACAGCTCGGATTGAAGAGGCAGAGGAGAAAATAGGTGAATTAGAAGATAAAATTATGGAAAAAGAGGAAGCTGAGAGAAAGATAAAAAAAATCCAGGAGTATGTGGGGAGAATTAGAGAACTAAGTGATGAAATTAAATGGAACAATATCCGTATAATAGGAATTCCAGAAGAGGAAGAGAGAGAGAAAGGGGCTGAAGGTATACTTGAACAAATCGTAGGTGAGAACTTCCCTGATCTGGGGAAGGAAAAAGGCATTGAAATCCAAGAGGCACAGAGAACTCCCTTCAGATGTAACTTGTGTCGATCTTCTGCACGACATATCATAGTGAAACTGGCAAAATACAAGGATAAAGAGAAAATTCTGAAAGCAGCTAGGGATAAACACACTCTAACATATAAAGGGAGACTGATAAGACTAGTGGCAGATCTATCTACTGAAACTTGGCAGGCCAGAAAGGAATGGCAAGAAATCTTCAATGTGATGAACAGAAAAAAAGTATGCAGCCGAGAATCCTTTATTCAGCAAGTCTGTCATTCAGAATAGAAGGAGAGATAAAGGTCTTCCCAAGCAAACAAAAACTGAAGGAATTCATCACCACTAAACCAGCCCTACCAGAGATCCTAAGGGGGATTCTGTGAGTGAAATGTTGCAAGGACCACAAAGTACCAGAGACATCACTACAAGCATGAAACCTACAGACACCACAATGACTCTAAACCCATATCTTTCTATAATAATACTGAATGTAAATGGACTAAATGCTCCAACCAAAAGACATAGGGTATCAGAATGGATAAAAAAAAACAAGACCCATCTATTTGCTGTCTACAAAAGACTCATTTTATACCTGAGGATACCTTCAGATTGAAAGTGAGGGGATGGAGAACTATCTATCATGCTACTGGAAGCGAAAATAAAGCTGGAGTAGCCATACTTATATCAGAAAAACTAGACTTTAAATTAAAGGCTGTAACAAGAGATGATGAAGGGCATTATATAACAAGTACAGGGTCTATCCATCAGGAAGAGCTAACAATTATAAATGTCTATGCACTGAATTCAGAAGCACCCAAATATATAAAACAATTAATCACAAACTAAGCAATCTCAAACAGGAAGAAATAGAAAACTTGAACAGACCCATAACCAGCGAAGAAATTGAATCAGTTATCAAAAATCTCCCAACAAATAAGAGTCCTGGACCAGATGGCTTCTCTGGGGAACTCTACCAGACATTTAAGACAGAGATAATACCTATCCTTCTCAAGCTTTTCCAAAAAATAGAAAGGGAAGGAAAACTTCCAGACTCATTCTATGAAGCCAGCACTACTTTGATTCCTAAGCCAACAGAGACCCAGTAAAAAAAGAGAACTACAGGCCAATATCCCTGATGAATATGGATGCAAAAATTCTCAATAAGATACTAGCAAATCAAATTCAACAGCATACAAAAAGAATTATTCACCATGATCAAGTGAGATTCATTCCTGGGCTTCAGGGCAGGTTCAACATTCGTAAATCAATCAATGTGATACATCACATTAATAAAAGAAAAGAGAAGAACCATATGATCCTGTCAATCGATGCAGAAAAAGCATTTCGCAAAATTCAGCATCCTTTCTTAATAAAAACCCTCGAGAAAGTCGGGATAGAAGGAACATGCTTAAACACCTTCAAAGCCACAGCTAATATTATCCTCAATGGGGAAAAACTGAGAGCTTTCTCCCTGAGATCAGGAACACGACAAGGATGTCCACTCTCACCGCTGTTGTTTAACATAGTGTTGGAAGTGCTAGCATCAGCAATCAGACAACCAAAGGAAATCAAAGGCATCAAAATTGGTAAAGATGAAGTCAAGCTTTCACTTTTTGCAGATGACATGATATTATACATGGCAAACCCGACAGACTCCACCAAAAGTCTGCTAGAACTGGTACATGAATTCAGCAAAGTTGCAGGATACAAAATCAATGCACAGAAATCAGTTGCATTCTTACACACTAATAATGAAGCAACAGAAAGACAAATAAAGAAACTGATCCCATTCATAACTGCACCAAGTACCATAAAATACCTAGGAATAAACCTAACCAAAGATGTAAAAGATCTGTATGCTGAAAACTATAGAAAGCTTATGAAGGAAATTGAAGAAGATACAAAGAAATGGAAAAACATTCCATTCTCATGGATTGGAAGAATAAATATTGTTAAAATGTCAACACTACCCAAAGAAATCTACACATTCAATGCAATCCCAATCAAAATTGCACCAGCATTCTTCTCGAAACTAGAACAAGCAATCCTAAAATTTGTATGGAACCACAAAAGGCCCCGAATAGCCAAAGTAATTTTGAATAAGACCAAAGCGGGAGGCATCACAATCCCAGACTTTAGCCTCTACTACAAAGCTGTCATCATCAAGACAGCATGGTATTGGCACAAAAACAGACACATAGACCAATGGAATAGAATAGAAACTCCAGAATTCGACCCACAAAACTATGGCCAACTAATCTTTGACAAAGCAGGAAAGAACATCCAATGGAAAAAAAGTCTCTTTAACAAATGGTGCTGGGAGAACTGGACAGCAATACGCAGAAGGATGAAACTAGACCACTTTCTTACACCATTTACAAAAACAAACTCAAAATGGATAAAGGACTTGAATGTGAGACAGGAAACCATCAAAACCCTAGAGGACAAAGCAGGAAAAAACCTCTCTGACCTCAGCCGCAGCAATTTCTTACTCAACACATCCCCAAAGGCAAGGGAATTAAAAGCAAAAATGAACTACTGGGACCTCATCAAGATAAAAAGCTTCTGCACTGCAAAGGAAACAATCAACAAAACTAAAAGGCAACCAATGGAATGGGAAAAGATATTTGCAAATGACATATCAGACAAAGGGCTAGTATCCAAAATCTATAAAGATCTCACCAAACTCCATACCCGAAAAACAAATAATCCAGTGAAGAAATGGGCAGAAAACATGAATAGACACTTCTCTAAAGAAGACATCCAGATGGCCAACAGACACATGAAAAGATGCTCAATGTCGCTCCTCATCAGGGAAATACAAATCAAAACCACACTCAGATATCACCTTATGCCAGAGTGGCTAAAATGAACAAATCAGGAGACTATAGATGCCGGAGAGGATGTGGAGAAACGGGAAACCTCTTGCACTGTTGGTGGGAATGCAAACTGGTGCAGCCACTCTGGAAAACAGTGTGGAGGTTCCTCAAAAAATTAAAAATAGATCTACCCCACGACCCAGCAATAGCACTGCTAGGAATTTACCCAAGGGATACAGGAGTGCTGATGCATAGGGGCAATTGTACCCCAATGTTTAGAGAGGCGCTTTCAACAATTGCCAAATTATGGAAAGAGCCTAAATGTCCATCAACTGATGAATGGATAAAGAAATTGTGATTTATATACACAATGGAATACTACGTGGCAATGAGAAAGAATGAAATATGGCCTTTTGTAGCAACGTGGATAGAACTGGAGAGTGTTATGCTAAGTGAAATAAGCCATACAGAGAAAGACAGATACCATATGTTTTCACTCTTATGTGGATCCTGAGAAACTTAACAGAAGACCATGGAGGAGGGGAAGGAAAAAAAAAAAGAGGTTAGAGAGGGAGGGAGCCAAAACATAAGAGACTCTTAAAAACTGAGAACAAACTGAGGGTTGATGGGGAGTGGAGGGATGGGAGGGTGGGTGATGGGTATTGAGGAGGGCACCTGTTTGGATGAGCACTGGGTGTTGCATGGAAACCAATTTGACAATAAATTTCATATTTAAAAAAAAAAGAAAAAGAATACAGAGGATTTTAGTGTAGTTTGAGTCTATAAATATCTTAGAACTCTCTTATTAAAATCAATTGATGAATCATTAATTTGATGGATGATGTTCTTTCTGTCCAAGGATTTTTTTATGATTGTCACATAGGGTACTGTCCTTTTATTTTATTTTATTTTTAATTTTTTAATGTTTATTTATTTTTGAGAGAGAGAGAGACAGACAGACAAAGTGTGAGTGAGGGAGGGGTAGAGAGAGAGAGAGAGGGAGACACAGAATCCGAAGCAGGCTCCAGGCTCCGAGCTGTCAGCACAGAGCCCGACGCGGGGCTTGAACTCACGGACCGTGAGATCATGACCTGAGCCGAAGTTGGATGCTTAACCGACCGAGCCACCCAGGCGCCCCTGTCCTTTTAATAATAAGTACAAACTCAGAAAAATTAAGATTATTTGATAATCCTTCACAGAACAAATTATTTTATTACTATAAATAACATGTCCATTTTCCATAGAGCTGAGCTAAGCATCCCTAGTTCTAGAAGATAAAATTGAAGAGGTTTATTTCCTGTTTATGCAAGAAATACCATTTTCTGAAGTGTCTGCAAAAGCATCAGGTACTTGGTAGTGGTGGCATTTTCATTAAAGATCTAGTATTTGGAACTGCCAAAAAGTTTTCATTTTCTCTGATTATCATGAATAATCAGAAGAGATGAATAGGAGAACAGACTTGGTAAGACAGTTAAATCCAAGCACAGACGTTCAAACACCTAAGCATGGCCCTATAGCAAATAAAAAAAGATAAATATAAGACACAGTCTCAATGAATAGGTGGAGCACAGGGGATTTTTAGGGAAGTGAAACTATTCTTCTGTATGATACTGGAATGATGGATACTTGACATGATACATTTGTTAAAACCTATAGAATGTACCACACCAAGTGACTACAAATAAAAACTTTGGACTTTGAGTGATAATTATGTGTCAATGTTGGTTCACTGATTATCACAAATGTACCACTGTGGTGGGGGAGGCTGGGAGGGAGGGGATACGTGGGAACTCTTTGTACTCACTTTTGCTGTAAATCTACAATTGCTCTAAAAAATGAAGTCTATTAATAAGAGGAGAAAAAGTTTCTGCCATCCAGAAACTTTAGTAATTTGTTCAACAAATAGTCCCTTAGTTTTTCATTTTCTATCCTTTTGCATTCCACCTTTCTGTGTCTTTAGGTTTTATGTGCATCTCCTATAAACAGAATATGGTTAGATTTGGGGTTTATTTAATCTAAGAAGCACTATCTTTAAAGAGGAGTGTCGAACCACTTATATTTATCGTTACTACAAATATATGTGATTTCTTCTTATTGAGTGTCCTATCTAGATTCTTCTTTGCTTCTTCTTTTCTCTGTTTTCCATTTATTTGGGAAATATACATCTTATTTCTATTATTTTAAAATTTTTTGATGTTTATTTATTTTTGAGAGAGAGAGTGAGAGAGACAGAGCATGAGCAGGGAAAGGGCAGAGAGAGAGGGAGACACAGAATCCGAAGCAGGCTACAGGCTCTGAGCTGTCAGCACAGAGCCTGATGTGGGGCTTGAACCCACAAGCTGTGAGATCATGACCTGAGCCAAAGTCAGACGCTTAACTGACTGAGCCACCCAGGCCCCCCTTATTTCTATTATTTTAGTAAAAAGATTTAATATACTTATTTGACTTCAAAATTTTGACTGTAATCTCATGTTTAGACTCCTCCTGACAATTCAAGGTACTTAGAACCCTTTAACTCCATATGGACACATCCTCAATGTTCCATGATAGGTCATATAATATTTAATTCCACTTTATTTTGAACTTCTCCTCCCCCCATAGTCATTATTGCTGTTACGATTTTGAGGTTTTTTTTTTTTTTTTTTTTTTTTAAATAGTCATTGGTTATTTAGGGGAGCCTGGATGGCTCAGTCAGTTGAGTGTGCGACTCTCGGTTTCAGCTCAGGTCATGAACTCACAGTTCATGAGTTCCAGCCCCACATGGGGCTGATGGCATGAAGCCTCCTTAGGATTCTCTCTCTCTACCTTTCTCTCTCTGCCCCTCCCCTGTTTGTGCTCTCTCTCTCAAAATAAATAGATAAATAATTTTTTTAATGTTCAATAAAATAAAATAAACAGTCATTGGTTATTTAAAATCACCAACATGTTTGCCAATTTATTTGCGCAACCTGACTTCTTAGTATTGATCTTTCTTTCTAGATTCAATTTCCTTCTTACAGAAGTACATCCTTTAATATCAAGGGTTTGTGAATGGTCAACTCTCTCAGACTTTATTGGGAAAAATCTTTATTTCATTTTTAATCTCAACAGATAGAAGTATGATTTTTACAAAATGTTCCTGCTAGTTATTTGATTGTTCTTCCTTAGTCAACTTTCTCTGACACTTAATTCCCCCTCATTCTTGTACTTCTTTCTAAACTTACATTAGCATATGTTGAGCATTCTTTTTCTGTCTTTCATTTCCCTTTAACCTCTATTTCACATTTTCTCTTATTGTATCTATGTAAGCTGAATTCTGGGTAAATGTTTAAATCTATATTCCAATTCCCTAACTATTTCTTTAGTTGTCTTACCAGTGGTTTAACTTGGCTCAGCCACAAATAGCATTTATATAGTCAAATTATTAAGCTAACTAAAATTATAATGAAACTATGCTGGGAAAATTGGTGTACAGGAAATGTTCATGTGTGTGGTGGGGATGAAAAGATCTGAAAGAGCTAAGCCCTGATCTAAGATAGTAGAAAATAATCAGATAATTCTTATAAATTAAAAAAAAAACTGCAATATAAGCATGTTATTTAAAGCTATAGAGATAAACACCAAAAAAAAGAAAAAGATTAGGAAGCTGAAAATGTTGCCTCTAAAGAAGGAAAAGGGGTGAAGTGAGGAGACGGAACTGACATTTAGTCATAATAAATCTTGGAAAGTACCTGTCTCTTTAAATTACACACAAAAATAACTGATTAAAAAGAAAAATAAAATTTAAAAGAAGGTGGCTGCGTAGAAACAAAACTATCGAGTTGTGCAGATTTAAAAATCACATAAGAGGAATGAGTGGACAGAGTACAGAGGAGTTTTAGGGCAGTCAAACTATTCTGTATGATACTATAATGGTAGACACACATCATTATACATTTGCCCAAACCCACAGAACGTACAACCCAAGAGTGAACCCTAATGTGAACTCTGGACTCCAGGTGAAAATGATGTGTCAGTGCAGGTTATTGATTGTAACAAATACACCACTCTGGGGACAGATATTGATAATGGGGTAGGCTGTACACGTTGGAGGTACGAGAGACCACGGAGTATATAGGAAATCTCTGTACCTCCTACTCAATTTCACTATGAACCTAAAACTGCTGTAAGAAATAGAGTCTATTTTTAAAAACTCAAATAAGAATTAGCATATTATGCCAATTGTGATTTGAAAGTACAATATCCAGGAAAAATGACATTTTCTAGGTACTTGCAGTCAATTCTACATTTTTGCTAACTACAAGCCTTTTACCATTAATTTGCCATGTTGAAATTTATAAAAAGAAACCCCTAACCTACATTTGCTTCTATTCCCATATTGTAATTTATAAAGTTTACAAAATATATAAATACCAGTGGGAAAACTCACATTGATAAAATGGTTTGATATTTTTAAGTGATGTAATTTGGAAAATGGTTTTGTTTAACATTTTTCACCCTTTAGAAAAATAACACTTTTCAAACTGTAGCAGTAAATAATCAATTTTACTGGTAACTCAACAAATTTGGAAATACTTGTCCACCATTAAATTTTTCTGTCTACTTGCCTGGTTAAGAAGACAACTTTCTGCCCAAAGTGTCACTAATGACCCATGGAGAAACAAGAAGGTGGTGAACTCTGATAAAGCACCTGTTACGGTTTTTCTAGTGACTTGACAGAGGTTTGCTAATGGAAAATTGGTTCAGTAATAAGATGAATAAGTTCTGGAGACCACACAGCAATGGTGACCATAATTAACAACACTGTATTGTATACTTGAAATTTGCTAAGAGAGTAGATCTTAAATGTTCTCACACACAAAAATGTTAACTATGTGAAGTGATGGATGTGTTAACTAACTGCATTTTACACAGCCTACATATCAAATCATCACCTTGTATACTTTAAACTTCCACAATGTTATTTGTCAACTGTATCTCAATAAAGCTGGAAAAAAAATCAAATGCAAATTTGACCCCCCAAAAAGAAAAATTCTATTTCCGAGGGGTGGAGTGAGGTGGGAAGAAGTGAAAAGTTTCAAACCAGCACTGTTCAAAAGGAATATAACGTGAACTATATGTGTAATTTTAATTTTTCTAATAGCCACATTGAAAAGTAAGAAAAAGCATGTGAAATTAATTTGTATAATATATTTAATTTAATCTAATATATCCTAAGTATTATCATTTCAACATGTAATCAATATAAAATATTAATGAGAGATTTTACATTCTTTTTTTGTACTGATTCTTTAAAATCTAGTATATATTTTACACTTAGAACACATCTCAATTTGCACAAGCCACATTTCAAGTGCTCAGTAACCACATGTGTCTAGTATCTACCATATTTGATAGCACAGCTACAAACTATCACCGTTTATGTCCAAGCAAGACTCACGTTGCAGAAAGAGAACTATGAAAAATGTCAGAAAAGCAAGAAAGACTGATCAGAGGTGTCTAAGCTCTTCAGACCAGAGGGCTTCCCTTTCTCTCAGTGTCCAAAAGGCCCCTTGATTAGGATTGGCCTAGAGCAGGGGTCCACAAACTTTTCCCGTAAAGGACCAGATAGTAATATTTCAGGCACTGCTGGCCATACAGTCTTTGTTGCAACTACTCAACTCTGCTGTTGCAGCATGAAAGCAGCCATAGACATGTTCAACACATGGGCATGGTTATATTCTAATAAAACTTTATTTATGGGCACTAAAATTTGAATTTCATATAATTTTCACACGTCATACGAATTTTTTTCAAACATTTCAAAATGTAAAAACCATTCTTAGCTCATGAGCTCCATCAAACCAGGTGATGGGCCAGATTTGGCCCACTGTCTCTAGTTTGCCAACCCCTGACTTACAGGATGGGGATTAAGGAAGAGAGTGCTAAGAGGCTGTCTTAATTACAGATATTTTGTTGAAGACTAAAAATTACAACTTTGGAAGCTAGAGGAAAAGAGTATAAAAAGAACAAAGGACTTAGTGTCCGGCCATCTCTGTTTTGACCCTAATTCTGACATGGATAAGTTCTTGTACCCTAGTCATATCATTGATCTTCTCTGGTCCTCAGCTTCTAGCTGTCAGCTAGATAATTACCATTGCAACCGCAATGAGTCCAACAGTAGCTCATATATTCACATTGCATTAAATCAAAACTGGTAATATTTTGAACAAAGTCTGTGCAAATTTACCATTTAAAATACAAGAGGAATGGCTTTGTTGAGAAATTTATAGGATTACAGAAACTAATAAAGAGCTTTTACACTGCTATACTAATTTGGAAACAATTCTTACTGTAAGTAAGTCAATAATCATCATTGTCTATGCATTATAATAAGAAGAAACTGTATGTAACCACCCTGGAACATAATTCTAATTATTATTTATATTTTAAAGAAATAATAGATGAGTATTTTAAAATACTCTAATTTTCAGACTCTCAACTATAATTAGTCCCAATATGTGTAGTTGTGCAGTAGTTCACATTATTTCTTATTTTGCCTTATTTTACAGACCTTCCATTAAATCTCAAGAAGGCAAGCTCAGCCAAACCCTTAACCTAATGTAACATAACTTCTTAGACATAAAACCTGAGCTTTCGTTAATGAATTGGATTTTCAGAATTAAAGTGCAAATAGATAATTTGTTGATCCTATTTCCTGATTAAACATTAAGATGACTTTCTCCATAATGACCTATCCCAAGAATTTCACAACAAAAAGCAACAGAATTAGCTACAAATTGCAAGTTGAAGGAGATAGTATGGATTGGCTTCCCCAAAACTACTCTCACCTTTACCCCTTTTCCCTTGACTTTCTCTATCATAAAGACTAAAAAAGCTAAAGTTGATTAACTTCCATTATTGTTCAAGTTGGCCATATAACGTGGTTCTCGCCATGAGATAAGGCAGAAATCCCTGAGCAGAGTTATTTTACCCGAATAAAAATAGGGGAAGCCCTTTGTCCTTCCTTCTTCTCCCTGCCTGGAACATAGAAGTAATGCCTGGACACATCACAGCCATCTTGCCACTCTGGTGAGAAAAGTCACTTGCTAAGTATGGCAGAATAGGAAGTCACAAAGAGCCTGGATCCTTGGACACAGCATCCTTGAGCCCTGGAAAACAACCTGGACTGTCTCCCTTGTTTTGTGAGACAAAACTGGACTGTCTCCCTTGTTTTGTGTCTCCTTTGTTTTGTGAGAATAATAAAAATTCTTCTTACTTACACAGCCACACTATTTGCTAGGTTTTCCAGATTTGGGGGCTTTTTTTTTTTTTGCAGCTAATTTTATTTGTAACCGATAAACAAGTAAAACAAGGCAGGATTTACTTGATGTCTATTACATACTAGTGATTTTCAAACTAGGGCAGACATCAGAATCAACTGAAAGACTTACTAAAATTCAGACTGCTGGACTCCTGCCCCAGGGTTTCTAATTAAGTAGGCCTTGGATGGCTCATAAGAAATTGCATTTCTAACAAGTGCCCACATGACACAGCTGCTCCATCAGGAGTTACACTTTAAGAACCACTGGATTACACAATAGAATTTCATAACATAACATCAGATCACACTTTCCAAGTTCCTGTATCCCCACTGCTCTGCTTTGTAAAAAAATAAATTTCTGCCTCATCTCCAGACCAAATACTCCTTAGTAATCTGCACTCCAAGTGTAAAGTAAGTCACAAACAGATGAGCAGATATTATAGTTCTGCTCCTGCCTGAAGCTAGAAGATAGGGAAAGAGCTGCCTAGCACTTGCCAGGCTAGAGTATTTGCCATGTCATTTCCTGGCACATAATTATGCTGCTTGCTGACAACTATTCTACTTTCTGTCCTTCCGTAAATTGTAAATGACAGTTTGGAAGCTGTTGGCTGAAGATTCTGAAAAAGAAATCTTTACAAGGAGAGGCAAGGATAAAATCATGGTCAATTTAGAGTGGTTGCTGATAAGCTGGCCCTGAGAAGCATCCTCAAGTTAGCTCACTATGAAAGAAATGGAATTTCCTGTCCCTTGCTCTTCCCCACCCCCACTCCTACCGCTTAGAGTCTCAAAGCATGTGATCCACTCAACAATCCAAATTTCACTGGAAAGAGTTAGAAAGTCTAGTGCTTGGAGGCCTTCTGCTGCCTGCTCGAATAACACACAGTTGAATTTTATAGTTAGGGTAGAAAGAAAAGCTCCATCCATGCCCACATGTCACCCTAAACCCATAGCCTGCCCCCTCCCCTCCATGTCCATTGCAAAGAGCCATCCTTTGAGAAAAGCAATTCAGCTGTTTCCCAGGTCTAATATTTGGTCTACTTTAACTCCCCTCCCACGACCTGGTCAAAATAATCCTTCTTCCCTCGTAGCTACTTGTTTTTAATGTTTATTTATTTATTTTGAGAGAGAGAGTGCACACGCAAGCTGGGGAAGGGGCAGAGACAGAAAGAGAGAATCCCAAGCGGGCTCAATCTCACGAACCAAACTGTGAGATCATGACCCAAGTAGAAATCAATAGTCAGATACTTAACCGACTAAGCCACCCAGGTGCCCCTCTGCTCTCACAGCTACATTTTTTTTTTATTTAAAAAAAATTTTTTTTTAATGTTTATTTATTTTTGAGACAGAGAGAGACAGAGCATGAACGGGGGAGGGTCAGAGAGAGAGGGAGACACAGAATCGGAAGCAGGCTCCAGGCTCCGAGCTGTCAGCACAGAGCCCGACGCGGGGCTCGAACTCACGGACCGTGAGATCATGACCTGAGCCGAAGTCGGACGCTCAACCGACTGAGCCAGCCAGGCGCCCCTCACAGCTACATTTTTTTTAAAAAATGTTTATTTTTGAGAGAGCGAGAGACAGACAGAGAGAGACAGACAGACAGACAGAGTACAAGCAGGGGAGGGGCAGAGAGAGAGGGAGGCACAGAATCCGAAACAGGCTCCAGGCTCTGTGCTGACGACGCCGGGCTCAAACTCACAAACCGTTAGATCATGACCCTAGCCGAAGTCGGGCACTTAACCAACTGAGCCACCTAGGTGCCACTCACAGCTACATTTTTTAAACCATGCGTTGTTAACCAACCAGGGAAGATGGATCCATCTAATTCACGTACTGCTCATCCACTCCCCGTTGTGTTCAGGATCTCAGTGAGGGGGTACAAAATAACTAGCCTATGTTAAATAACCAAGCCTGGCCAGGCTTCATAGAAATACAGAATTCAGGGACCAGAGTAAAGCTCATTTATCTTCCTAGGAATGACATCTAAGACCCTGACCTTATTTTACCAGTGCCCAGCCTGCTAAGCTAACAACTCATAGGTTCCCAGAATAGACTTTCATGACTGCTTATATTCCTTCAAACATTTGCAGACCTTAGCACCAGAGATTTCTGGCTTTAAACCTTTTCCAGTATCTACTTTAGCCTTTCAACAAGTTTTGATTCCTTGCCATCTCCCATGAGAAGCCTGAGAATAAGAAACAGCATATAGAACCATCTCTTACTATACCTTCTTGCTCTAACATAGCTTTTCAACCGCAACCAGAGCTCCTAAGTTTCCCTTTATTTTTTTAACTTTCTTTTTTTGTAATATATATATTTTTTATTTTTTTATTTTTTAATTTACATCCAAGTTAGTTAGCATATATAGTGCAATAATGATTTCAGGAGTAGAATCCAGTGATTCATCCTGTACATATAACACCCAGTGCTCATCCCAACGTGTGTCCTTAATTCCCCTTGCCCATTTAGCCCATTCCCCTGCCCATACCCCTCTAGCAACCCTCAGTTTGTTCTCTATATTTAAGAGTCTCTTATGTTTTATCCCCCTCTCTGTTTTTATATTATTTTTGCTTCCCTTCTCTTATGTTCATCTGTTTTGTATCTTAAATTCCACATATGAGTGAAGTCATATGATATTTGTCTTTCTCTGACTGACTAATTTCACTTAGCGTAATACCCTCTAGTTCCATCCACATAGCTGCAAATGGCAAGATTTCATTCTTTTTGATTGCCGAGTAATACTCCATTGTATATATATATACCACATCTTGATCCATTGATCTGTCAGTGGACATTTGGGCTCTTACCATACTTTGGCTATTGTCGATAGCAGTGCTATAAACATTGGAGTGCATCATCAGGGAAATAAAAATGAAAACCACACTCAGATATCACCTCACACCAGTCAGAGTGGCTAAAATGAACAAATCAGGAAACTATAGATGCTGGAGAGGATGTGGAGAAACAGGAAACCTCTTGCACTGTTGGTGGGAATGCAAACTCGTGCAGCCACTCTGGAAAACAGTGTGGAGGTTCCTCAAAAAATTAAAAATAGATCTACCCTATGACCCAGCAATAGCACTGCTAGGAATTTACCCAAGGGACACAGGAGTGCTCATGCAAGGGGCACTTGTACCCCAATGTTTAGAGCAGCACTTTCAACAATAGCCAAATTATGGAAAGAGCCTAAATGTCCATCAACTGATGAATGGATAAAGAAATTGTGGTTTATATACACAGTGGAATACTATGTGGCAATGAGAAAGAATGAAATATGGCCTTTTGTAGCAACGTGGATTGAACTGGAGAGTGTTATGCTAAGTGAAATAAGTCACACAGAGAAAGACAGATACCATATGTTTTCACTCTTATGTGGATCCTGAGAAACTTAACAGAAGACCATGGGGGAGGGGAAGGAAAAAAAAAGTTAGAGACAGAGGGAGCCAAACCATAAGAGACTCTTAAAAACTGAGTATAAACTGAGGGTTGACGGGGGGTGGGAGGGAGGGGAGAATGGGTGATGGGCATTGAGGAGGGCACCTGTTGGGATGAGCTGGGTGTTGTATGGAAACCAATTTGACAATAAATTTCATATTAAAAAATAATAATAAAAATAAATAAATAAATAAATAAATAAACAAACAAACAAACATTGGAGTGCATGTGCCCCTTTGACTCAGCATTTTTGTATCCTTTGGATAAGTACCTAGTAGTGCAATTGCTGGGTTGTAAAATAATTCTATTTTTAACTTTTTGAGGAAGCTCCATAATGTTTTCCAGAGTGGCTGCACCAGTTTGCATTCCCACCAGCAGTGCAAAAGAGATCTTCTTTCTCCACATCCTCGCCAACATCTGTTGCTGCCTGAGTTGTTCATTTTAGTCACTCTGACTGGTGTGAGGTGGTGTCTCATTGTGGTTTTGATTTGTATTTCCCTGATGATGAGTGATGTTGAGCATTTTTTCATGTATCTGTTAGCCATCTGGATGTCTTCTTTGGAAAAGTGTCTATTCACATATTTTGCCCATTTCTTTGCTGGATTATTTATTTTTTGGGTGTTGAATTTGAGAAGTTTATTATAGATTTTGGATACCAACCCTTTATCTGATATGTCATTTGCAAATATCTTCTCCCATTTCATTGGTTGCCTTTTAGTTTTGTTGATTGTTTTCTTTGCTGTGCATAAACCTAATCAAAGAGGTAAAAAAATCTGTACACTGAAAACTATAGAAGGCTTATGAAAGAAATTGAAGATGATACAAAAAAATGGAAAAATATTCCGTGCTCACGGATTGGAAGAACAAATATTGTTAAAATGTCAATACTACCCAAAGCAATCTACATATTCAATGCAATCCTTATCAAAATAACACCAGCATTCTTCACAGAGCTAGAATAAACAATGTTAAAATCTGTATGGAACCAGAAAAGACCCCAAACAGCCAAAGCTACCCTGACAAAGAAAACCAAAGCAGGAAGCATCACAATCCCGGACTTCAAGATGTATTACAAAGCTGTAATCATCAAGACAGTATGGTACTGGCACAAAAACAGACACTCAGACCAATGGAACAGAATAGAGAACCCAGAAATGGATCCACAAACATATGGCAACTAATCTTTGACAAAGCAGGAAAGAATATCCAATGGAATAAAGACAGTCTCTTCAGCAAGTGGTGCTGGGAAAACTGGACAGCGACATGCAGAAGAATGAACCTGGACCACTTCCTTACACCATACATAAAAATAAATTCAAAACGGATGAAAGACCTAAACATAAGACAGGAAGCCATCATAATCCTCGAGGAGAAAGCAGGCAAAAGCCTCTTTGACCCTGGCCGCAGCAACTTCTTATTCAACACGTCTCCAGAGGCAGGGGAAACAAAAGCAACAATGAACTATTGGGACCTAAGTTTCCCTTAAACCAACCCCAACCACTACATCTAGCTCCATCCCACAGTGTGGTTCAGTAAAGACAGAACGTCTCCCTTGAAGCACCTGGGTGACTCAGTTGGTTAAGCATCCGACTTCAGCTTCAGGTCATGATCTCACAGTTTGTTGGGTTCAAGCCTGGCCTTGGGCTCTGTGCTAATAGCTCAGAGCCTGGAGCCTGCTTTGGATTCTGTGTCTCCCTCTCTGTCTTTCCCTCCCCGATTCACACTCTTTCTCTCTCTCAAAAATAAATAAAAACACTAAAAAAATGAATAAATGTTAAAAATAATTTAAAAAAGAAAGAACATCTCCATTTTCCACTGAGCCACTTAGGGTACAAAACAGGCAGATCCAGAAAACTTGGGGATGGATGAGATGTGTCTGCCCTTCAGAGTTTGCAAAGTATGCCTAACAGCTGAGTAAACTGGAAAGCCAAAGATGTAGTTAAAAAAAATTTTTGTGGTACAGATTCCAATGCCTTTAATGAAGTAATAGAGTATAGATATTCAGTGTGTCAAGAACATAAATGATAAATGTGCAGTGGAACAACACACCAAAGGTAGGTGACTACACATGAATCATTCCAACAAATCCATGAATAAAAACATATGCCAATATATTAGTCCCTACAGGACAACTGGATATGTCATGTGTTTAAAAAAAAAAAATTCTAGGGACTCCTGGGTGGCTGAGTCGGTTAAGCATCTGACTTCGGCTCAGGTCATGATCTCATGGTTTGTGGGTTCCAGCCCCACATCGGCTCTGTGCTGACAGCTCAGAGCCTGGAGCCTGTTTCGGATTCTGTGTCTCCTCCTCTCTCTGCCTGCCCCTCCATGCTCATGCTCTGTCTCTCTCTCTGTCTTTTAATAATAAATAAATGTTAAAAAAAATTTAAAAAAATTTCTAGATGAAAGTTGAGATTTAATGAAAGTTGGATCTTTAGTACTACTACTAAGAATGACTCTCTTTATAGGAGTGTTTACTAAGTGCTACAAATCTACTTGCTTTGCATGGATTAATTCATTCAATCTTCATGACAACCCGTGTGTCGATATTATCACCATTTTGCAAATGAGGTAAGTGAGGTAAAACAATTCAATACCTCATCCAAGGCCTCCTAACTAGTAAGCATGAGATCTGAGTTGAAACCCAAGCAGTCTTTCTGGAGAAACTGAATTTCATTATTGTTCCTGGCCTCCTCTATAAATGTACTATATCAGAGATTCTGCAGAACTACTAAAACTTTCTGAGGGGCTCCTCAAAACTTGAAGGTGCACCCTAGGCCCCTGTATGTTGTGAAGCACACTCTAGTACCATCATGCTCCCCAGCATCCGGTCCAGAAACACTTGTCAGACTTTAGATATCACCTTTCACAAAGCTCCTAACATGTTATTTGGCCTCTAACTGACTCAGACTTTGGGAGAGAACGGAAGGGGTGTGAGAAGAATCAGATTGCCCTGCTAAGCTTAGGTAACTATCAATAGAAATAAAACTATCATAAATGCTGTGAATCAACAGACTTGGGTTCTGGTACTGACTCTACACTTGCCTGGCTATGTAAACAAACAAAGCCACCAATATTTATTGAACATTGTTCCGTCTATCTACTTCTTAGGAACAAAGTACCCCCAAATTAGTGGCTTAAGAAAACAACATCATTTTGTTATATCTCATGATTATATGAGTCCGGGATTTGGGCAGGGCTCTGCTGAGTGATTCTTCTGATTCCCATGTTATCAACTGGGATTCCTCAGTGGTATTCAGCTGGTGGATGGGAGGTCTGGAGGGTCCAGGATGGGTTCTTTCACATGTCTGCAGGTGATGGCTGCAAGGCTAGCCTCACTTAAGACTGTTGAGTAGAGTGTCTGTACCTGGCTCCTCTAGCATGATGGAGTCAGAATCCTTATCAGGTGGCTGGTTTCCCTCAGGGTGAGCATTCTAAGAGGCTTGGTAAGCTGCAAGGTGCATAATGTCCTAGCCTCAGAGTTCCAGAATATCACATCTGCCATAAGCTATTAATTAAGAAATTCACTAGTCTAGTCCCAAACCAAGTGGAGGAGAAATAGATTCCACCTCTCAGTGGGAGGAGCCACAAAGAGAGAAGGCATCTTTATCTACCACAAGCACCCACTTTGTGCCATGCACTGTTTTAGTCAGTGGGAATTCTTTGGAGACAAAGACATATAAGGCCCATGCTCTCCTGGGTTAGATGTGTGCTTTTCAATATAAAATGGAACGTTTTTCTTATGGTATTGTCTTTTCTCTGACTGTTCATTTAAGATAGGACCCTTCTTGATCCCCAGAGGACAGACTGGTGCTATAAAGAGCCAGGATAGTAAATATTTTTGGCTTTGCAAGCCATACCATCTGTTGCAACTACTCAACTCTACTGTTTGTAGCTCAAAAGTAGTTATAGACCATTTGTAAATAAATGGGCATGACTGTGTTCCAATAAAATTGTATTTACAAAAACAGGCATTGGTCCTGATTTGGCTTGTAGACCATAGATTGCCAAACTCTGGCCTAGCAGATAATAGATATTCAAATAAATACTGGTTGAATGGATGAATTTTTAAAGCCTGGAATTTGAAGAAGAAACTATACATGAATACTTGTATGAACTGTCATTCCTTCAAATGCTCATCTGTTCCTTTTCACACAGGTGTAGAGAAGCCCAAACTGACATTCAGGTCAGCCCCATAGGATCTCATAGACACCAAGGGTTGAGGCACAAAGGGATTATGCCATGAGACCCATAACCTAAGCCTGGATTAGGAAAAGCAGTTCAAAAAGTTCCAAGTATACAGATCAGAATTTGTAGGAGATCAGGAATTCAGGTTAAGAACTTAGGAACAAAGGGACAGTGTGTCAGTTTTAGCAATTGATTTTATATACCATGCTTCATCAACTATGAAATACCATTTATGGAGGAAAACGCTGCCAATTAAATAATGAAACACCCTACTTGTAAAATGCATCCGAATTTTGGAGGTGTAAAATGTGGGGGGGGGGGGAAAGAATGCCAGAGAACTGATAAAATATCATAAATTTCCTCATTCATTTGTCCAGAAAACAAACCAAAGCAAAGTACCATTTATACAGTGCCTATAAGTCCTAAGCACTTTCCATAAATATTCCTGTGCAATCCTCACATCCATTTAAAGTGGCTCATTATCCTCTCTGCTCTCTACACGCCTGCCTCCCTAAACACTTTTGGTTTGTTGGACAGGCCATTCTCTTCCCCCCACCAGGTGCCTTGAGAATATTATTGCCTCTCTCTGCACCCCTAGCCCTTTCCCACAGTTCATCCCTACACAGCCTTCAGGCATCTGCCCTCTTGTCTCTGTCTCAAGAAAACATTTTGTAAGCAAGATGCTCATGTTAGTATAGTTCAGCAAATCTAAGATGTCATTAACTCTAAGACACACAACTATTATACCACTAAGAAAGAAAACCACACTGACAATTAAATCATGACCCACTAGCAGACATAATACACACCTCAGTTTCACAGATGTTAAAATGTGGGAGGAAAATGTATGCTTTGGAACTGATGAAATCTGTAGTTTGATGCAAGTCAGTGATTTTCAGAAAGACTTGACATATGTGCTGAAAAGTAATGTCACCTTCCACACTATTTGTCTTTCAGAACAATGGATGAGATGAAGAAAATTTTATTCACAGGAATTCCTAGGGAAGCTACAAACAGCGGGAAGACTCAGAAAGCCTGCTCCTTGTTGGAGAACTTGGAAGGTAGAGGGAGAAATATGAGCAGAGAGTAAGCAAGGGTGGTGGCGGAGGGAGAGAAAGTCAGCTAATAGCTGCCAAGATAATGGGAAGTTCAGGAAGCAGTTGAAAATCTTCCTCTAGGAGAGCCCCAAAGCTGGATTAAATCTATAGGCTAACCAGCCCATAATGGACTTCAAAACAAAACAAAACAAAACAAAACAGGGGCGCATGGGTGGCTCAGTTGGTTAAGTGTCTGACTTTTGATTTTGGCTCAGGTCATGATCTCACATTTCATGAGATCAAGCCCCTCGTCGGGCTCCATGCTTTCTGCATAGAACATGCTTGGGATTCTCTCTCTCCTCCCTCTCTGCCTCTCTCTCTCTCTCCCTCTCAAAAATAAATAAGTAAACTTAAAAAAAAACTGGCAGAGGAGACTTGAACTCTGGTAAGCTCAGGGCAGGATCAAGATGACCAACATGAATTCAGCCATGGGATTCTGTGGCAGTCCAGCGTGGAACTGAGAACACAGTGGGAAGAGCCCCACATTTGCTCAAGTGTGCAGCTATAGGGTTTCAGCCACATTAATCTCCCAGAGCAGGAGGTGGATTTGAGGTGATCCAGGACACATAGGTTCATCTTCTACCTGCTTGGAATCAATTTAGGGATGCATAGCTGGTAACCACTAATATTTGCTAGAAATATTAATGCTGTGTGCTATAGACTGAATGTGTATCCCCGAAATTCATATGCTGAAACCCTAACCTCCAATGTGATAGTATTTGGAGGTAGGACCTTTGGAAAGAAATTAGGTCTAGATGATGTCATGAGGGTGAAACCTCCATGCTGAGATTGATGCCTTTATGAGGAGATGAAGAGACCAGAGCGAGCACGTGCTTGCGCACGCTCTCTCTCTCTCTCTCTCTCTCTCTCTCTCTACCATGTGAGCACACAGCAAGAAGGCAGATATCTATAAACCAGGAAGAGCGTCCTCACCAAGAACTGGACCATGCTGGCATGCTGATCTCACACTTCCACATCCAGAAATGTGAGAAATCAATGTTTTTGCCTAAGCCACCAAGTCCATGGTATTCTGTTATAGCTGTCCAAACTGACTATGACACTGTAATTTGCTATCACAACAAAATGTCTTCACGAGACCCAGGCACCTCTGACAATGAGTGACCAAGCTCCCCTGTACAGGTACACACATCCAAGCTGAGATGGCAGAATGAACGTGCTTTCCAGCCAAGTTACTCTCACGTTGACTTCAAACAGAAACGAAAGCACAGAGTGTCTTCCTAATGGGGCCCAGGAAATTAACCCCAGCCAGGAGGGAGACACAGAACACTCCAAAAAGCAGAAGATGTGAGCTCGGGCTCTGGTCTGTTTACATTCCTCCTAAGTGTAGGTAGCAAGGGCTCAGTGGCATGGGTTGGCAGCCCCAGACAGACAAAATCCTCTAGCACTAGAGGGCTCTAGACTGACACAGGGGTTCAGACACAGGATGGCTAGCTAAGGGTGGGCAGGTAAGGTACCTGCATAAAGGAAGCCAGGTGGGGGCTGCGGAAGCCCCATTTAAAGGGAAACCAGAATCAGAACTTGGTGAGTATTACCTCATGAGGCAGTAACCACGTACTCCCAGATTTTCCTATGAAAGAGATAAATTGAATTCCGATGTCCATGGTAATTTTCTGGATCTTTAAATGTTGGCAACTAATTTAATTTTCTTCATAATCCTCAGAGACTAGTCTGAAGAATTGATTTCTCCATCAGGTTTCCCGTTTACCATCTCCAGGCAGGCCTTTCAGGGAAGTGTAGCCCTCTGCCTCACCTTCCTATCCTTACAGGACCCTTCTGTAATCACTTCAGGTTAAAGGCCACAGAAGAGTAGTGTGACTAAATGTACACTATGATGCTTAAGGCAGGGATAGAGGAACTAATAGAGGATGCTGGTCACTACCTGGTAGCAAGTGCAATTGATTGTTCCATCTCAAGGGCTATCTTCCACCAATTCTCAGGAAAGTCAGAAAAGGGCAGGGTGGGGATCCACACAGACAGCAAACAGTGGCCCTGGCAGCAGGAAGAGCCTATTTGAGGATTTTAAGGCAGTAAGGCACTCAGTCTACTTGGGAACTAGAGGCACACCGAGGTGGCTGGATCAGGGTAAATGGGTAAGAGTGGTGGGAGATGAGTCTGGGGTAGTAGGCTAAAGCCAGACCACAGGACCTGGGGGCACAGCCAAGTGAATGGGCTTTGTCCAAGAGCTGTGGGGAATTATTGGATAGACAGAAGCAGGGGCACAACCTGACTTGATTTGTGTTTCACAAACATCACTTTAGAACAGGGCTTCTCCACATAGGTCCAGACAATTCTTTGTTGTGGGTGCTGTCCTGTGCACTGTAGGACGTTTAGCAATATTCCTGGCCTCTACCCACTAGATGCCAGGGGGTGTAGCAATCCCCTCCCCTACTGTAACAAACAAAAATGTCTCCAACATGTCTAAGTGTCCCTGGGGGGCAAAACTGCTACAGTTGAGAACCACTGCTTTAGACGATGGGTCCAAAGGACACCAATGGTTGTGAGACCAGTTAGAAGGTGCTTACAGAAATCCAGGGAAGAAAGAGTTGTGACTTAAACTAGGGTGTAGTCTCGAGAATAATAATCATAGTTGCTAGCTTGCCTTACAACTATTAGCACCATGTTACAGAAGTGAAAACTGAGGACAGAGAGCTTAAGAGACTTGTCTCCAATGGGACAGTCAGGACTCAAACACAGGCAGGTGGGATATATTTTGGAGCCAGAATCAACAGGACATAGTGATGGCATAAGGTGGAAGAAGACAAAGGGGAATGGCAAGGCTACTCTGGTTTGGGACATAAGTAATGGTGGGGGACGTGACATTTACCGAGTAAAGAATGCTAAGAGGAACAGATTGGGTGGGGGGCCAGAGGAAGTAAAAAATTCCATTTTTGAACAATGTTACATTTGAGGTTCCCATAAGACATCCAAGTAAAGGAATCAAATAAGGAGTTGGAGTGGCTTAGAATTATTCTGGATAAAAATCCTGGATTCATGCCCATTTAGAGTTTTAGTTCCAGTTGTGGGTAAGATCATCTACATAGAATGAAGAACAAGAAGGCAAGCTATATAAGTTTCCTATTGCTTTTTCTGTTCCCTTTCGCTTTCTGCTCCTCTCCTGAAAAAATCATCCGGCAGACTAGCAACTCTTTTAAGGAGATATAAAGGCCAAATTTGGCCCTTCAGTCATTCCACCCTATGCCATTATTCAAGAGACCACCATTATTTGGCATTTTCTTTCCAGGAGACCTGTAACTCAGAGAAGTAGGAAAAGCTCTTGTTTTTCATATTCCAGGCCATAAATAGCTCTCAAAAGCTCAGATTGGTTAAGTAGAGGTGGTATAATTAGTGACTAAGAATTCCATCTCTGAAGCCAGAATACAAGGGCTTGAATCCCAGCTCCATAATATATCAGCACATGAACTTGGGGAAGTTACTTGAGCTCTCCAACCTCAGTTTCCTCATCTGTAAAATGGGCTTCACAGTAGCTCCTGAAGCTTGGTGGCTTGTTACAAGAGAATACATGGACATAGCAGGGTGCCTTGTCCATAATAACAACTAAATATTAGTTGTTCTTATTAATTCAGATGAACTATAACTAAATGGGCCATGTTGCTTGTAAAATTTTTGAGCGAAGTCAATTCAAAGCACTGACAGACCGAGAAAATAATGACAGTCCCTCAGCCTAATTGGGTAGAGAAATGCTAAAAGGAGGTGAATTTCTACAGTGTGAGAAGATTGTGGTTACCCATGTGGTCAGATGCTGTCAAGAGCCCTGAAAGAGCTCTTTGCCTCATCTTCACACTTCATATTTCCTAATGCATAAAATCCCATTTGCATAGGACAAAGCCTTCCATTCCTGTGTTCAAGGGTTTGGGGAGGAGAAAGATGATTAATTTGATCCCCACGAAGTATAACAAAAGCAATCAAGAGGTAAGAGGCAAACCCCAAAAGATAAATCTCAGCTCCTTCTCAGATCTGTGGACAAGGAATAATGTCCTTGCTTTTGGACAATAAATGAATTGTTCCTTTGGAGCTGAGATGATAACAGAGATACAGGCCTGGGAATTAAGGCTGGACCACAGAGGCTGTCATTTCTACTGTGTGTCAGAACCACCAAGTGAGATTCTGAATGATCCCTATCATTCAGGTAGGGCCCCACTCTCAGAGATTCTGAGCCAACTGGTGGGGTACAACCATTCTGCAGTACTGTTTGGCAGTTTCTTACAGAGTAAACATACATCTGCCCTTTGATCCAGAAAATTCACTCCTAGGTATACACTTAACTGAAATGAGTGCTCACGTGCGTCAAAAGACATGCACAAGAATTTGCATAGCAACTTCATTTAGAGTAATACAAAAATTGGAAACAACCTAAATGTACGGTAGAATGGCCAAATAAAACGTAGTAGCTGCATGCCACGGAACAGGACACAGTAACGGAAAAGAGCAAACCTCTGATACAACAGCATGGATGAACCTCACTCATAACATTGAGTGAAACAAGCCAGGTACAAGCGTATCTACTACACGATTCTATTTACATGAAGTTCAGAAATAGGCAGGACTCATCTATGGTGATAGAGGACGGAAGAGTGGTAACCCCAGGGGGAAGGTGGTGAATGGGAGGTATGCTTCTGAGGTGCTGGGAATGACCTGGGTAATGGTAACAAAAGTGGATACATAGGTAAAGATTCATTATGTTGTATACTTAAGATTTTTGCTCTGTGTGTGTATATTTATTTGTTTATTTTAAATCTCCATTGCAAATAACCTTTAAAATCTTAAAATTATAAGTGATATGGCCAGAATTGAGAACGATTACCACCAGGCTACCATGACTGCCAGGGTATTTTTCTCTTATCCACCCCCAGCTTTGTCCTTAAGTAGCAAATTTAACAATGTCATTCTCTGCTCTTACAAAACCAACCATGAAGCTTCTGTGAGGACGACAGAGACAGCACTAAGTGCATCATTTAAAATTCCTAGTAACACTATTATCTTTACTAATTCAACTTTCCTGCACTCCACAATTGTTTGTGGGAGTTGAGAATTCTCTTGTCAGACTTTAAACTCTGCAGGTGAGGCCCATGTGTCCAGACAGAAATCTATGGCATAAACAGTTGACCTCTTACCATTCCCCTGGGTTAGAACGTTCCCTCTCTTCACTGCAACTCCAAGCAAGGAATTATGAAATATTAGAACTATGTAGGAGCCTGAGAAATAATACACTCTGAGGTCCAGAAGGGTGAAGTAATTTGTACTATGTCACCCACGAAATCAGTAGTCTCCTGACACTCTCTCTACCTTGAGGCCCTGACACTTTGCCATTAATGTGCATTTCTGAATATAGAAACACCGTCCCCAGTGCTACCTGGTAAACAATGCAAACGATAGCAGAGGTCTTGGAAGGTTCGGGTTTTGTCTACTGAACATTTTTGCACACAGGCATTAGCTAAAAAGGCAAACTCTTTAGCGTTACCCTCTGTTGATATGGCACCAATAATGCTAGGACCCTCATGTGTGTCCAGTCACTCTCCATCTGAGGGTGCCAGACTACACCAAACTCTCTCAATCTGAAAAGTGAGGAGTGAAAGCAGGATAGAAATGTAACAGTGCAAAAGATACTGAGCAGATAAAGGGCTGTGATCTGAATTTGCCTCCCAGTTGACCTTAAATAAATCATTAATCAGTTTGCTAATCTATAAAATGGGAACAGGAGCTATGGTTCAAATATTTCACTCATTGGGGCACCTGGGTCGCTCAGTCAGTTAAGTGTCCAACTCTTGACTTCAGCTCAGGTCATGATCTCACATTCGTCGGATAGAGCCCTGTGTCGGGCTCTGTGCTAACAGTACTGAGCCTGCTTGGGATTCTCTCTCTCCCTCTCTCTCTCTCTCCTTCTCTCCCTCTCTCCACCCCTCCCCTGCTCTCTCTCTCTCAAAATAAATAAATAAACTTAAAAAAAACCCAAATATTTCACTAATTATTATAAGTATAAAATGAGACAAGGTTTATAAAACTACCAAAAGCCTCTACCAAACACACAAGGCTTCCTCCTTTTTTTCATGCTACTAAATGTGTCTGTGAAGTCAAAGGAGGAGAACAGAGTTGGAAATGTGCTGATGGATGGTTTCTCTGCTAAAATATTTTCCAGCAAAAGACATCTTGTTAATAAGCTACTGTGTATACTATAACATATATTTCACAATTTATCTACCTCCTGCAGGATGTCAAAATAATTGGCCTATAATATTTCTAAAATATAGTCAGCCATCTCTGGATTTATTATGTGAATATACATTTGCATAATGATGACTGAATTTACACACCACGCAACTTTCCCGAATTTAGGCTTCCATTACTCTTCCATTACTTTCAAAATCACAAGTCTTGTTACAAAATGCAAGAGTCTCTAAGCAGGGTTACCATTTTCTTCAGCATAAAAATAAGTGATGGAGGCAGTGTTCCAACCGTTAGCCTGGAGATGAGAGATTAGTAACCACTGATAACAAACTTGGAATTCTTCCTGCATTGGTCAGAAAAGACATGGTTACAGATTTGCTGCCCAACTCGGTCATGGCAGCAACCCCAGCCTCAGTAAGTTGGCAGAACACTTGAAGCAGAAGCATTGCTACCACTACCATTTTATCTGCTGGTGGGAAAGACTCTGTCTACCCCAATCCAAGAGGGGTGGAAATAGGGAGGAGGGTGGCCCCAGTAGATCCTGAGCTGGCAGTGTCGATTGGCTGTCCCAAAGCCATTCCCAGCCCCATTCTCCCTTGATGCCTCACACTACAGAGAGTGAAATGTCAAGTGCTTTCACATATTCCCTTGCAGCTTTGTGCTACTATATGACCCAGCTGTGGCCATAAGACACAACTGAATTTTTACAATTTTTTTTGTCCAAAGGGTATATTTCATTAGCAATATACAGTCAAATCACTGTAGGTTTTTTGGAGTTTTTTGTTTGTTTGTTTTTAGTTTTAGAGCAAGAGCACAAGCAGAGGAGGGGGCAGAGGGAGAGAATCTTAAGCAGGCTCTATGCTTAGCACGGAGCCCAATGCAGGGCTCGATCCCACAACCCTGGGATCATGGCTTAAGCTGAAATCCAGAGTCGGACTCTCAACCAAATGAGCCACTCAGTGCTCCAAAATCACTGTGATTTTAAAGTCTTTTGAAATAGTCTTGTCTCTGTACTTTTGCAACTAACTAAACCTTTAGACTTGTTTATTTTGTCTTTTTAGTTTTAAGAAATTCTTTTCAAATTTAATTTTGTTTAGAGCTATGTAAAATATTGACATGATTTCAAAGTCCAATCTACAAAACATAATGTAGCAGAAAATCCAATTTCTATCCCTGTCTCTTTATCATGGTTTCCTCCTTCTTCCAATGTGTAGATAATTTTAAAGTTTTTGGCTTATTTTTCCACTGCTTTGGGGTTTTTTTTTTCTTTTCTTTTTAAATAATTTTAGATTTACAGAAAGTTGTAAAGATAATATGAAAGTTTTCATATACTTTTTATCCAGTTTCCCTTAATGTTACATCTTACTTAACCATGGTACATTTTTCAAAACTAAGAAACTACCATTGGTATAATACTATTAACTTAACTATGAACTTCTTTCAGATTTTATTATATTGTTATTGTCCCAGTGATGTCCTCCTTCTGGGCCAGGATCCCATCCAGGATCCTGCACTAGATTTAGTTGTCATGACTCCTTAGTTGTCTCCAATGTGAGACGGTTTATCAATCTTTCTTTGCCTTCCACGATTTTGACACCTTTGAAAAGGACTGGCTAGTTATATAAAGTTCTTTGAGTTTAAATTATGGTTCTTCATGGTTAAATTCAGGTTATGCATTTTGGGTAAGAAAACCATAGAAGTGATGCTGAGAAGGCTCAGTGCATCCTATCAGGAGGTACACGATTCAATTAACGATTAATTCGATTTTGAGGTGGGGGTAGGGTCAGAGAGAGAGAATCCCAAACAGGCCCCACACTGTTAGCACGGAGCCCGACTCGGAGCTCAAACCCACAAACCACGAGATCATGACCTGAGCTGAAGTCAGACGCTTAGCTGACTGAGCCACCCAGGCACCCCAAAACTTGCTTTTTTAAAAAGCTAGGTGATGAGTACGTGGAGGTCACTGTATTAGACTCTTGTCTGTGTTCGAAATTTCCATAACAAAGTTTTTTTTAAACAGCTTTACTGACTGGGTGCCTGGGTGGCTCAGTTGGTTAAGCATCCAACTTCAGCTCAGGTCATGATCTTGGGGTTCGTGGGTTCGAGCCCGTGTCGGGCTCTGTGCTGACAGCTCAGAGCCTGGGGCCTGCTTCAGATTCTGTGTCTCCCTCTCTCTCTGCCCCTCCCTTGCTCATGCTCTGTCTCTCTCTGTCTCAAAAATAAATAAAACATTAAAAAAAATTTTTTTAAAAACAGCTTTACTGAGGTATCATTCACATACTCTATCTGCTTAAACTTTTATCTGCTAATTTAACATCCATTATTAATTTGCCTAAAACAATTATTACTGTAGCTTTTGCCAAATGGCAAGTTTCTATTTCCATCATTCTTTCCATATTTATTATTAAAATCTCATCAAAAAAGAACTTCTTTTTCATTTATCATTTTACTCAATTATTTACTTATGTCAGTATGGATTCATGGATATTTATCTTATTCTATAGGTTATAATCCATTACTATCATTATTTGTTTTGTTGCTAGTATTTTCCCCATGTGGCCATTGAGGGCTCCTTCAGGTTGACTCACATGCTCTTTCAACCCATCCCCATGAGTTTTTAGCACTTTTGCTTTCTGACACCATATGATGTTTCATGTATTTTCCCTGCCCCAGCCCTGGAATCAGTCATTTCTCTAAGGAGTCCTGCTTCCTTTTACTGGAGAATGGTATTTTAAACCCAAAATTTGGGCACTATATGTGCTCCTTGTTACTGGGGTGTCACTGAACTACATCAAAATGATTATTATTACTATTTTGCTCTACAAAAGGTATTGTTAAGAAAATGAAAAGACAAGCCACAGACTGATAAAAAATATTTCTAAAACATATATCTGATACAGAACTTGTTCCTAGAGTATTAAAAAAAACTTTTCAAAACTCAATAGTAAGCACGTGTCTGGCTGGGTCATTCAGTAGAACATGTATCTCTTGATCTCAGGGTCATGAGGTCAAGCCCCACGTTGGGCATAAAGCTTACTTAAAAACACACACACACACACCTGAATAGTAATAAAATAAACAACCCAATTAAAAAATGGGGCAAGAATCTGACTAGACTTCACCAAAGATACACGGGTGGCAAATGAGCATATGAAGAGATGCTCAACATTGTTAGTCATCTGAATGTGCAGATTACACCACAGTGAGATAATACTATACACCTGTTGAATGGACAAACTTGACAAACAAAAACTGACAGTACCAAGCACTGGAGAGGATGCAGAGCAACTAGAACTCTTATACCCTGCTGGAGGGGATGCAAAATGGCACAGAAGATGGCGTGGCAGTTTCTTACAAAGTTAAACGTACGCTTCATGCACAACTCCGCAAGGCCACTTCTAGGAGTTTACCCAAGAGCAATACAAATTTATTATGTTCACACAAAAACCTTACATAAGTGTTTATATTGGCCTTATTCAGAAACACCAAAAACTGGAAACAACCCAAATATCCCCCATTGGAGAATATGTAAACAACTGATGCTCTCAAACAATGAAATCTACTTAGCAATAGAATGGAACAAACTAGTGAGAAAACAGAACGACACGGATGAACATCAACTGCATTATCCCAAATGAAAGAAGCCAGATGCCAAAGGCTACATCCTGTATGACTCCATTTACATGCCATTTTGCAAAAGACAAAACTATAGGGACAGAAAAACAGATAAATGTTTACCAGGGACTAGGGTTAGGGTACAAGATAATTACAAAAGAGCACCAGGGAATTTTTTAAGTCAATGGAAATGTTCTATATTTTGCTTGCCATGGTAGTTAATGTAACTGTTAAATGTAGCATGTCATGGTGCTTACATGCATTTGTCAAACTTCATAGACCTATGTACGAAAAAGAATGAATTGCCCATATATAACTTATTCCTCAGTTTAAAAAAAATGGGGGGGGGCAGGAAGGAAGGCAGATGAGAAATTCAAGTCACATCTCTGAAACTCCACAGATTATCTATCTATGTCTTGTCAAAGGCTGCCCACAACACTTAACAGGGTGCCATTTAAATTTTCTGTAACTTTTTGTGTTTCCGTGATCATCGGCCTGGAAATGGCCATGAATCATCATGTGGATAAAGTGGTTTGGACATTTGGAGCAGGGTTTTACAAAAAAAGATGAGAAGAGCGGCCATTCTTCTATGCTGATAAAAGGTGTAAGAAGTAAACCACGTTAAGAGGCTTAAAGGCCTAGAGCTCTGGCAATCTTAATTTAAGAGATGCAGGTGGGCCAATTACTCTCTTTGAATAAAAGGCAAAAAATCTTCCCCAGCTTTGTTCAAGCCGGTGAGTCATTCTGAGTGAATCTGTTCAGGATCCCTCAAAGCATCAGGCACTGCTCATTACTGTGGCTGGGAAGAGGTGTCCGCCTGCTCCCAAGAGCTTTCTCTGCTCCGTCCCTCTCTAAACCTGAAGTCAGCTTTGTTTTCATCCTAATGCCTTTCTCCCCTCTCCCAATTAAATCCACATCTCTTTTATCCCTTACAGCCATTCTATCCTAATTAGGCCAGGCGTTTGCAAGCCGTGGCCCACCGGCCAAGTCCGTCCTGCTGCACGTTTTTGTACAACCTGTGAGTGAAGAATGGTTTTTCACATTATTTTAATGGTTGAAAAAAATCAAAAGGAGAATAACATTTCATGAAACATGAAAATTATATCAAATGTGAATGTCATTGTCCATAAATAAAGTTTTATTAGAACATAGCCCTGCCCATTTGTTTCTGTATTATCTATGACTACTTTAGCTCTCCAACAACAGAGGTGAGAAGCTGAAAAAAAAAAAAAAAAGACCATGTGACTCACAGAGCCTAAAATATTTAGTATTTGGCCCTTTATAGAAAAAGTTTACCGACCCCTAATTTAGGCGTTATCATTCTCTTGCCTGTATGTTGATGACCACACTGTAAGTTTATAAAAAGGCAAGACTCAACAGCATCCTTTACACACTAGATCATGTCCCTATGACATTGTAACAAATTGTGCTCTTGTGTGATACTTTTTTGCTGCTGCTAAGGGGAATAAAGACATGTAGCATTGCAGTAAGAAAAGAACTAATTTGAGGAAAACAGTGGATTGATTTCTTCTTTCTAAAACTATCTACTTAGGTGTTCCATTGTTAAGAGTATTCTAGTCTTATAGGAAATTTGTAGAGTCCAAAGCAATTACTCTTCACCATCACTTCACAACATCCAGCCACTCAACTCCAAGAACATTTTACCATATCTATCAACTCTGCTAGTTACATTGTCTTTCCAATGTAAGTATAAGCATAACAATCACATCAGAATTGTGATGGTAAGTTATACTGATCCTGGGCATTTGCCTATAGCTGCTCATATTCTAGCATTGCTCATATTTTCTTTTAACATTAATCAGATTATAAAGCCAAATGATACAGGAAAAAGAGTGCTGTACCTAACATAGGACTTAGAGTCCAAAATTTGCATTTATATTTTGGTTATGCCACTTACATTGTGTGAATTTCCTAACACCATGTAGCCCTGATGCTTCTATCTGTAAAAAGGGAATAAAAATTACCTCTCACGGGACTTCTGGGAAGTAGTAATAATTATGTGAAAGCAACATGCTTGTGTCATGATGATGATGGTAAGGTTCACTGTATCTTGTGGTCCCCTTCTCTTATGCCCCCTCAACCTCTCTACAATTACTTCTCTGCTATTAAGAAAGCTATTCTGCTAAAAGATTTTCTCAACCAGTGTGGCCAGCAAATTGTTAAAAAATCAGTTTAAACTTTTTGATTAATCGTTCTTTTAAACTCACTTGACTAACGTCTGGCCCTTAAGTGGACAAAGACTAAGCAGTTTAATATTGTTTTTATTCTGTACTTAGGGAAAAAGTCTCATTTTCAATTAGCAGGATCAAAGATACCTCACTAATAGGAGATGATGATCAATTAATTATGAGCTACACTGCTGTAAGAAGAAAATATTCACTTCTCTTCTGCAGTCTTATTATCCTTCAAAAACACTGGGGAAGAATCATCAAATACCCAATGATTATCAGATCTCATGAGTTCTGAAGTAACAATTTAAAATGTGATTAACCATTCTATGGAAAACATACCCATTAAGGGCCATGCAGGGACAAAAACAATTGGTGCTAGATGCCAACATAACATTATGAATAATGTCAATGCCTATGTATATGAGTGCCAATTTGATCGATGTTGAAAAACAAATGTTGTAACATTTTTATATTTAGAAAACTCACCTCTCCACTAAAGGACCCTTCAAAGGGTTTTCTTTGATTATTGATTATTGCCAAAACCTCCTGCTGGAGAACCAATACAATAAACTTTGGTTTGCCTCAGACACAGATCCGAGACTATAAAAGAAACAGGAAGTACCTCAGCTTATGCTTTCTGTTGAAGACTAAGCTGAGAATGGCACGTGGGGGGCAGGGCAAGCCAGGAGGCCAGTTAAATTCAGCCAGTTACATGGTGATAGATTTCACTGTCACCTTTGACCAATCCATTTCCAAACCAAGTATCTATGATGAATTCATTTATCCATTCAATAACCATTTGCTGAATGTGTACTGTGTACCAGGCCATGTGCTAGGCACTGGGGATTTAATAGCATTGAAGTAGGGGTCAGAGACCTGAGTTCTAGTCCTAAATCAAATGCTAACCAGTTGTGTAAAATGGGAAAATGTTGCTTTATGAGCCAGGTTCTAAGTTCATAAGTGTTCTTTCTCCATTCTAATGCAATTCTGTGCGTATGCGTCTTGAGTGTTCTTGGCCTGAATCAGGAGGATCTGTTTCTTCTAAGGCAGTAATTGAAAGGTTCAGAATTCTAATGGGCATTGGTTAGAAGGGTTGTTGTTGTTGTTGTTGTTGTTGTTGTTGTTGTTGTTTTGAAACAGTGTCTTTTATTCTATGGAAGATTACATGCAATAAGAATTGGATGTTACTCACAAAGTCTGTTGGCCATCTGCTTGTTTCTTTGCTGTAACGTTCTCCTGTTACTCAGCAGTAAAGACCCCACCCCAAACCAAGTCATGCTCCCTTGGATGAGCCTGCTTTGCTCTTTAATACCTAAGGTGATTAAGAATAATGACCTCTGAAAAAGAAAAAAAAAATCTTTGCTATCCAAAACTAATGTGATATTCACAGCTAGACCTCAATACTTTTACATGCTCATCTGATACAGCCAGGCCATTTTTTTTCTCCTGTTGGATATAAACAAACTGACAAAACACCAGTCTCAAACAAGGTTACTCTGAGATCATGATAAAATGAAACAAAACAAGACTACTCCATAATTTTGATTAAGCATGAACAAAAACAAGGTCACTTTGCAAACCATAAAATGCCCAATCATAGAATTATCCTTGCTTTCTGACAGCATCCAGTCTAAACTCTTGCCCCCTAACTCAGCCAACTGAAGCCCAAATCTTATAATATGTTCTTTCTAACACTCTTACTGAGGGTACCCTGCAATGAGTAATAAACTCAACTTATTTAATTAAGTGTGCTGCCAGTGGTCTTTGGCTAAAAGGCATTGACACCTCCAAATACATCTTTTCCTCTCTCATCTGGGACACCACGAGCCAGGCTGATAGGAATATTCCAAAGGTATAAGTGCACAAAAATTCTCACCACATACGGCAAGCTGTAAAGACTTGGCAGAATAACCCTGCGCTCCAGTTGTCCCTTTTGTATCTTTTATTTAATTACCTCTTGGAAATGGAATCTCCCAAGCCTGACCATAAAGAGAGGAAATTGGGCTAGAAGGGAATTTCCCAAACTGTGGTCCTTGGGGAAACCAGTGTTCTTCAAATGTTGATAGGTGTTTACAGAAAGGATTCTATGGGGAAACAAGTTTGAGAAACTCTGCATTCTAGAGTAAATCCCCTCTTATTGCTCTAGTCCTAGCTCTGTAAGCTAATTTGAGAGACTTTTATTTATTTTTTTAAATATAATTTATTGTCAAATTGATTTCCATACAACACCCAATGCTCATCCCAACAGGTGCCCTCCTCAATGCCCATCACCCACTTTTCCTCCTCCCCCCCCCCATCAACCCTCAGTTTGTTCTCAGTATTTAAGAGTCTCTTACAGTTTGCCTCCCTCCCAAATTGAGAGACTTTTAAACCTCTCTTTACTTAAATCTCAGTTCCTTATCTGCAAAATAATTCTTAGAATATGCCCTGCCCATTCCCCAGTGTTGGGGAGCAAATGAAAAATGTGACAGACAAGTATTTCAAAAACAGGAGAGTGTTCTGTTCAGGTGAGACATGGAGGCAGCAATGAGATCCTTAAGGGCAAAAGCCTAATCCAGAAATCAGGCCAAGAAAATGCGTGTGTGAACCAGAGCTAGCATACCGAGGAAGGAGAGGCTGAGTATTCCAGGGCTATGGCTGAGTGACAAATCACTTGAAAACTTGCATAAAACGGCCATTTACTATGTTCAAAGATTTTGTAGGTCATAAATTTGAACAGGACATCACGAGGGCAGCTTGTCTCTGCTCTAAAATGCCTGGGACCTCAGCTGGGGAAGTTTCAAATCTGGGAGTGACCCAAGGACCGGGAACTCCATTTATTTATCTTGAAGACTTTCTCACATCTATGTCTGGTAGTTGAGGCTGGCTATTAGCTGACACACTTACACACAGCCTCTTCATTTGGTATCGCCATGTGGACAAATCTGAGCTTCTTCGAAGCATGGTAGCTAGGCTCTAAGAACAAGAGCAAAGCAGATGGCACATTTATGACCTATCCCAGAAGTCACATAGGGGCACTTCTTCCATACTTTAATGGTTAAGGTTAGTCACAGAGGTTCACCCAGTGCAAGGGGAAGGGACATAGACCATACCACCCAATAGGAGGTGTGTCAAGGTCACACTGTAAGAAGAACATGTAGGACGGGAAACACTGCTGTGGCCATCTTCAGAAAATACAGCCTCTTACTCTGGGGCAGATGCAAAGTCAATGAGGGAATATGGATTCCTGGAGCCTGGCTGGAGAAAGAACAACAAGAAGAAAACAGGAATTTTCCCAGATTTCAAGTCGAGGTGGAAAAAAAGAATAACCACAAATAGGAAGGTTTGAGTCAGAGCAGATCTGAGCATGTTTATTGGCAGAGCCAAGAGGAAGAGTAAAGATAGAAAATAGATGAGGGAGGGGCGCCTGGGTAACTCAGTTGGTTGGGTGTCCAACTCCGGCTCAGGTCATGGTCTTGCGGTTGGCAGGTTCGAGCCCTGCATCGGGCTCTGTGCTGACAGTTTAGAGCCTGCAGCCTGCTTCGGATTCTGCATGTCCCTCCCTCTCTGCCCCTCCCCTCCCTCAAAAATAAATAAAAATTAAAAAAAAAAGAAAATAGATGAGGGAAAATCAATAGGACAAGATTCTGGATGAGATAGATATGACCAAAATATTCAGGTAGAGGTTTAATTTCTTGAGAAGAAACACTATTTCTCTGCAACAAGAAGAAATAAAAAGGGGGCGCCTGGGTGGCTCGGTCAGTTAAGCATCCTACTTCAGCTCAGGTCATGATCTCACAACTCATGAGTTCAAGCCCTGCGTCGGGCTCTGTGCTGACAGCTCAGAGCCTGGAGCTGGCTTGGGATTCTGTGTCTCCCTCTCTCTCTGCCTCTCCCCTACTCATGCTCTGTCTCTCTCTCTCTCTCTCCTTCAAAAATTAAAAAAAGAAATAAAAGGAAAATATGGGAGAAATAGAGCAGAATTCTGACACAGACAAGACATTTTGAAGTGGAGAGAAAGAAACATGGTAGAATGGCCTATCTTCTCAGGGAAGGAAGAGGTAAGAAAATCTATTGAAATTAAGAAGTCTTAAGGTTCATAAGAAGTTGAAAGAGTAGATAAGACACTGAATAGGGCCTCTATAAGATAAGACTCAAGTATTTCTTACTTTTGAAAGAAGTTGGAAGACTGGAAAATCTATGCCTGTTGTTTATGCTAGATGATGGATATGTGGGAATTTATTATACTGTTCTCACTAATTATGTGTGTACTTGAAAATCTCCTAATAAAATGTTTAAAAATATTTCTACAGTTATGGAATAAAATACTTATCTATTTTTTTAAAGAAACTAATAAAATTGCATTCTTACTTGGTTGTCAATAAAAATGCTTCCCTTAGGCCAGTAGCTCTCAATGGAGAAAGGACTTTCTATTTGTCTTATACATATTGCCATCCCACACAAAAGTTCAATCAACTCAAATGCACTCATGAAATCCTCTGTCTGATGCTTTTCAAAATGCCAATAACGTACCTTAGTCAAGTTCTGAAATAATTTTGCTTATTTCCCCTAAGAGCACATTATTTATTACTTCTTGCTAAAGTAAAAAAAAGAAATTCTTCTTCTTCTTCTTCTTATTACATATTACTATTTCTTATTATTATTATTACTTAAGACAGGTTGGTCGCATGTTGGATTCTATTCTATCGTCTCTACAGTCATACCCACGTGAAGAACATCACAGGGTTCCTGCTCTTCTAGATTTCTTCCTGGCATTGGAGAAACACTGAGCTGGCAAAATCAATAGCTCAAATCTCAGAAACAGAGTGATATGGAATCCTGTATGCTTCAGAGCTCTAATCATCAACTCATTTATATTCTTGGGGATTGAAGGAAACATATTAAGAAAGGATATTCTTGCCCTGTACAAAACTGTCACAGTCAGCTAGCAAGAAAGATTGAAGACTGAACAAATATCCATGAAGCAGCCACTTGGTTTCCTGAAGCATGTCAGTGACACCCAGAATTCATCAAGTTCATGGTTCCACATCTTGGATTGTGAAAAGTGACTAGGCAATGTGCATGATTTTGACCTTTAGTCAATATCTCTCTTTTGCATTATATTAGGAATAATGAATTGTCATAAACAGCACATGGTCCAAGCCAATATTCTGAGAAAATCACTGGTGGGTTTTTGAAATTCGATGGCAAGCAACTCAAAAGGTTCAGATGGTTTTGTTTTGTTTTGTTTTGTTTTGTTTTGTTTTGTTTTGTTTTTCAACATACTGCAAGTGTCTTGAAAGTAGCGTAGCCTAGGGGTGCCTGGCTGGCTCAGTCCATAGAGTTTGAGACTCTTGATCTTGCAGTTGTGAGTTGGAGCCCCAGGTTGGGTGTGGAGATGACTTAAAAATAAAATCTTAAAAAAAAAAAAAACCGTAGAGTTAGCATAGCTTTCTAACTTTAGCTCTCACCAAACTATCCATATGATGACCAGGATCCTGCTCAAGCAAGAATTGCTACAATGAAGAACATAAGTAATATAGAGGATGAAAAAAAAAAAAATCTGAACAGCATAGAGGGAGAGGGAGAGGGAGAGAAAGCCAGGGAGATTAATGAAAGGGGAGACTCAAAGGCATGAATTCAAAGTATGAGGAGTGGAAGACATCATGCACCCCTTGCTGAGGGACTGAATTATTTCTTTCATATCGAGACTGCAATGCAAAGACAGAAAACAGGAAATGTTTCAGTCAGATACATTTTGCTGGGCAAAATCATGCCTAACTTCACTCCCAATGGCCTCTGACAGTAATTTGAAGAACGCAAAAGAAAAATTACTGATATCAAATGACAGCACCTTCTGATACTATTCCTCCCTTGATTGACATTAATCATGAGTTACTGTCCACAAAGAAATTTTTATTTAATGGAGAAAGAAAGCCCATGCCACCCTATCTTAGCATTTTACTCAACGGTACTTCTGCAATTCGTTTGCATGCACTGCAGACTCTGTCTGGAGCCCTGAGCCTGATTTTGATATCTTGTGTAAAGAGGAACAACACATGACAAATTAAGGAAAAGAGAATGATTGAGAGTGAGGCTGGGGTGCGACTCATGGCGATTTCTTCTTTAAGTCCCCTTGCTTCCTTAGTGGCTATAAATTATCAGCTGAACATACGTATACACCCTTAGTGGCGAGAGAAGAGTCATCTCATCCTTTCCTTTTGGGCTTTAGTGAGTTCCCAAAAGAGCCGGTCGGATAGCTGGTGGTGGACAGACCATATGGAGATGTCACTCATGGTTCTGCCCTTGTCAAATTGTCCCAGGACAAAGTCTGTCCGTGTCTAGGCACACCAGCACCACACAGCCCTGTATACTCTGGGCCTGTGTGACACAGATCCCATGGCCCCAGTATCGGAGGCAGAACCTACTGTGATCCAGCTCCAAGCCCTCACAGAGACTAGCTCTTGTACTGAGAGGGTGAGGAGTAGGTGCAGACATTATTAACTCAGCAAAATTGATTATTGGCCTTGAACGTGAAGCAAAGGTTGAAAGGCAAATATAACTTTTGTGTCCAGGCCTCCCCTGTGCAGTAGGCTGAATAATGGCCCTCCCTAAAGATGTCCACGACTTAATACAGGGTACCTATGAATATGTTACTTTACATAATGAAAGAGATTTTGTAGATATTACTAAATTCAGAATCTTGAGATGGGAAGATTATCCTGGATTACGTGGGTGTGCCCTTTCAATTCACAAGGGTCTTTATAAAAGGGACACAAGAGGAGTCAGAGTCAGGGAGAAAGAGATGTGAGGCAGAAGCAGAGGAACAGAGAGAAATTGGAAGATGCTATGCCGCTGGCTTTGAAGGAAAAAAAAAAAAAAAAAAAAAAAAAAGGAGCCACGAGCCAAAGAATGCAGGTAGCCTCTAGAAGCTGGAAAAGGAAAGGAAACAGATTTGCCCCCAGAGCATCTAGAAGGAACACAGTCCCGCAAACCCATGTGGGACTTCTGACCTCCAGAAGTGTAACATAACAAATTTGTGTTGTTCTAAGTTACTAAATTTGTGGTAATTTGTTACAACAGACACAGGAAACTAATATGCCAACAGCCTATGCAGACAAGATGAGATCAATTTACTCCGGGTCCCTAAATTACAACTCAAGTCCCATCTCACTTGTCACTAGAAGACCAGGCTTTGACTTCCCTCCAGAAGTAAAAGGGAAGGGCTTACTTTTTTCTCTGAGTTTGCCCTGGTTGTCCCCTGCTGACTTAGTACTTTCCTGGTTCAAAGCCACTCCTGTCCAGCCTTGGGGCCACTGATGACCCTGCTGCTGGTCACTGTCCTCTCCCAGGATCCACTTGCCCTGTGTTCCTGCATCACTCCCATGTGCTGCTCTGCCCAAAGCATGGTCCTGATCACCTTCCTTAATCTCCAAAGTGAAATGCAAGGCTGCAGCTTATAGTAATCAGAACATGCTAATAAGTAATAATAAAACTGCAAGTTGAGGAAGGTACAAAACAGAGTAACCATCTTAGGCTGGGTTCCCTAGAAGCAGAACCTAAGATAAGAATTCTCTGGCATGTGATTTCTTGGGAGGAGAGAGAAGAGGGGTGAAGGAAGCAGGATGGGGCAAGGGAAGGAAGGAGTGGGAATTCAGCTTCAACCTGGTCCCACAGAGAACCCTGGAGAACAGCTGTCCCCTGGGGCAAAGGAGCCAGCCTGTTGTACCTTTGTGTCAGTCAGTCATCAGCCATTGCTACTCAGGGGATAGGGTAACATAACTTCCCAGACAAGGAGAGTCCCATTCTGCTGAGGACAATTCTCCAGAGAAAGAGGCAGCTATGAACTGTTAACAGGCAACACTCACAACGGCTAAGGGATGGGGCACAGGCCCTTAAACAGACAGAGATCTGGGTGGGTACCAACAGCATCTATTACAATGACCAAAACAGAGCTCACAACTAGTCCCTGAAGAGCACCTCTGCCAATCTCCCTGGCCTCATCAGTGTTTAAAAGACTTAACCTTATTCATCATTTTTCCACCTCCTTTCCATTCCACCAACAAAAATGTCTTTGAGCTGGCTCCTCTCCGTGGAGTCCGAGGTCCCAGAGACATTTCTTTCTCCCTTAAAGACATCACTCAATCCTGTTTCAATTCCAGGATTTTCCAAGATGACTGACAGCCCTATTCCCTAATCTTGGTCTTAGGACTCCAAGAAGACATTGGAACACAAAAGCCTGACATTAGTACATTCAACCAAGTCTGACTTACATAAAACTGAGTAACATGCATGCATGGCACCTACAGTCCGATCTGTGTTGAGCCAAGGTGATTAGCAGGGGTCATTTCCTTTTTACAGCCTTTAACTCCCCCGTGGGGAGGTGAAGATTAGTCCTCCACTTTATTCCTGCTATACACAAACATCTCCATGAGAATAAGTAATAACATGCAGGCAGTGAAATCTATAAACCCTTTCTTAGGGAAGAATGAATCACCGAGAAGTATTATTCATACTGTAAGTGGCAACCCATTAGTAGTCCTGAGAAAAAAATTAATCAAAAAGGGTAGACTAGATAAGATAAAAATTCATTTCAAATAATAAATGTACATACTGTTTCATGGAGCAAGTCCTTGTTTCAGTTATATCTATTCGTATATGTATATTCAAACGTTTGGATGTTCAGGGTTATGACGTATTTCGTACTATGAGCAAGAATCAAAAAAAAATTGGGGAAAAAAAAAACCCTCACCAGTATAAATACTCATTTTCATCCAGAACAGCTAGGTTTCTTGATGCTACTGGAGGTTTAGAAATCTCCATCTACTGTTGTGGATCTTTGCTTCATGTCTATGAAAGAGAAAGATCCATTTAGGTATTTATTTTCTTCAAAACGACAGAACTCTCAACTCCATTCCACATCCTAAAAATGAATTGAACTCTACTTTCCTGAGAAACTTAACAGGAACCCATGGGGGAGGGGAAGGAAAAAAAAAGAGAGAGAGGTTAGAGTGGGAGAGAGCCAAAGCATAAGAGACTCTTAAAAAATGAGAACAAACTGATGGCTGATGGGGGGTGGGAGGGAGGAGAGGGTGGGTGATGGGTATTGAAGAGGGCACCTTTTGGGGTGAGCACTGGGTGTTGTATGGAAACCAATTTGACAATAAATTTCATATATTTAAAAAAAAAAGAACTCTACTTTCCTACAAAGGCTACTTAAAGCTTTGAAATTATAACATTGAAGGGGTACCTGGGTGGCTTAGTTGGTTAAGTGTTGGCCTTCAGCTCAGGTCATGATCTCACAGTTTGTAAGTTCAAGCCCCGTGTTGTGCTCTGTGTTGACAGCTCAGAGCCTAGAGCCTGTTTCAGATTCTGTGTCTCCCTCTCTCTCTCTCTGTCCCTCCCCTGCTCACACTCTGTCTCTCTCTCTCAAAAATAAACATTTTTTAAAAATTAAAAGAAAAAGAAATTATAACATTATGGGTTAAAGTGGGTAGAATTATGTCCCTAAAAAGAAATGTTCAAGTCCTCATTCTCAGTACCCGTGAATGTGACTTTATTTGGAAATACTCTTTGCAGATGTAATCAAGTTAAAATGGGATCATAATGGATTAGAGTGGGCCTTAATCCAGTGACTGGTGATCTTATAAGAGGGAAATTTGGACACAGAGCCACCTAGGGAGAACACCAGGAAACGACAGAGGCAGATATTGGAGTAAGGTGTCTACGAGGCAAGGAATGCCCAGAAGAGCTGGCAACCACCAGAAGCTAGGAAGTGGCAGAGAAAGATTCTTCCCTGGAGCCTTGAGAGAAAGCATGGCCCTGCCGACACCTTGATTTTGGACTTCTAGCCTCCAGGATTGCAACAGAATAAGTCTCCGTTGTCTTCAGCCACTCAGTTTCTGGTAATTTTTTATGGCAGCCGTAGGTGATTAATACGTGGATTTTCCTACTTCTACCCTGAGCACTGAATTTTCAAAGATCTCAGGAAATATTTACATGTACCTGTTTGAATATTCATAAAACATCTCTGCAAAGATAACCAAGAAACTGACAACACTGGTTGCCTTTGAGAAATGGAACTAGATACCTGCAGGATCAGGGATAAAGACTTTTTTTTACTGTAATACCCTTTTGAATTTTAAACCATGTGATGTATTATCTATTTTAAGAATAAAAAATTTAGAAAATTTGTGACTCGAACTTGACCTACCTAGCAATCTTCCTCTTCCCCAGAGATCACTGCTGATGGAAACCCATCCCATTTTTTTAAACAAAGGGGTAAAGTCTTTTTTTTTTTAATGTTTATTTTTGAGAGAGAGAGAGAGAGAGCACGTGAGCGGTGGAGGGGCAGAGAGAGACAGACAGACAGACAGAACCCGAAGCAGGCTCGAGGCTCTGAGCTGTCAGCACAGAGCCCGACACGGGCCCGAACTCATGAACCGTGAGATCATGACCTGGGCCAAAGTCGGACGCTTAACCGACTGAGCCACCCAGGCACCCCAGGGGTAAAGTCTTAAGAAGATGGATCTGCCTCTTTCACAGAGAACCCATGGCTCATGCCATTTCTCTTTTGTACCAGAAACACGGCAGGCTACCTGTCCGGTCTTATCCAGAAAGATCTTTAGTCATCTGCCTCTCTCTTTCAAGCTATTTGCTTGAGGATAAAAAGGTACAATGCTGGCAGCTGAGATAATGTTCCTCTCTATGATATTCCTTAATTACTGACTTAAATGAAGAGTCATTGTTTCATTGCCTCGTTAAAAGACATATCTTATGAGCAGATAATTCACATGGATGAATTAAGAAGAACAAACTCATTAGACAGATTAGACAGTTTGAGACTGAATCCAACAAGGTATGGGTAGTTAATTATATAATTTGAAGTTTTGGGCAAAATGGGCCCAAGGGTCTTTCAACATCAAAGCCTCCAGTGGAGAGGGATGCAATGTAACTCAGGCCCTTCAGCAAAACACTCCTGTAAGACAACTCTACACAATATTGGTGATCAGTGCATCTTTTATGAATTGAATCAAATTAAAAGGCTAAAATGAAGAGCTAGAAGACACTTTAGAATTGTTAAGCATGTTTCCCCTGTAATGCTCTAAAAATGAGCACCCGGCTCTCCGGGTTGGAATATGGACTTGACTTTAGCCATGCTTCTTCTAAGCCTCAATTTCCTCACCTAAAAAATAGAGTAATCATATATCTGCCTCTTCGGGTTGTTGAGGAGATCAATGGAGGGCAGAGCACCTCCCCCCAGCTGCCCATCTTCTCTGCAGAACTTCCCTGGATGGATAGCAGCCATCTCTTCCTTGAAGTCACCCCACCCCACGACCCACGGCCAATGACCAGCTGCTATGGGGTGTAAAAGAGACCCCCTTCCCCTCAAGGCAGGGATAACTCCAACGTATGCCTTGCATTTCAGAGCCTCTCTTTAAGAAAATGAGACCACTTCCTTGCTGAGCTTTCCTTTCCTTTCTTGTTTTCCTCCCTCCTCACAGGTTATTCCTGAAGAATGCTCCTGCAACACGTCCCATCCACCTGACTTCCTGCCTCAGGCTCTGCTTCTAAGGAACCCAAGCTCAGAGAGGAGGTGAAGAGCTTCAAAGTTAAGTGTATAAAGAGTCGATCATTTTCACTGTTATTACTTAATCACTCAAATTTAGGGCAAGCAGAAATAAAAGGACCTCTGACACACTCTAATCTGACCCAAAGGCATACATAGCAAAGTGGCGATATAAATTCCGAAAAGAAAAATTATTTGAGTGAGTCTACTCACAAAGTAACACTGAGGAGATAAAACAGGAGGCAGAAACAACTAGACTAGCTCCGCTTAGATTTTTTTTTTTTGAAGAATAGAGACCCTGTGGTATAAGGCCTAAAATTAATATTACGTGTTGCCTTGACATCTGGTAAAATCAGGAAGGCCTCCATGGCCGACATACAAGTTCCTCTCCCCACTCTGCTGTGGAGGGTAATGTCCTCTAGCCAAACGATTCTCCTGAAGAGGGACTGAGCACGGCTCCTGCTTATCCCTGAGTAGTGGGTTGCAGTTCCCTGCCAGCCTTCAGAACTATCCAGACAAGCCGATCACATCCTCCCACAGGATCCAGGGGTCACCTCACCCTCTTGATTCCATCAAGCTTGCCTCTCACAGCCCCTGGGTGTTCACTCCGTTCCTGAATGCAATCCCCATGTAGCCTTATGTATGGCATGTGGTATTCTCCTCCCCCCAGACTGTGAGTACATAAGACCAATAAACTGTCATCCATCTCATCTATCCAGTGGGGGGTGCTGTGTGTTCAGCCATCCCTAGAACTGTAGGGTGGAAATTCCTCCATCACCAGTGGGGGCAATTAAAACAGACCCTTATTACTAGGGCTTATAAGAATTCCTATACTTTTGGGGGCGACTGGGTGACTCAATCAGTTAAGCGTCGGACTCTTGATTTCAGCTCAGATCATGACCTCACGGTTCGTGAATTTGAGCCCCGCATCAGGCTCTTTGCTGACAGTACAGAGTCGGCTTGGGATTCCCTCTCTCTTTGCCCTACCCCTGCTTGCTCTCTCTCCCTCTCTCTCAAAATAAATAAACTAAAAAAAAAAAAAAATTCTTATAGTTTTTTAAACTTCTCCATTGTTTTGTTAAACAAATGTAAAATTTTATATTTTCATATATGAAATTGAAAAAGGTGCGTGTGTGTGTGTGTGTGTGTGTGTGTGTCCAAGAAAGAAGATTACAGTAGGAGAAGTTGGAAGACCGTCTTCCTCTGCAGCAAACACCGCTAAGAGCTGTATATGTGTATGAGAGGTAAAGGTGGGTAAGGCAGGGCTCAGCTCAGGCCAGAGGGAGAAAGGAAGAAATGAACAAGCTGTTGCTGAGACAAAGTTGTGGTCCAGGTAGAAGCATCACTGCTTCTTGTTACACCAGGGTGCTTCTTATTGGAACACATAACAAAAATCAGTGGGAAGAGACCAGTGCTCAAAGGTGAAGGAAGTAAAGGCACTTGGGAAGAAAAGAAAAGTCATTGAGGAGCTGGTGAAATACCCATTATTTGTCAAGAAATCCTGACACTGATTCTCATTAATGCAGAATCTGAGGGGTGAGATATGGTTTCTCTCACCACTTTTAGCTAAAGTCATCAAAAATTTTGGCTGCCTCTTAATCATGCAATATCTCAACCTTGGTACCCAGCTTGGTTATGAGATCACCAGGGAGAAGTTGAAGGAGGTTCCCAGTTTTAAAGCCTTATAGGAGAAAGCTTTCTGATAATCCCAAAAGCAAATCCCTCCTGGACTTCTAATTCAGTTCAACTCATGAGTTATGCACTGAGTGCCTATAATATATAATACCTAATGTACAGTGTTTCTCCATGTGTGCACCTATGATATATGAGAGAATCTGCCTTTTTAACAAGTCCACAGGTGATTGTTATGTGTGAGAGGTAATACTTGAAAAGACACAAAGGAGAAAAAGATACAGGTGAAGCCCTGACATTAAAACACAAGAGCATTCTTTAAAAAAAAAAAAAGGTTAGAGGCAGGGGGTAGTTCTTAAAAAAAAAGAAATAAGTAAAATACAAGATCATGTAGACTCAGTCACAGTATTAATGGACCAACAGGAAGAGCAGAAGCAGTCAAAAAGGGGATGAAGGTACGTGTTCAGTCTCCTGAAAGGTAGGGAGGTTAACCTGGGCTTCGAGGATGAGTAGGATTTAAAGAGACATAGAAAGCATTCCATGCATCCACAGAGTGATGGAAATGGGCACGCAATTCAGCAAACATCCACTAATTACTAAAAAAAAGACAAACATCACATCAAGTACAATGACTGCCATTTTAATTTGGTTGACTCCCTATGTGAGGGAGACATTTTTGGTTACACGTGACAAAAAATCCAATTTAAACTCACTCAAATCATAAAAACTACAACTAAGTAGTTGCACATTATTGCTTAATTCAGGTGAGACTTGACCCCATGGCTCATGAAGTGCCACCAAGGGCCTGGTTTCTCACTAGTCTCTTCTCAGCCTTCTGTGGCATTGGCACCATCCTCAGGCCTTGTATGCTGAGGCCTTGGCCTGCCCCCCATTGTAGCAAAAGGGCAGCTCAAGTCTGAACCTCGTATCTTCACCAACTCACTAGGATGACAGATGTTCTCTTCCGCTAGCCTCTGCCTATCTTTCAGTCCCACCCTGAACCAGGTTCTCACTTGGTCTCTGCAATCTACTTCCATTGGTCTACTTCAAGCTCATCAAATATGCTACCTTACTTCTATCAGAGCACATGGATCTCCATGGTGTATTCTTCCTCCTCTTTGCCTGGTTAAGGCACACTCAGACTTCAGCTCCCAGCTTAAATTTCAGGACCTAAAGTCAGACTTCCTTGCCATCCTCACCCACCAGAAAAGGTCAGCCCCTGTTATATGCTCTCAATACACAGTGTAGTTCTCTTTTGTGGCAATATATTATTATAACCATTTGAATAGTGTTTGTTTCTTTCATGAGAACAGAAACCATGTCTGATTTTGTTCACCATTGTATCCTCAGCATCAAGCATGTGTCTGGACAGTGGGAACTCAATAAATATTAGTTGGATGGATAGGTGGATGGATGGATGGACAAACTTGGCTTCTAAACCCGGCCATGTAACTAATTAGCTGCATAACCTTCAGCTTTTTTGAGATTCAGTTCTCTCAAGTGTGAAATGAAAAGGTTGGACTAGTTGACCTTTAAGATCTTTTCTGAATTTAAAGCACTGCATTCATAAAGTGTTACTGGCAAGAGAATTTCTTTAACTGCTGGTATCATGAAACCAAACTAAAAAGTGATGCTTTTGGTTACTCTGCTATCCTTTCACGAATGTTATTTTTAATCTAATTCTGACTTTGTGTGGTCTCGTGTGGTAGTCAGCAATCTGGAGAAATTCGTATCCTGCAACTGTTATCAAGCAGCTGGAATTGCCAAATAGCTAACACAAGTTAGAAAAAGATATGCTGACAGTCTAGGCAAATGTTAAATGAAATGTTACTGAGAGCATTTTACACATGTTCCTTTCCCCACCCCACCCCAAAATTGGCAGTATTCAAAGTAAAGGTTGATTTGGTTTAATGCACTGTTAAAAATAAAATTTCCATCTTTGAGTGATGGTTCATATGGAACATTGTGATATTGAACTAGTTTTATTTTTAATGTATAAATAGCCTTAGTGTATTCAAATTCATAGAAATTTGATTAGATCCTAAATATATTTTCATTCAGGGTCCAATTCATAGCCATCTATTTGTGCATTTAAAAAGAAAATACAATTCATCTTTTCACTTGACATGCCTATGAAGCGCAAGATAAAATTTCTTACCTGCTCCCCCATTCAACATCTGGATCTGAACGATAATCTGCCTATAAATAAGAAATGAGAATTTTGATCAGGCAGCTTTGCAATCTGTTCAAAGCAGTCTGGGAATACTTGATTGCATAACAAATCTCCAAGTAAATTAAGTGGTGTTAAGACAGTTTAACTACCATAAAATATTTTATTATATTCTATATCCCTTAAAAATTTATACTTTCTAATGAAGTGATGCAGCCAGAGTACTGATAAAGAGAAAGCACTATACGGAAATGTCCCTGTAAAAAGAAACTCCCCTTTCTGAGGAAACCAAGGCCCCATTGTTCCTTATACTTCCTCTTCTAAGTGACTGGGATAGGAACTGGCCAATTGTTCCTCAAACCCATTTCCATTTCTTCCTTGGCTCCCCTGTAGACTACATTTCCCAGCCTCCCATGTGACAGATTCCTGACCAATGGAATATAGGCAGGAAGTTATACACCCCATTTCCAGGCCTGGCCTCAAAAATGCTCCCATGTAATCCTCTACCCTCCTTCCTCCCACATGTTGAAGGTAGCAGACAGAGGTAGGTCTGCCTGGTTTCCTGAACACTGTGTGGGGCAGAGTCTCTCTCCACTTTTTCGTATTTTCAACCAAATTAGAGGTAGCAAAAGAGGGACAACATTATTTCATCCTTCATTCTTCATATCTCAAGCTTCAGAGCACAGCACACAACCAAACCTAGAGTGGTTGTTTTTTTTTAAAGGTGACACGAGTTTATCCGTCTTATCTGTATAGCATTTTGTTTTAATAGATTTTAGCCACTATGAAAACATAAAGGGTCAGGACCAGAGCAAACTAGTCTCAGTGATGGGTCTTGTTATCAATTTTGTTTTTTATCGGTTTTCATCAGTTGATCACATAGTGCTCCCCCCTTGAACAGAGGCTCCTTAACCACGTTAGGATTTACATTTGGCTGCTAGTTATGGAGACCTGAGACACAAATGGTTCAACTAAGACAGACATTAATCCACCCCATCCCCACCATGTAAAAGAAGTCTGTAGCTAAGCAGTAGAGCTCCATGGCATCATCCTAGACCCAGTCACCTACTATATTTCTAGTCCTTCATTCTTTTTTTTTTTAAGTTTATTTATTTAGAGAGAGAGAGAGAGTACATACAAGCAGGGGAGGGGCAGAGAGAGAGGGAGAGAGAAAATCCCAAACAGGCTCTGCACTGTCAGCGCAGAGCCCAAAGTGGGGCTTGATCCCACTAACCACGAGATCATGACCTGAGCCAAAATCAAGAGTCAGACGCTTAACCAACTGAGCCACCCAGGCGCCCCTCTATTCCTTCATTCTTAGAGTGTGACTACCATCCCCTCAAGGTCACCTCATTGTTCCACAATGGACGCTGGGAATCCAGTCATCATGCCTGCATTCCAGTCGGGATGAAGGGAAAGGAGTGAAAAGTATAAAGCATGTATGCTAGCTATGTACCCTTTTCTTAAAAAAAAAAGGGGGGGAGCTAAACAACAACAACAAAACCACACTTTTTCTGGGAAGTCCCACTGCGTGCAGACAATTTCAGCATACAGCTCTTTGGCAACACCTTGCCCCAAATGTTTTAATAGAAGAAGGGGATAAATCCTTCCTCTAGAAGCAGGTATTCTTTGTTACAGCCATTTCTCAGGCTTGGTTCTGAAAAGAAAGTTTTAATTAAAAAAGACTGATGAGATTTTTTTTCCTGTGCTACCAGATGAATGCATTATATTTATGAGAGCTATCGATCCAATTCAATTGCCTTCCATAAATTTGCACATATTGTTTATTGATTGTCTATATAACCTATTCATTTTGTACTTTCTTTCCTCTCTGGGCAAAAGTAAATTATTATTATTTTTTTCATTGTATTACAGGCCTTCTAGGTTATCTGCCTAACCCACCAACTCCCCTCTCTGAGAACTGCTCTCCCAGACAAGAGTGGTCCCTGAGTCATATTTATAACTACCTAACCTACCCCTTGGCCCTTGAATATTGCGTCAGGGATGAAAACTTACCCAAGCTAAGCAGACCTGTTTCTCTCTTTTGAGACTTTGGATCTGTGATCAAAAGCACAAGTCAGTCTCCACTAGTCATTTAAACAAAGGATATATAAGTTCAGAAACAATGGGGCAGATATCTTCTGCCAAGTTTATGCCAAGAGAAGTACTTTGCAAATAGAGGAGAGGGAAGCAGAGATGGTGCAGCCTTTGTTTTGCAGATCATTGTTTTCTGTGGATATTTCCCCCAAAAGTTACATCCAAGTAGATGAAAGGGAAGGACTATAAAGAGCTGGTGTAGCTCATGTCAAGGGCTTACCTTTACTACTATGACCTAACCAATATGATCCCAAACCTTTCCATCTGTGATCTTCCCATGTGGTACACCAGAACCAGCATGAAATTTGCTGGCTTTTTTATGTGTTCCCCGATCCCCATCCCTAGTGTATAGTTCATTGAGTAGGTATCTGTTACTTCCTGCCAGGAGAGTCATCTTGCCTGCCATATGTCATCACAGGCTATTAAGGGAAAAAGATAGTGAAAAAGGGTTGGTCTATTGGTTTGGCTTGTTGGATTCAATTTGAGAAACTGAGTTCAACTGAGGTTCTACACTGTGCTAGGTCTTGGGACTGCACATATGATTAAGACATGGACCCTGTCCAGGAATTTATAATTTGCTATCGTAAATGACTCTCACCCAACTCCAGTATTGTATATGCACATCAAGTCATATCTAGCAAGAAGGAGTTCAGATCTCTTAGTTGGAAGATGACTTAGTAGCCTAGAGGCAGAAAGGGGAGATGATTCCATTGATTTTTTAGAAGAAGGAAACCCTTTCAAAGTTTTTTTTTTCCTCTCTGACCTGATTTTTACCTACTCCCCTGTTTTTCTACACTCTGTATAGATAACTCCATGGAGGAGGGCATCAAAAAGAATGCCAAAGCAAAGTAAACAAAAAAATATCTATACATAACTATTTTTAGGTAGTTTTCAAGTCAAAAAGCTCAGAATTATGCCAGGTTATGAAAGTCTATAAAACTTTTAATGCAGGCAGAAGAAAAGAGCAATATTTTTTCTTAGTCTTCCCTTTTCACTCTGATCTGTTTTGACCTTAAAAAAAAAAAATTAAGTTCCCTGCCTTCTGGAACTTTTTACCAGCAGGAGGTGAGAAATCACATAAATTGCTGGAAACAAATGGTAACAGTCAGTCATTTCTTTTATAATGGACCATTAGGTTGGTGTATTTGCATGTATCATTAAGATTTATTGCAAATTCTCTAATGGAATGACAATGCTAGAGATATAGTCTGTCTAATACAATTAGAATGTAGGCTTCTGGGGTAAAATTGCTACACATTTTCCTTGGAGGACAAAAAATGTGTATCTTCTGCCATGAAAATACCAGTGAGAATAAAGAAGCTATTCTGAATGCTTTTGTCCATTTTTACCATTTTTTATTGTAACAAAATTCTTATGAATTTCACATTAGCTGGTGAGTCTTCTGAAAAAAATTTTTAATGTGGAACACAGGATAATCAAGATCAGGAGGATTATCTTTTATTTGTTGATGGAGAAGTCAAATGCTTTATGGGTACAATTATCAGGAAGGCCAATGTTATGTCCCCACAAAAAACTGTAGGAGCACTCACCTGAGCGATGCTTCCTTGGGGCAGATGAGAGATGGAACTAGATACAAACTCTCAGAGGGGTCAGAACAAAAAGCCAGGCCTTATTCAGATATGCACATAGGTCCATCCCAACCTAGAGGTTGGTTTTCAAGAGTTTCTGGTACCAGATCTAATTTGCATACCTCCTTTTCTCATCAGTACTTGGAACTATTGGTCAAACAGCCCCTTGCTTCATGGAAGGCGTCCCTGGTGAATACTGCTCCCTTCTACTCCTTGAAATGACAGAACTTTCCCATCATCCCTTGCACTGTTGCCACAGCTCCCTTAGCACCTCACTCCAGGGAAACCATAAAGCCATATGAAAGTCAAATCCAACGTAATTCCACATCTGGAAGAGTTTGGGGGAATGTCTTCCCAAGCCTGTAGTTTTACACTGATTTTTTAAAAGTGAATCTAAGCATTTTGGAGACTTTATTTTTTAGTCACAACATTAATTTAACATATTAAATATTATGCTTATATTCTATAGAAAGGTAGGAATAGTAAAAAGAGTGGAGAGAACTGGATTCAAAAACCAGGGACTTTAACATGTATTTTTTAAAGAAATGAATAATTTAAATCTGTCTTTTGGCATCAGAAGAACATTATAGAATATTTTACAGAGGAAAATTTTGGTTATTTGAAATTGAGTGATATGGTAGGCTTTAGCTATGGATCATTATAAGTGGAGTAGGGCTAACTCAGGGGATGCCAGAACCCCAAAGGAAAGAAAATATTAAATAAAAATATCTGCTTTATTATACATTCAGAAGCTCTGAAAATTTCTTTCTAAGTATACTTGAAATGTCTATGGTGTACTTTATTACAAATGAGGAAATAGAGTGTGAAATTAAGTGAATTACTGAGTGGTCAATCAATTTAAGTACATAAAGTGGAATATTCACTGAAGTGGTTACATAGTGTTACTGTAGGGAGAGCCATCATGGAATGCACATACGTACTTTGAAAACAATCCTGAAGTGTGTAAAACCCTGTTGATCAATGCTTTCTCCAGATACTCTCCCAAATGTTTCATCCAAGTAAGTGACCTACAAGGACCACCGACAGCTGGTGGATCTGGTATCAGTTGCTTTCAAAACTACTGTTTTATTATTATGACCTAACCAATACAATCTCAAACCTTTCTCTCTCTGGTCCTTTCACATGGCACATTGAAATCAGCGTGCAATTTGGTAAATTTTTTTATCTCCCTCATCCCCACCCCCATTCCTATGTCCAGTACATATTCCCAAGTATTTGTTTACTTATTCATTTATGCATTAATTTATCAATCTGTAAGCAACCAGAGGGCAGAGACTGTATGTAGTTCATCTCAGTATCCTTAGTGCCTGAGACATAATGGGTATCCAGCAAATGTTTGATGACAGCCTAATTATGAATCTCAGTCATTTATTAGCGTTGTGGTCTTGGGCAATAAATGGAGATCTCTGAGGCTCAAGTCTTCTCATCTATAAAGTGGGGATTAACAATAATACCTGTTTACATCATAGAGTTATTTTTAGAACCAAATAACACTGTCAGAATATTTGGTTTTTCTTATATCGTCATCATCATTATTGCCATTATTATTCTCATCATGAATTTTCAACTATTACCCAAGAAGAGTGATTAAGTCAGGCCTCTCAAATGTATATGGCTGAATTTAAACTTGAAAGACAAAGCCTGACTCACGAGAAGAGGATAATAATGGGCGATATGTTTACCCTGGAAAATTCGTGTTAGCGACAAGAGCCCTGTTTGTTAAAATTCAGATATGGATACACAATGAGTATGGCTCAGGAATAATTGCAGCGTATCCATGGTTACAAAAAATCTTGTCAACACCCATTGTTCTATTTATACCTTGGGAGACATGTCACCACATTTCTATAAATAGAGTAGAAATTAATTCATTTCAACACTGATCATGTGCAAGCCTGTAATCTTCTGAGGAATAAAGGAACTGGACTTGAGTGTAATGGAGGAATATGTAATTTCAAGGGTGTAATGGGCCAGATGTCTGAGAAAGAGTCAACACAGCAAAGAAGCAAGAAAGTTTATAAAGGCAAATGAGGCTTCCTAAGATCTTCAGCAAGAGACTACTTAGGGGGGAGTGATCTTGGGAAGCTGAACAACCTTAAGCTATAGTTTCTTCTGACCACTCATTCAGTTTAGATACAAAACAACAAGAGGATTGAAAGATTTCAGATTAAACATGGCAGGGAAAATGATTTTTTAGAAAGGCTATGAGGTCAGAAAGAATGAGAGAGCACAAGACAGCAAATGAGAAGTGGCCATAAAATTTTGAAAGCTGAAAAGCAGGTGGCTAGGTGGTAACTGACTTAGCATAAAGCTAAAACTTAAGTATCCACAAGGATTCAGGGTTAGGTAGCAGTGGCAAGAAAAAACGAATCTGAGTTGCAGAATTCCTGGGATGCTCAGAAATTGGCAGGACCAGGTGCTTCTGAAGGTTTACTGGCAGAAGGCTAAAACATAGCCATAAGTGAGGGCAGGCAGGGGTACTGTACTAAAACCAGAGGAATTAATTCAGAGTTATTATATTCCAAATAGTGATATGCTCCCAATCCCTTCTCCTACTTGGCTCTGAGAATATCAGCAACCACTCACTTACTTCCCAGATAAGATAATAATCCCTGAGAAAGCACTCACAGATACTACCATGTGGGGGTCTCCAATGAAACATCCAAGCCCCCTCTTAATCAACCTATGGTAAGGTCCATCAACTGTCAAGCCCTACCAGTATACACAGTTTCCACTACACTAAGCTTTTTATTTTTATTTATTTTTATTTTTTAACGTTTATTTATTTTTGAGAGAGAGAGAGAGAGACAAAGAGACAAAGAGACAGAGCATGAGTGGGAGAGGGGCAGAGAGAGACACACACACAGAATCCAAAGCAGACTCCAGGCTCTGAGCTGTCAGCACAGAGCCCAATGCAGGGCTTGAACTCATGAATTGTGAGATCATGACCTGAGTGAGCTGAAGTTGGATGGTTAACTGACCGAGCCACCCAAGTGCCCCAAAACTAAGTTTTGTAGTGTTTCACTCCTAGACTACCAAGAATTTTCACTTAAAGGAAGATTCTAACATGAAAGACAAAGAAGAAAAATGGAAAAAAGGAACCCAGAGAAAACAGAAACAATGCAGAGAGCAGAGGAAAACTAAGCCTCGCTATAAATTATATCCTGAAATGATAAAAGAGATTGCATCATCCAAGGAGCAAGAGCAGCATGCTATAGAAAAAAGGAAGCAATAAAGAGTTCTCTAAAATTAAAATATAACAGAAAATAAATCAATAGAGAAGTTATAAAATAAAGCTGAAGAAATTTTATAGAGAATTGAATAGATAGAAAAAGAAAAGAAATGGAAAAGACAAGAAAAAAATAAGAAAATCAGAGGATCAATCTATAAGGTCCAAGACTGTATCATAAGAGTTCTGGAAAGAAAGACATAAAAATGGTGAGGAGAAAACAATAAAAAACAAATAATTAAAAGTTCCAGAACAGAATAAGGAGCCAACCTCCTGCCCAGCACTTTACTCTTGCTAAGGTATTACTATAAAATTTCAGAATACTGGGTATACGGGGAAGATTCTAAAATCTTCCAGAGAGGGGAGTCTGGGTGGGTCAGTTGGTTAAGCATCCATCCAACTCTTGATTTCAGCTCAGGTCATGATCTCATGGTTCCTGGGATAGACCCTTGTGTCAGGCTCTGTGCTGCTGGCATGGAGCCTGCTTGGGATTCTCTCTCTCCCACTCTCTGCCACCCCCCCCAAAATAAATAAACACTTAAAAAATAAAATAAAATAAAATCTTCCAGAGAAAAAATATAGCTCACAAAGAAAAGCTAAAGAAGCAAGCTGGCTAGAAGACAGTGGAACAACGCTATCACAATTCTAAAAAAATAATTTTGACATAGAATTCTACACATAGCCATCTCATCAATCTGTTTTGATGGTGGTTTAAAAATATTTTCAGGCATGTAATGTCTCAAAAACATATAGGGCCTCAAAAGCCTCAGGAAACTACTGGGATGTTGTGATATTGTGATTTATATTTATTTCTTATTAGAAATATAGATTTGGTCTTTGTCTCAGTTTACCTTTGGAATTTCCTGTGATGAGAAGGATAAAGGTGTCATTTGTTATGTTAATGAAGTGATTTTTAGAAACCACTGGTTTGCCTGTGGAGCCAATCATGTGATTAAAAAGGTGAAACTTTCAGTCCCACCCACCCCCAATCTCTGGGGAGGGAAGTGGGGCTGGAGATTGGAGTTCAGTCACCAATGGCCAATGATCTCATCAATCATACTTATGTAATAAAGCCTCCACAGAACCCCAAAAGGACAGTTTTGAGAGTTTCCAGCTGGTGAACACATGGAGATGTGGGAAGAGTGACGGGCTCAGAGAGTATGGAAGCTCTGGGCCCCTCTCCCCATACCTTGTCCTATGCATCTCTTCCATCTGGCTGTTCCTGAGTTACATTATTTTATAACAAACCAGCAATCTAGGAAGTAAAATGTTTCTCTGAGTTCGGTGAGCCACTCTAGCAAATTAGTCAAATCCAAGGAGGGGGCAGGTATAACCTCCAATCTATAGTCAGTAGTAGTCAGGTTAGAAGTACAGGTGACAACCTGGACTTTCGATTGGTATCCAGTCTGACTCTGACGTACTGGGTCGGGGCAGCCTTGTAGGACTGAGCCCTTAATCTATGGAATCCAATGCTATCTCCAGGTAGATAATGTCAGAATTGAGTTGAATTGTAGGACAACCAGCTGGTTTTGGAGAGTTGCTTGGTGGGGTAGAACCTCTATCCCCCCCTGTTGGAATTGACATCAGTATCAGTAGACGTGCCCACCAAACTGAGGGAGTCAACTAAGACAGAAGATAAAGAAAGGATCAAGAAAAGGAATCAAACAGAGGAGAGAGAAGATAATTGTCTTCCACCAGGATGAAGGTGAAGAAAATCCCGGGACCACACAGCTAAGAAGTGGACCCAGAGAACCACTGATTCAGACTGAAGAAAGAGGATGAGGGCTCCAATTATGGTAACGCCAAACACAAAATGAAGCTGTAGATTACCACACACGTGTGATGCACTCAAAGGGAATTGATGCTTCTGGCCGAGTGTTTGAGGATGAGTTAGGGAAAGATATGCAGAAAACCAGTCCAAGAATTATGCAATCATCAGCTCCCAAGAACACAAAGCTTTTCCAAGAAAAGAAATGTAATGATTATATACTACATAATTCATTTATACATTATAGTTACAAAGTCATATAAGAAACAGTGACTTCTGATCTTTTTTCAAATTTGGTATAACAGAACTGGAAGGTAGGATGGAGTAAATAGGTGAGTTTTGGAGCTCAGTGTGAGATTGGAAGGGAAGGGGAGGGGAAGAGTTAAATCCTCAGCCTCTGTACTAATAAATTCACAAATAGCACCAAATTAGAAAAAAATTAGAACTCTCAGTGTTGATTTAAAATAAAGAGATAAATCCCAGAAAAAAAATAGCTAATAGAATCAATAGTGATTGACTCTTAGAAGTGGGTGACAGACATGGAGAAAGGTGGGGAAAGAGATTATTTATTTTCATTGACAACCTCGTAGAATAGAACCTTATGAATTTGTAGAATTGTGTGATTAAAAATTAATTTTTTTAAAAAAATATTGCTGTATATCTTCCATTTCCCCCTCAGATCTACCCTTTGCCCTGCTCCTCCCCATTGAGTGTCCTGGGAAGTTGACTCACATGGACCCCACCAACAGTCTTAGCTGAATCAGCTAAACAGTAGAGACTGGAGTGAGAGAGAAGAATTAGACCAGGGCATTAATGTCACAGCTCCCTCTGTATGCTGGCACCACAGGCCGTCTACATCCCTCCAGCGAAGGTCACAACTCCAGTTGGGTGGTCTACAAGGCTCTCTCTCCACTTGCACTCCAGACCTAATAATGGTAACAGCTCCACTAATCTATATTCAAGTACCACACTTTCCCTTGGGATTTCTCTTTATCTAAACCTTTAAGAACAGTTTCTTTTTTTTTTTTTTTTAAGTTTATTTCTTGAGAGAGTGAGTGCTTGTGTGAGTGCGGGGAAGGGCAGAGAGAGAGGAAGAGAGACAGAATCCCAAGCAGGCTCTGCAGTTTCAGTGTGGAGCCCGACGTGGGGCTCGAACTCACGAACCTTAAGATCATGACCAGAGCCAAAATCAAGAGTTGGATGCTTAACTGACTGAGCTACCGAGGCGCCCCTAAAAACAACTTCTTCATTAAAATTCTCTTCAAACTACGGAATTTAAATGTGTCATGTTCCTGCCAGGACCATGACTAATCCAGAGCTTAAGGTACATATGCCTCTAGATTGACTAGAAAGTAATGATAATTATATTTTCTTAACTAATAACACAAGCACATCTCTCTTCATCACAAATCTCTGGAATCATGAGTTTTTCTCAAGACTTACTGACTTGGAGTAGTTATGAGTTTGCAGCAGATCTGAGATTTCCCATATCCCCCTGCCTCCCATATATGCATAGCCTCCTCCATTATCAACATCCCCACCAGAGTGGTACATTCATTACAACTGATATACTTACACTGACATGTGATAATCACCCCCAAATCCACAGTTGACATTGTGATTCACTCTTGATGTTCATTCTAAATTCATCATTATAGCATCATGCAGAGTATTTTCACTGCCCTAAAAATCCTCCGTGCTTTGCTTATTCATCCCTGCCCCCTGCACACATGACCCCTGGCAACCACTGATCTTTTTATTGTCTCCATAGTTTTGCCTTTTCCAGAATGTCACATTAGTTGAAATTATACAGTATATAGTTTGTGTTGTTTTGAGATCCTTTTTTCTAGTTACATACTTCTAGAAAAAATTGGAAAATAAGGAAATTAATCACTAGTCCTTAATTCCACAAGCCTGAGTCAACAGACACTGAACATTTTGGTGTGAAAAACTATAGCAGAATCATAATTAGGCACCACTTCAAGTACATATTCTTTAGGCAATGTTCAATGTTTATATAGAGGAGATGTATTATACAGGAATGGCAGAATATAGAAACGCTCAGTAGCCCCAGCCTCTCTTCATGCTCCCAATAATATGACTCCAACCCAAAATTCTACACTTCACTCAGCTCTACTTTGAGTTCACCATCTTTACCTCCAAATGGCTTTGCAAAGTATTCCTTCCAACCATGCACAGTGCTGTGTGAGAGAAGTTTCTCCATCTTGGCAACATTTCCAATGATGTTTAGTGCTCTTTTACCAACCCTGCTTCTTAGCCATTTGTACCCTAGGAAGATGGCCATGCCTGTTTTCCCACTTTGGCACCAAACTAAGCATGGTAAGAGGAGATCACTTCAACATTGGCAGCAGCAGTAAAGCTGAACTAAAACATGATTTGCAATTTTCCAGTTATCCTATAAAAATGTCAGCTTATCTTGTTTTACAGTCACCTCCACCAAAGTTTCTTCGTGAAGTGTTCACAAAGAGATATTAATTTTGATCCATAGCTGGTGTAAGGGGGAAAAAAATCAAGTAAGTGTTATAAATAAATACTTTAACTTGGATAAATGGAATGGCCTATAGATGAATGAACTTCACCGACAGAACATACCGTTAGGGAAAAGGAAAAACTTGTGTCATCAGTGAGTCAAACTCTCACTGCTGTTTAACTTTATACTGTTATTGCTAAAAGCACAGGAGCAATGGTGACATCTTGTGTCAGGTTAAAAAGTAACAAGATCTTAATTTTTTGTGGCACCTACTGGGAATACTTCAGATGAGCAGTAGCTAACATTCATCTTTCTTTACCTGCTCCTTTTAGCTGCTGATCAAATAATACAACAGGGGAATTCCTTTCGCGGGTGCAGAGATTATATATTTTCGGGAATGATGGGGAAACTCTGGTTGGCACTTGGCTCATCTAACGGCCACCTCAAGAATAGGGCAACCAGGAGTCCCAGTCCAGTTCTTCAACTCAGCCTTTCCTCCTCACCAGCAGGTCAGACACCTGCGGTCTGGGCCCACCCACCATCAGCCTCAAGCAGCCTGGTGGGAGCTGTGCAGCTCTGTAGTAATTGCACCGGTGATCCAACTGCTTCAGGCATTGTCCTGATCTTATTTCTACAGCAGGCCTTTCAATGTCACAGGCCATGACTAAAACCTCTGGAAACATTCTGGAACCACTGTGGAACCACTGCTGATAGCAGACACTTGGGGAGCCGAATCTTTTGTTTCATATACTCTTCACGAGAACAGTGGTTCTTAACCCTGGGCGCACAAAACCAACCTGGGGAGCTTATAAAAATATCAATACCTGGGCCCATCCCAGAGAAACAGAATCAGAATTTCTGGGAGTTCAGGCACACATTTTTTGTCAAGTCTCCCCAGGTGATACTTGCATGTGACTTTCACTCAGGTCTTGTCCTGGGAACTCAGCCACCATGCTGTGAGAAAGCCGAAGTCACATGTAAAGGCCATGTGCATCCTTGTGTTTAAAGATGTAGGCCAATCTCAGTGCATATCTCTGATTACATTTTCTTTAAAAACAACAACAAAAAGCTTCTTAGAATTATTGAGTAAGAGTATCCTTGTAAAATAAAGATATTAATTAAAAATTATTTCATTTTTAAATTTTAATAATTAAAAGAATTTAATTACTTATTTTAAAAAACATGTTGCCATATAACTTCCCAGAAAGGTAAGTCTTTCCTCAAAATAGCTCTCTCTGTTCTTGCCTTCCTCAATCCTTCTCCTCCCATTCTCCATGAAACTCACTTCAGTTATGCCTTTCATGTTATCACTCCACTGAAGCCACTCTCCACAGCTCCCTAACGATCTTCATATTGCTGAATCCCCGGTTGAGTCTTCTCTTACACTGACCTAGCAGCAGCAGTTTGCACAGTCCATAATCCCTCCTCCTTGATACACACTTCTTCCTTGGTTTCCGGGGTCCCACCCTCTCTTGCTTTCCTCATCTCACTGACTGCACCTTCTCAATCTCCTTTGCTGGCCTCCTCTTCTTTTCATGTAATGTTCCAGGGCTTAATACTGGCTCTCTTCTTCTCCGCCATTCTCTGTATGATCTCAACCCATCTCGAGGCTTTAAATGGTACAGAATGCCTTTAATTCCCCCTAGTTATATCTCCAGCCCATACTTCTTTCCAATTCAGGCACATACATCCAACTGCACAGTCAACAATCCCATGTGACAGACACCTCAAACTCAACATTTCCAAACTGTTTCCCCCCAAACCTTCTTCTCTACCAGCAACCTTTCCTCAAGTAGTGGCAACATCTGCCTTCTATTTGCTCAGGCAAAAACTCTTGACACATTCCCAACTCTTTTCATTTTCTGCCACCCCATATCTGATTCATCAAGAAATTATGATGGTTTTACTTTCAAAATACATCCACGATCTGATCTCCTCTTACCACCTCACTGGTACCACCCTGGTCCAAGCACCTGGCCTCTTGCCTGGGTAATTGTAACTCTGCCTGAATTGTAGGTCTCTCTGTCTGAATCTGTCCTTGCCACACATGTATTCTAGCAGCCAGGGAGGTGGCACCTTCTATAACATGTGAGATCATACTGCTGTCTCTGCTGAAACTTCTCCAATGGCTCCCCTTTTCTTCCCACATTCAGTGTCCCTTTCCCTGCTCCACATGTTTGGTTTTCTATTGCTAGTATAGGAGAAGAAAATTTTACTTCTACTCTTCTAAGTCCTTTGGCTGGCCTAATCATTAAATTGACATAAGACAGATTAACAGGAGAAAAACAAATTTAATTTTGTCCGTACGGGTGCCCCAAAGACATGAGACTCAAAGGCAGTCAGCCAATTAAGACTTATATGCCATCTTGAGCTAAGAAATGAGATAGGGGCTGGGCCTTCAAAGGGGAGGAGGACATTAGATGTTTGCCTTGATGCACAGATAGGTCTTTCTGATGAAAGTTATCTCCGGTAATAGCTCTCCTTCTGGACCAGGCTCCCTGTCTAAATTCTTTTAGGCAGTTAAGGGAGATGTAAAAGTTTTTCTTGAGTCTGCTGGGTCTTGATTGCCTTCAGCTCAAAATAATCCACATGTCAAAGTGGCACATTTTAGAATGGCAGGCATGCTCTGCTCCCTCTCGCTCGTCTCACTTTCTAGCATATTATACGGTTTGCTTACTTATTGCATCTTTCATTTATTGTCTGTCTCTCCCCAGTAGCATATAAGCTCTATGACGGCAGGGATCTCTTGTCCATTTTCTTCACTCATGTACCCCAAGACCCTAGAAGAATGCTTGGAACAATGAAGGCCTTCCCTGAATATTTGTTAAATGGACTAATGAACGAATAGAAGTTATTACTCTACTGTGAGACCTCTGTTATGGCAGGATACCATAACTTCATTTATCTACCCCCTAGAAAAAGGGCATGTAGACAAGGTTTGTCTGCCTGACCTCCATTTCCCCATGCAAGGTGTATTCAGGTTGCACTGGTAAGCTCCACTCCAGGCTTCTTTCCCTCACAGAGGTCCAGACTCCCAGATTAGGCCTTTTTCCTCTCCCGCCCCCATTCTGTCTCTTTCCTTCCAGCTATGAATATCAGCAAATTGTCAGCAGGAAAGCCTCCAGTTAAACTAATTCCAATTAGACTAATTCATAAAGGTGTTTGTGATGTCTTTGTTCCCTTCCCCAAGTCTCTTCCCTAAACCCTGAGGCTGAGGATGAGCCATAGGATTAGCTAAATTCAGTTTATCCATTAGTTCTTCAGCATGACAGTATGTTACTCCCAGGAATATTTGTATTTCAGAGATAATTGCTCCAAAGGGACGTTGCTTACATTTTGACAAACTTTCATGATATCCCAAACCTCCATTATTCAAGATTCTGAACAGGAAAAAAATATTATTGTAGCAATAGGAAAAGACAAAAAAGAAGTAGCCCTTTCACTTATTCATTCATCAAATATTTTTTGATCAATTATTATGGGTAGTCACTGTGCAAGGCACTGAGGATAGAGTAAAGATCACGAAAGACTAAGTCACACTCCCAATGCAGCTCCCATCCAATATCTGGATTTAAATGTTCTATGCAATGGCTTTAACATTAATTAACTAATTAACACTAATTCACATTTATTAATTTAAAATTTTCTCCAAGCGTAAAAGCATGATCTTAATTATTAGACACTGTGATCAGTTTTTCTTTGCCAGTCAGAATACAAAGGACTTTTATGCTGTGAATGAAAGGACTGTTAAAATAACCCACAAGATAGGCTGGGGAAGAAAAAGCTGATATCCAAAGCAAAGCCAAAACATTACATTACCATTGAAAGGAAGCAGAATATGCCACCCCAAAATGTGCCACTTTGACATGTGTATTATTTTGAGCTAAAGACAATCAAGACCCAGCAGACTCAAGAAAAACTTTTACCTCTCCCTTAACTGCTTAAAAGAATTTAGACAGCAAGCTTGCCCCAGAAGAAGAGCTATTACCAGAGATAACTTTCATCTGAAAGATCTATCTGTGCAGCAGGGCAAACATTAATAACCAAACTTCTGCTGTTATATCCTGTGAATTGCCCTCTTCCCCTTTGAAAGCCCAGGCGCCCATCCCATTCCTTGGCTCAAGATGGCATATAAGTCTTAATTGCCTGGCTGCCTTTGAGTCTCATGTCTTTGGGGCACCCACACAAAGTAAATTTGTTTTTCTCCTGTTAATCTGTCTTATGTCAATTTAATGATTAGACCAGCCAAAGAACCTAGAAAAGAAGAAGGGAACATTTTTCTACCCCTACACCATCAGGTCAGCAAAGGCCCTCGTTATTCCTCTTTTCTAAGCTAGAAAGATCTGCAGAAGGGTCAGAAATTGCACAAGCCAAAACTGATCTCTTTCTGTATTCTACCTGTGTCTTTTTTTAGGGTGAGATCATGAGTCCCATTGGACAGGCTGTGAATCCTCCTCTGTTCCATATTTTATAATGTGATGACTGGGCCTTTCACACGTCACATAATCAGTGAGCCATCTTGTGAGGAAGGCATTGCAATCTGTATCTTGCAGATGAGGAAAATGAAATTGAGAGAATAAAGTAATTTGCACAAGACTACCCCCTGCTCTAACTGCTCATGCCAGTATTTTAAAAGCCAAGTCTTGCTGCCTCTTTTGCCAGTATTGTTTTCACTGCAACACACTGCCTCCTGGATCATAGTTTTGTGAGATAAAAATTAATAACTTCCTAATTCTGGTGTGAGAATGGAAGGGGCTCCTCTTTGTTTAGAGAAGAAGAACCAAGAGGGGACGTAACTGGTTTTTGAATTTAATAATAGTGGAGTGACAACAGAGCCTGGGTAAATCATTCATTTTCTTTTCCTGCATCTAGGTTTCTTTAGGTGATAAGTGGGAATAATGAAATAGAAAAAGCTCAAAGGGATACTAGGCAAACAAATCTAGTGTTTATGACAATTTGACAAAGGAACACTAAAAATTCTTATTAGTATATTTCTTATCTTTGTTAACAAGACTATTGTAAGAACACCTGGAAACAATAAACAACCAAAATTGTTCACAGACAGGACAATGGATAAGTGAATTGTGGTAATGTTCACCAAATGGAATATAAGAACAGCAGTAAAAAGGAATGAACTTCAGCTATAAACAATAAGTGAATTGATGAATGTTAGAAACTTGAGTGAAAAAACACTATACACATTATGATGTCATTTTTTATAAAGCTCCAAACAAAGCAAAAATAAACTGTTTAGGAATGCATCTATATATGGCAAAAAGTGTTTTGTTTTTAATAAAAGGGAATGCAAAATTCAGAAGAGCAGTTATTTTGGTGGAAAAAGTAAAAATCATGGAGGAGAGGCCACATATTAATGTTTCAACCCTTGTGTATTTATATTTTAATATTTTCCACAACATACATACATACATATATGTATATGTATATATACATTACATATTACATTTACTATTTTCTTAAGTAGGTTTCACACCCAGCACGGAGCCCAACGTGGGGCTTGAACTCAAGACCCTGGGCTAAGACATCAACACCTGGGCTGAGATTAAGAGTTTGATGCTCAACCAACTCAGCCACCCAGGTGCCCCCATTCATTATTTTGTATACATAAAACATTACATAATAAAAATTTAAGAAAAAAAATATTTTTCTGTCATAATATTGTGATGTAAATTCCTAAAAGATCTTAAGACCAACGTATTCTCCTTGAAAAGTTGAGAATTTGTATGAATTGAGAAGGAGGGACCAAGTGAAGTGTCAATTCTGGTGCAAAGGACTCACAATGCATTTCTCCAGGTAGCTTTTAGAGCAGCCCTTATCAACTGATACAGCAGTTTCCTGAAACCCAGGATCATACTTCCAACCCAACTCCAAATACCTCAGAATTATTGAACTGGCTCATGCTAGCCAGCCAGCTCCCTTCCACCAGGGATAGGACCATTTGACAAATTATATAACCAATTTGAGGATTTATCTTTTTTTTTTTTAAGTAAGCTCTATGCCCAATGTGGGGCTTGAAGTCACAACCCCAAGATCGAGAGTTGCATGTTCTACTGATTGAGCCAGCAGAGTGCCCCATTCGAGTAATCATCTTTTGATTCAACACAACAAATCTTCAGTCTGGAACACTGGACAAGCATTTTTCAAAGCCCGGGAAAATAATGATCATTATCAGCAACTTCTCATCATTCTTTGTGTCTTGACGCTACAAGGAGAAAGTTCATGAAAGAACTCAGAAATACTGGAAAAGCCTTTGGGGGCCTAGATTTACAACTGGGAGTTTTCCTTTGGAGTAAGTCTCACAGTCAGAGAAAGTGGAGAGAAGAGAGGGGAAAGTGGGGAGGGAGAAGAGAGAGAAAGAAGAGGAAATGGGGAGGAAAAAGAAGGGAGAGGAGAAGTGATGAGGGAGGAAGGGAAGAGGAAAAGGGGTAAGCTGAGAGAGGGAGAGGAAAGTAAAGAAGGGAAGGAGAAAAACATGGGGGGGGGGCAGGAGGGAAGAAATGGGGATAAGGGAAGAGATGTTGGGAGGAGGGCAGAGAGATGGGAAAGAAGAAGGGAGCCAAGGGAGGGAAGAGAAAGTTACACAGTCTGAGGCACCACTCTTCCACATGCTGTGCTAGATTCTTTATTATATACAGGTCATCTCATTTATTTCTCCCAACAACATTGAGAGGAAAGTCAGGAAACTTGAGACTCAGTAAAGATAGAAGACTTAAAGTGACAAAGCCAGTAAGCGACTGCATTTAACTCTAGATCTTTCTGACTCGGAAACTAAACTCCTTCTAAGTGCCCACCTCTGGCAATTGAATTCCAAAACAAGGTAATGCACCAAGGAGCAGGGCCCTGGTGCACAGCAATAAGATGGGAACCCCAAATACGTGGACATCTGAAAGTTTCATCTTACTAAAAAGAAGAGTATTTGATCATTCTTGGCTAGTCTTACAAGAAATCTTGAACAGGAGGCAGACAAAAGAAATGGGACACTTAATTCTGAACAGTCAAGAACAACTGATTAAACAGAAGTGTGAAAAACTTTTGAAGAAAGAGATAGCATTATCTAAAAATTCAAAAGGCAAGGAAGGTAAAATTGGATGTGGACTTTTAAGAAAACACATTTCTACTGATTCACAGAAAAGAGAAAACCACAGAAGAGATAGTATCAGGGGACTAATTCAAGCTAGAAGCTCTAAAAATAAAGCTCTGCCTATTTAATGAGAATACTAGGGGCGCCTGGGTGGCTCAGTCGGTTGAGCGTCCTACTTCGACTCAGGTCATGATCTCGCGCTCCTTGAGTTCGAGCCCCGCATCGGGCTCTGTGCTGACAGCTCATAGCCTGGAGTCTGCTTTAGATTCTGTGTCTCCCTCTCTGCCCCTCCCCAACTCATGCTCTCTCTCTCTCTCTCTCTCTCTCTGTCAAAAATAAATAAACTTTAAAAAAAAGAATACTATAATACCACTTAAGACTAAAGTAGAGAAAGAACTAAAGAAACAAAGTTTGCTATGAGCTCAGGTGTTTATAAGGATAAGAACTGGCCACACAACCACTCCTAATTCACTGTGTCCCCAGGGAAGGCTTCTGGCACCAAAAACAAGGAAAGGGGGGTTAATATCTAAAATACATAAAGAACTTATACAAGTCAACACCAAAAAAAAAAAAAAAACAACCATATAAACTGATTTAAAAATGGACAGAGGACCTGAATAGACATTTTTCCAAAGAAAACATCCAGATGGCCAACAAACACGTGAAAAGATACTGAACATCACTTATATAAGGGAAATTCAAATCAAAACCACAATGAGATATCACCTGACACCTGTCAGAATGGCTAGAATAAAAAAGATAAAAAATAACAAGTGTTGCTGAGGATAGGGAGAAAAAAGAGCCCTGTGCAGTGTTGCAGGGAATATGAATTGGTACAGCCACTGTGAAAACAGTATGAATGTTCCTCCCAAAATTAAAAATAGAAGTACCATATTGTTCAGTAATTCCAGGACTGCATATTTACCCAAAGAAAACAAAAACATGAATTTGAAAAGATATACATGCATCCCTATGTTCATTGGAGCATTATTTACAATAGCCAAGACATGGAAGCAATCCAAGTATCCATCAATAGATGAATGGATAGAGAATATGTATACATACACACACATACACACACACACACACACACACGCACACACACACAATGGAATATTACTCAGCCATAAATGAATGAGATCTTGCTATTTGCAACAACATAAATGGATGTAGAGGGCATTATGCTAAGTGAAATAAATCAGACAGAGAAAGACAAATACCATATGATTTCACTTATATGTGTAACCTAAAACACAAAACAGACTCCTAAATACAGAGAACAAATTGATGGTTGCCAAAGGGGAGGTGGGTTGGGGGATGGGTGAAGTGGACAAAGGGGATTAAGAAGTACAAATTTCTGGCTATGAAATAAGTAAGTCATAGAGATGAGAAGTACAGCATAGGGAATATAGTCAATAATACTGTAACAATGTTATATGGTGGCAGATGGTGACTTTGCTTACTGTGCTGAGCATTGAGTAATTTATAGAACTGTTGAACCAACAAGTTGTACACCTAAAGCTAATATAACATCGTATGTTATACTCCAATAAATAAATAAATTAAATATATTAATTCCAGGACTAAAAAGAAAAAAACAAGATGAAGGTGACACAGACCCTGGGCTCAAAGCTCCGGGTGCTCCTGGTTCTCTCTTGTGCCCCCACCAGAGTCCCATAGTCACCGATTGAGAGATCTCCATGGGGGTATGGAGGGGTCCAGGAGAAAGAAATGGGAGATAGCCGCTCACTAGTCACTGGTGTCCAGGTCTTAAATCAAAGGAGAAAAGGGAATTCTTGACCTTTCTGCACCATCCATCCCAGGTTCCCGATGCAGGCAAGTGGTTAGGGATGCACAAAATGCCAGGAGGAGGATGCCTTAACCTCCAGGGTCCTGCCAGGAAACAAATGGCACACTCCCATGGGGGTAACGGAGAAGGGTGTAATGAAGAACTGTCTATAAGAGCAAGGGCAAGGTTAAGGGAAACCATCATGGAATGGTGTGGTACCCTGGGGTGAGCAAGTCCCTGAGAACTGAGTCCTGGGAGAGGACTGCCAAGGCACCACAGCCATCATCAATACAAGAATGCAGCTAGTGACAATCCACAAGGAGACAGCGTGGAAGTCAGAATATACCACCCACCTTTCTCTACCCTCCCCTGATGTCCTGCTTGTGCTTCCCGTTGCCAGAGAGTAAATGAGCCCACTGACGCAGACCACAGAGCAAGGCAAAGAGGGATGGGGAGTAAACTCAGAGGGGCAAACAGACAGTAGCCAACACAATCATGGAAAAATTAAGGGTATATGCAAAGATTTAGCTCTAAGGATACTCATCACACATTTCTTGTAAAAGCAAAAATATGGAAATGACCTAAATGTTAGAGAAAAAAATAATGTTATACCCATTTGAGGGCAGAGACGATCTTACCTATTTTTGTATATAAACTGCAGCGATTGGAATAATGCCTCGCATAGAAAATACTCCTTTAACATAAAAAATGCTAGTGTGGGGGCTTAGTTACAGACACAGAAAGATGTTCATTGATTCAGTTCAAAAAACAGGTTACGAAATAAAGTGGTAATGGTCCCATTTTGTTTGATAGCTAGCTACCTAAATACATGCAGGAGGCAGGTTTGGAAAAACGTATGTGGAGATGCTTGGAATGATTAATGACGCTGTGAGGGAAGCTGTGTTGTGTTTTTGTTTTGTTTGTTTTGTCTTTGTGCTTCATTTTCTGATTTTCTGCAATGAATACAAATTGCTTTTGTAATAAGAAAATACATCTTTTTTTCAGTTTCATTTATAAAACAGTGTTCACGTTCCTGGTGTTTTCCTTTCCCTTCCCTGTGTCATCTCTTGCTCCATAACCTTGAGAGTGGCAGCAGATGGCTGGGCAGGCGTGTGGATCGAGGGGAGGGGAGGGAATCCCGCCATATGGGAGTCATGACTCACAGCTTGTGGAGCACCGAGGACCAAAATACAGAAGAGTGGCAGAGGCCTAGAAAAACCTCCTGTTCCCAAGGCTTTAAATCCTAGGAAGCTGAGAATTATAGTACATGCTGACGATGACTAAAAGTATTTTTAAGCTGCGCTGGAAGCAAGATGAACAAGCAGGGAAGAGTGCTAGCGAAAGATGTCACATTACCAGATAGCGTGGAGGAGAAGCAGTTGATTTCAGCTTTGCTTTAATGTCAACCATAAATGAGGCTTTCGTCTCCCTTTCCCTTTCTTGGCCATCATCATCATCATCATCCCCACCATTGTCATGGTCACCTTTTCCACAGTCACTACCATTATCGACATCTCCATTCCAGATAGTAGAATTTGCAAGAGCAATACATATGCCTTATCCTTTTATATACTAGAACATTTAACACATGATCCTACATAGGGTAAGCCTGAACCAAAATCACAAGGATAAAGGCATTCTTGTCAAATGAGCAGATAACATGACGCTGGGAGGAAGAGTTAATACACAGCAAGAAAAGTGTATAAATTTTTTGAGCCAGCATCCCAAAGGGTGGGAAGTTTTCATCATGCAGCCTCACCCCAGTATATTTATACGCATTCATTTCTAAATCTTATACATATTCTACTACTACAGTACAATGCCATATACATTACAAGGTACATATAAAATAAAAACTTTAATGAAAAAGGCAATTTTGTTTTCTACATCCCAGTGGATTATTTTGGGGTTTATATACCTTGCATGGGAAACCACCATCCTAAACGACAGAATCAGGACCCAAAGTTTCTGAAACAAATCCAGAAAGGAGGCTGTGACCAACAACACGAGATTAAATACAGATGAAGGTCAAACGCTGCATCTGAATTTCCAAACTGAGTCCAAGTTGACGAGTTTATTATGCAGGTACACTCTTGTAATACCAACACATCACCACCAGATGACTTCTAGCTCTAGTAATTGAATACGGGTGGACTGAGTAATAAGCAGCATTTAAAGAAAAGCCAACCTTGACAATTATTCAAATGTACCAGATGGTGCCCTGTTCTTGCTACTATCACTATTCAACATTGCCGTATTAAATTAGTGTGTTTTCTTTCTAGGGATTTCTTGAAACAAAATAAGGTTTCAGAGGGCAAGAACAATATATGCCTGCTTCCATCATTTTCGAAAACTGCTTTACTACCAAGGCAACCAGAAATTCTCACTTCCCCAAGAGAGCCCTGCCTTTCCTCCCTTTGGGACCAGCAGCCTAGGCCCGGGTTATTAGTTCTGTTGGTTATTAACTGCAGCAGGAGGAAGGAGGCGTCATCCTTCCTAGTTCACCAGTGTGGTTTCCTTGTCCAATTCCACCCAAATCTGGATGTTCATGTCATAATTTCAGAATCAAATTAGGAAACTTCTGCAGAAACTGCCACCCCCAAAGGGTGGGGTTGGGGAAAACAGAGTGTGTTCTGGGTAGAATAACCTTTGGGCCACAACAGCTTTACGGAAGGTGAAGGGGAGCAGAATATGCAACCCCAAAACATGCCACTTTGGTATGTGGATTGTTTTGAGTTGAAGGCGGTCAAGACTCAGTAGAATCAAGAAAAGCTTTTACCTTTCCCTCAATTACCTAAAAGAACTTAGATAGGGGCCCGGCCCAGAAAGAGAGCTATTATCAGAGATACCTTCTCATCTGAGTGGGCCACCTCGCTTGGCAGGGCAACCCTCTCATTACCAAACATCTGCACTTCTTTTGTCCTGTCAATCACCCTTCTTCCCTTAGAAGCCCCAGGCCCTACCCGTTAGCTCAATTTGTCCTTGAGTCTCACATCTTCGAGCTGCCACACATATATAATTAAATTAGTTGTGCTCCTGTTAATCTGTCTCATGTCAATTTCATTATTAGACCAGTCAAAGAATCTAGAAGGGAAGAAGGGGAAAGTTTTTGTCCCCTACAAAGGTTAAGGTATGACAGAGTAAAGAGAACAAACGCTTTGGAGTCAGATCTGGGATGAAATCCTGCCTCTGTTCTGTACTGTGTGACACCGGGCAGGGCCCTGAACTTCTCCTTTACAAAGGGCAGGTAGTAAAATGTCATACAATTTGTTAGGCTTATTGTGGGCACTAGAAATAATATTTATAGAACACCAGGCACAGGATCCATTTGCTCAGTCATGCCTGTGGATGTGAATACCTGAGGCACTTGTTAAAAATACAGATATTGGGCGGGGGGGGGGGGGTGCCTGGGTGGTTCAGTCAGTTAAGTGTCCAACTTCATCTCAGATCACGATCTCACAGTTCATGGGTTGGAGCCTGTGTCGGGTTCTGTCCAATGACAGTGCGGAGCCTGGAGCCTGCTTCGGATTCTGTGTCTCCCTCTCTCTCCGCTCCTCCCCCTCTCGTGCTCTCTCTCAAAAAAAATAAACATTTAAAAATTTTTTTAAAAATACAGATATTGGGGCATCCGGGTGGCTCAGTCGGTTAAGCCACCGACTCTTCATCTTGGCTCAGGTAGTGATCTCACGGTTCATGAGATCCAGTCCCAAGCTGGGGTCTGTGCTGACAGTGCAGAGCTTGCTTGGGATTCTCTCCCTCTCTCTCTCTGCCTCTCCCCTGCTCATGAGCGCGCATGCTCTCTCTCTCTCTAAAATAAATAAATAAACTTTAAAAAAAATACACACATTGCTCCCCCAGAGACTCAGATGTCATAAGCCCAAGGTGAATAAACCATAAACCAGGGTGAACATTCCATAATTCCCTGCCTCTGGGGAATCTATTTTTTTAAGAAGCCCCCCTCCTCCCTGAGGTGACTCTTATTGTCAAACGAGTTTAGGCATTCCTGCGCGACATAGATTTACCATTATTGTGATCACTGTCGTTGATATCTGGCTCCTTCCTGTCGCCCACCCGTGCAGCCCTACTCCAGGGTGCCAGTTATGGAGACTGCCTACTTTCTTCCACCGAAGGCGCTGCATTTTCTACTCCACTTCCTTCCTCCCACCTTCACTCCTCAGTCAACCTGCTCTCTGCCATCTGTCGAGTTGGAAAGGCCCTAGTGGATGAATTCACAGGAAGGCTTTGAACTGAAAATGACTTACTGAGTTACGCAGGCCAGGCATATTTCATAATAAGTGGCACAAACTAGAAAAATTCATCCTAAATAATAGCAGTCCTGGCCCAGTGGGAGAAGTTTTGAGAAGAGGGATCTCTCAATTCCTGCCTTTGCCTATGCGCTGATTCATTTGCATGTGTGTAGGAATCACTCAGAAGATCTTGTTAAAATGCAAATTATGCTATTATATACACTAAGATGGGGCCCGAGATTCTGTCCTTCTGCCCAGCTCTGTGGTAATCCCATGCTGGTGGTCCAAGGACATTTTGAGTGTCAATCGTTGGGTAATGGTGAAGAAAAGAGAGCTACATCCCTCAACGTTTGGAAACTTACCAACAGCTAGAGACTGATGTGATCAGGAATGTCTAGAGTCTCATAGTAAAGCAGGAAGAGATAGGCTTGTTGCCACCACACCCACACAGAACCCACAAACACCAAATCAAAACTTTTCAACAACCTCAACAACTTCACTTGATCTTCACCAAAAGGCTGAGAAGCAATCCCTCAACAACGTAAAGTAATTTTTTTCCACAAGGAAACATTTCTGCAGGGAAATAACAACTAAGAGCTCCCAAATTAATTGTAAAAAGCATTTGATGCAGTTATTTTAAAAAAGTTTTTTTAATGTTTATTTATTTTTGAGGAAGAGAGAGAGACAGAGAAAGAGAGACAGAGTGTGAGCAATGAAGGGGCAGAGAGAGGGGGCGACACAGAAACTGAAGCAGGCTCCAGGCTCTGAGCTGTCAGCACAGAGCCCGATGTGGGGCTCGAACCCATGAACTATGAGATCATGACCTGAGTCAGGTTGGATGCTTAACTGACTGAGCCACCCAGGCGCCCCGTCCATTTCTTAATTGCCATCTCAAGACTGCCATCCTGCTGGGGGTGGAGGGTGTTCCCTGGGGCTCTCCTCAGTCTTTGCTTCCCTCTGATCATAAACTAATTGGAGGCTCGGGTTGGTGGGTTCGAGCCACGGGTCAGGCTCTGTGCTAACGGCTCAGAGCCTCGAGCCTGCTTCAGATTCTGTGTCTCCCTCTCTGCCGCTCCCCCGCTCAAGCGCTCGCTCTCTCTCTCTCTCTCTCTCTCTCTCAAAAATAAGTAAACATTAGAAAAATAAGTAAATAAATAAAATTACATCACAACAGTTATAAAAAGTAAGTCGAGAACACCGAGATGGTTGTCGACAGAGCCAGCACTCCTGGAACAATGAAATTTCCATTAGCCTGTGTGGCATGGTCAGCGCCACACACGTAAATGGTTTGGAAAACATTCAACTGGCTACTGCTGTTAATATTCTGTAGGGAGTTAAAGCACAATGTGAAACAATCAAATACTGAATGTGTAAGCTGGGAACAATGGAGCAGAGTCCTGGCGTTCTACAATTTGGGCAGTAATCTTGTTTGTAACCCTGGAAGGCGTCTACAAAGCAGACGCTGGCTGGTGTAAAAGGTTACACGGAGCAAGCTCTGTAACTGCAGCTGTTTTGAGGAAGACAAGTCCCCCCTTGGGTGTGTGGGTGTGAAGCTTCTAGGGACACTGACATCCGGGGTCACAGACATATCACTTGATCCTTCGGCTCCACACATCACCTAGGAAAACCAGCTTTGGCACTTGTACAGATTCAAAGCCTCTTCCTGGGGCAGCTGGAGCTTCCTGGAACAACATGGCGGTGTTTGTTTACAACCCATTTAAAATTGCCTCTGCTGTCGAGAGGACTCCGGCTAGGCCCCTGTTCTGGAGTCCACGCTGCCTCTTATGCAGAAAGCCTTCCTCCTGTCCCTGGAAACCTGGCTTTTTAGCCTCCAGCTGCTGAGCTACCAGGCTGAGAAAAACGGCATCAAGCAATGTCAGCCAGAAATTTTCACTGTGTCTGCAGTTCTTTCTGCTTGTGCCTGTGGGAAGATAATATTATACTCAACCTTATACAAGGCTAGTCGTCTTCGTACGCTCCAACTCATTAGATTTTAACCCATGCTGCCTTTTTGAAGCAGAAAACACAAAGGAGGAGTAGCCTGTTCACTGTCTAGTTTGGGACTCAACGGGACAATTGTCTCGTTTACCTCTAGTATTAAACACATCATTCAGATTTTTCTTTTGTGTTTTAACTTCTGATTGACCTAGAACACACATAGAGTAAAGTGCACAAATTATATACTAACAGCTCACCAGATACAAACTGATCACATCCTTTGAATCAGCACCCAAATGGGAAATGGAGCGCTGCAGGATCCCAGAAGCCCCTTTTGTGCCCCCTTTCAGTCACTACCCCCACCCTGTCCCCTGGAATGACTATCCTGACTTTTATTTATTTTTATTTATGTTTCTTAATGTTTACTTATTTTTGAAAGAGAGACAGAGTGCGAGTGCAGGAGGGGCAGAGAGAGAGGGAGACACAGAATCTGAAGCAGGTTTCAGGCTCTGAGCTGTCAGCGCAGAGCCCCATGCGGGGCTTGAACTTATGAACTGCAGGATCATGACCTGAGCCGAAGCTGGACCATTAACCAACTGAGCCACTCAGGCACCCCTATCCTGCCTTTTAATATTCCATAGATTGGTTTGGCATCTTTTCAAATTGTAAGTAAAACTCTGAAAATGGATTTATTTTTGAAACATGAAATTAAAAGGTAATAATATTAATACCAAAATTCTTAAGTTGTTTTTTTATGGTAATTTGAGAGTCTTATTATTAAAGTGTCTTTTTTAGGGGCGCCTGGGTGGCTTAGTCTGTTAAGCATCCAACTTCGGCTCAGATCACGATCTCACAGTTCACGAGTTTGAGCCCTTCATTGGGCTCTGTGCTGATAGCTCGAAGCTGGAGCCTGCTTTGGATTCTGTGTCTCCCTCTCTTCCCCTCCCCTGCTCATGCTCTGTCTCTCTCTCAAAACATAAATAAACACTTAAAAAAAATTTTTTTAAGTGTCTTTTTTAGTCCAGTCCAATTGCTCTGTACTGGATTGTGTCCCCCCAAAATACATATGTTGAATCCCTAGCCCCCAGAGTGACTGTATTTATAGACAGGGGTTTTAGGAGGTCATCAAGGTTAAAGGTCATAAGGGTGGAGCTCTGATCTGATAGGACTATGGCCTTACAAGAAGAGGAAGATATCTCCGTGCCCCCCCTCCCCCACTCCTACCTCCACCCCACCACAATCTGCCCTATGAGATCACAGCAAGAAGGCTGTACAAGCCAGGAAGAGAGCCAGGAAGAGAGCGCTCAGCAGGATCTAGCACCTTTTTGGACTTCCTCCCAGCGTCCAGAACTGTGAGAAATACATTTCTGTTGTTTAAGCTCCCCAGTGTGTGGTGTTTTGTTATGGCAGCCCGAGCTAACCAATACATCCATTTTCTTTAAGATGCGTTTCACTTTTCTGAGTTAATGAGTTTATTTCTGAAGACCAGCCTCTGCACTTCAAAATAATGCATCGTTTTTTCATTATTAAGAGAAACTGGTACAAAAACTAACTGTGCCCAGTAGGACAAGCAGGTTTCTTAGATAAACATAATGAGACCTGGGCACAAAGTGCTAAGGCACTAAGGCAGACAGGCCAGATCCCTCTCTCCCATGAAATTAATTCACGCCTTTCTCGGGAAGTTTTGGTTATTTCAGGTCATTGGCCGATGTTAGTGGCGTCTTTGATGTAGGTTTAGGTGCGCTGACTTGGAAAGAATGCAGTAATCCCCCCCACCCTGTCCTTGCCACTGCCTTTGAAATGAGGGTGAGAGCTGCAGTGCCTCACATTAAAAGTAGGCATCGAATACATGTTGTTGATTAAAGAGGTGGCTGGAAGATTCTGAAGTGTAGCTGGAGCAAGACAGGGGCCAAGAGGTGGCTTTCTTTAATTAACGCTCTGTTGGGAAGAATCAGGCTCCCAGTGGGATCACCCACAGCACCCGAAGGGAGTGCAGTGATTCTATTTGCAAGCCAGTGTGACGAGAAGGGTTTCCACTGAGTCAGATTTTCAAAAGCCATCGTTTTCCCCTCCTGTAAACAAATGCCAATTAATGTGTAGGATGTGACTTTCTTAGAGTCGAATAAAAATAACACGGCAACTGGGTGCTATGCAATTTGCCACTTGTGCTTTTAATTTACAGACCTACCGCGTGCCACTTGTGTCGGTCAAAGAAACAAGAGATCATCAGAAAGGTAGGCTAATGAGAGAATGAGATGTTTGTATATCTGGGTCCTCCTCATAGCTCAAAAGGCACTGTTTAGTATACTGCATCCAAATATAAAACAAATGATCTGTCTCCAACATAAACTATTTAGACTGAAAACCAGCCAAACGAAAGCAGCTGCCACTAGATTAAAAAGTCATTTTCTCAGCCAACTCAGATTAAAAAAGAAACATTTTATGAACATATTTCTTCAACTCAAGCAGATTTTTATTATTCTGTGTTTCAGCTGCACACAAAAATAAAAACAGCATCTCCTGGCGTGACCATTTGCCAGAAATTTAATTTCAGATAAACAGATGGTGCTAAACTAAAAATATTAGTAGGGTATCATCTGTGAAATTCAAATCATTTTAGTATATGTTGTCCTTAGTCTTTTTTTTAAACAAAGAAGTTTTTCCTTCTAAATCTATTACTCCAAAATATAGCTAATATTTATGTTCAAGGATGTTGAACAGGGGGAAATTGGCATTTCTCTTATGTCCCTTATCTCTAGGGGCTCTTGACAAGAAATAAAATTAAAACATTCTGTTCCTTCTTCACTACAGGGCCCTGAGCTAAATCTGGATCCAAATTTTGAAGACTAGAAATTAAGTTAGAACTCTCTTTCCTGGTTGGTTTACCCGCTATTCAAGGCTTGAGCACACCGTGTGCACCTGGGGACCTAAGTTCTTTATGGCCCATGCCAGGGAAATGCACAGAAGCGGATAAAGGAGAAAAGGGCAGGGACAGCAAATAGCTGAAAGACGAGTTTCCCAAGTGCCATTGGTAATGAAAACAAAAAACTAAAGCTGTCCTTCCAACCGCTCAGTGAAAGTTCTACCCCAGGACCAACAGCCACAGCAACTCTGCGGCCCAGCCAAAGCCCTACATGACTCAAAGGGTTGGGTCAGCGTGCATTTCCATCTCGTGCAGTCTTACCACACAGCATCCGTCAGGTCGAACCATGTGAAAGTGCCAACATTCAACCAGTTTTGACCATCATGTACTTCAACCTAATATTGACACTGTTTCCCGAGACCACCTCATTTCTAACCCCGCCCCAGTACAAATCAAGAATGTTATTCAATAAACATAATTAAGAGTACAAATCTTATATCACAAGCCTATTCTAATATGTGCCAAAGTACATAAGAATTTGAGTCTACTTCTGCTGCCACCAGCATCCATAATTATGAATTAACTAGTTCAGATAAATGAAAGGCTTTGGCATTATTTTTCCAGGAAATAAAAGAAGGCCAAGCCCTATTTGGAAATATATTGGTAGCCTTAAAGGGATTAAAAAACCCATAAATATATATGATTTTCCTGGATTTATACTGCCTTAGATGAGTGATTCTTTAAGGTAAGGTTTCTCAGCCTCGGTACTATTGGCATTTGGGACAAGATAATTGTTTGTTGCTGGCAGGGGAGGGCGGTCCTGTGCCCTGTAGGAAGTTTAACAGCATCCCTGGACTCTACCCACTAGATGCCAGTAGCAAGTTCCCCTCCAATTAGGACAACCAAAAATGTCTCCACACATTGCCAAATGTTGGGAGTGGGGGGGCACGGTCACCCCCAGTTAAGACTTGAGAAGACTTCTTTAAGGTCTTTACTCAGTGGCCAACCTATCCCATGAGTTGCTCTTTATCCCATGAGGAGGAAAGCCTCACTAGAAATAATAAAATACCTTCTCAAAGGTTTTGTGTTAGGGTTGCCAGATTTAGCAAATTAAAAATAGAGGATGCCCAATTAAATTTGAATTTCAGATAAACTTGAAATCATTTTTAGTATAAACGTGTCCCAAATATTGCATAGCATTTAATCTGACAACCTTAGATCCAGTGACATACTAATATCACAAATAAATAGATACATTACTAATTCATGACAGGGAAAGACAGGGTTAAAACAGGATTAAATAGTTTGAGTGACAAAGATAACACAGCCAGTAGGTTATGGTAAAAAGCAGCACGCACTTTGGAGCCAGGCAGCTCTGAGGTGGAACCTGACGATGTCCAACCTCCATTGTGGGAGGGAACATTATAATCCTGTTCCTGAGTAGTTAGGTGAGTCGTATGATGAAGTGAGGTAGCCCCTTAAAGAAGAAATGAATAATACATAATATTTCTAGTGCTTGGCACTCTCCAGGTGTGTTGGGCTAATGACCTAGGAGTCTAAGAGTACCATGGACAGGACACTCATCTGGTACCGTCACTACCCCAATGGACTCTAACAGGCCCCAGGCAGCACCTGTCCTGTGCAAGAGGGGAAGCCCAGAAGACTGAGGTTGTCTGCCCACTCATAGCTGCCTGTCATGCCGGATCACCAATAGCCAAATGACCCACTCAGGCCCCCGTGATAGGGCCACGAGCATATACTGAACAGAGAGGCGTGCAAAGACTGAGAAAAAGAGCATGGCAACCTGACATTTGGAGGGCTGTGGTGTTCAACTCCTAAAAGGCTCTTCTCAAAAGAGCTTTTTGCCCCAATTTTCCACCTTGCAATTGGTCTGATGATGTGGAGAATATATTGAACTTTTTTTTTAATCTTTTTTTTTTTTTTTAAGAAAAAAAGGTACTTCCCGGAGTGCCTGGCTGCCTCAGTTGGTACAGCATGTGACTCTTGATCTCAGGGTTGTGAGTTCGAGCCCCACGCTGGGTGTAGAGATTACTTTAAAAAATAAAAAATCTTAAAAAAAATTTTTTAAAAAGGTACTTCCCTGTATCTCAATTTCTTCATCTACAAAAGGAAGGGATGGGGCAAATAAACTCTGATATTCGTTCCAGGCTTGAAAAATTATGTGATTCCTCCCTTTGAAGGCCCAACTGAAGTCTCAGCTCCTCCTGAAGGGTTCTGCTCTGGAAATCCTGCCAGCACTAATCTCTCCTGTGGCTTTTACTATCTCTACCTGCCATTAAAACAAAACTATCCACCATGAGTTACTTCATATTTTAAAAGATTATACTACCTATATAAGGTATACAGAATAATAAAAACAAGTATCTATGTATGTACCACTCAATCTAAGAAACAATGCTACCAATGTTTCAAGATCTCTATCACATCCCTTTTGCCTCCAGTGGTAACCACTATCTTGAATTTCATTAATTTTTTTACTCCTTTGCTTTTCTTAGTAATTTTACAACATATGTATTTAAACCTAAAGAATATTTGTTTAGAGTTGCTTGCTTCTGTATGCTCTGTGTGTGTGTGTGTGTGTGTGTGTGTGTGTGTGTGTGTGTCTTTATACTCTGTATTCTATATTCTGTGGCTTCCTTTACTCATCAGTATATTTGTGAGATTCAGCCATCTTGATTGGTGAAATTCTAGTTCAGTCATGATCACTGCTCTACAGTATTCCATTATGTGAATACAATACTATTTATTCATTATCCTGTCAATGACTATTGGGTTGTTTCCAGTTTACTCCTACTTTGAATAATCTGTGGTGGACATTTTTTTATGTCTCCTGGTACACCTAGACCACAGTTTCTTTAGAGTATAGCAGTAAGGCCATGGGGTATGTGCACCTTCATTTTTCTAGATGATGCCAAATTGTTTTCGAAAGGAGTTTACCAATTCACATCCTCACCAGCAGAATATTAGTTCTCCTTCACACACGTCTTCCACACTGGGTATTGTGAGAGTAAATAAAAACTATTTCTCTGTTTATAGAGGGCAAAGAGACCATTCTCTCCCTCACTCCTTTTCTTAGAGTGTTTCCTAAGACACAGTGACATCATGAATTGGAGTCCTTACTCTAACCTCTGGAATAGAGATAAATGTTTCCAGTCTCCAATTTTGACAATGTAGTTATCTCCAAGGTCGAGGACCAAAGAGCCTCTAGATATGTAAATGTGTGTACCTCTGGAATTAGCTAAAGGGTGTCCTGAAAGAGGTACAGGAGGCCTTCAGAAAGCTAAGTCCTTCGTCTCCTCAGGACATAGGAGAAGTCATTGTTTTTCCTTCTACTTTGCTCTATAAAGTATGTGAGATTTTGCCCTATTTCCACAGTTTCTTGTGTGGACTACTTGCATCCTGTGTTTTCTCTCTCTTCTATATTAGTACAGACAGGGGTCTTGCTGGCGGGACTGTTTTTCTTTCCAACATATTATTCTTCCATCTATTAATTTTTTTTATTTTGGAGTAAACTTAGATTTGCAGAAGAGCTGTGAAGATGGTATGGAGAATTCCCAGGCACCCCTTATTTGTACTCTTGGACATTTTTATGTAGTTTAATACTTAGTATCATCTATTGTTTGCATATGTCTTATGTATATTATATATAAACTACATTATATTACATATATTTGCTAATATATACATTTGTCTCTGTAGAGTCTGGGGAAGGAGTTGCCCCAGGTTTCTGTACTTACTAGAAGGGCGTAGCTATGTGAAGAAAGGCCCTGGCTGAATTTGGAGGTCCAGGTGAGAGACAGCCAAATCTCTCCCCTGAGAAAATGGAAGGAATTTGTGTTTGGCTCCTGAGAGGAACAAAACAGAAGAGGAAGAAGAGAGAGAGAGCTGAACAAGGACACAAGCTGATGCAGAGTTGTAGAGGAGGCCAGGAAATTGTTTTAAAAATCTAGATATCTGATGTTAATTTTCAGTTTTGTCCATTGTAATCCAGGAGTGCACAAAATACACATTTTAAGCCAAGTGCCCAATGGCGTAAGCCAAAGCCACAACCAAATACAGTTAGTTGACCCTTGAACAACACAGCTTTGAACTGCATGGGTCCACTTATAGGTGCATTTTTTTTCTGTAAATATATTGGAAAATTTTTGGAGAGTTGCCACAATTTGAAAAAAAACTCACAGACAAAACACATGGTCTAGAAATAGCTGCCCCCCAAAAAAAGAAAAAGATATTGTAAGAGTACAGTACACAATACGTATAACATACAAAATATATGTTAATTGACTGTTTATGTTGTCAGTAAGGCTCCCTATCAAAAATAGGCTGTTCGTAGTTAAATTTGGGGGGAGTCAAAAGTTATACGTGGATTTTCAATTGCAAATGGGGTTGGGACCTTAACCCTCATTTTGTTCAGGGGTCAACTGTATTTTATCCTAGAATGATCTTCTATACATATTCTAAAATATTACAATTTTATTATTCAAAGTTACAGTAGTCATTATTTAAAATGTGACATCTTACTGTAGCTACAGAAACTTCTGAGTTCAGACAGCTGCTGGACTGCTCTCTCAACCACTGTACCACACACATGCTGGCAATTTTGTACCAGATGGACGTTTGCTTTCGAGTGAAGTCAGAGCAGGCGTGCAGTGTTTTTGGCCAGCACCTGCCAGCATGGACTTCTGCTTCTGGGGATGTTGCCACCGATTTATTAAGTTTCCTTCCTAACAGTAACTGACCAAGGTCAAAATTTACCTCCTACAGTTAAAGGTTAGGTGGATGTTGACGAGCAATTTCAGTGAAGAAGGCTCACTAACCAAGCTTTTGTGTACGGCTTAAAGAAGAGAATTTCTGAATATTTTCAGGAGCAGCCTTAAGATTGTTTTTCTTGTTCTGGCTTCTTATTTCTAATATGCGTGCAGCACTTACATTGCTTCACATGATTACAGGAGATAAATTTGTCCTCAAACCTTGGATCTGGAAATGTGGCATTGGAGCAAGTAATTGGCTTTCAAGATGACAGAACTACCTCTGAATTTCCACCTGCATCTCAGCCTTCGTTCCATTCACACCAATTTCAGCATCTTGGGTGGAGAAAAATGATGGAGGCATCTTTCCAGCAGGTCATGGAGAAAATACTTGCATCTTCAAGGCACATCACTCTGCTTAACTGCTTCAGCAGCTTCCAGCAAACAACCTATCTTCATTTGCAAGTAACCATGGTTGTTAATCCATGCTACGTTGGTATCGTTATCTTCTAAGTACAGAATTAAAGTTCCTTTGTCCCAAAGTTTTTAGTTATTTACTTAAGTAATCTCCATACCAAGCATTCGGCTCAAACTCATGGCCTGGAGATTAAGGGGCACATGCCCCTTCAACTTGGCCAGCCAGGCATCCCCAAATAACCTTTTTTAAAAAATGTGTTACTGCTGCTTTTACAACTTGTTTGACCTGCAGTTTGGGAAGCACTGCTGGTAGCACTTTGCACACTGTTAGGGGAGGAGTTCCTGTTATTAAAAGCAATGGTGAATTAAATTAAATTAGTGCTTCCTCAACTTTAAGGATCCCCAGGGATTCTGATGTGGTAGTTTGGGGTAGGACCCAAGAATTTACATTTCTACTGAGCTCCCAGGAGACACAGCTGCTGGTGAGAAGTCCACACTTGAAATAGCTCTGAGTTAAATAATGACCTTGTCCCCACCCACTGTCTTCATCCATTTAAAGTGTACAATCCAAGGGTTTTTAGTATATCAATAAAGTTGTGTGACCATTAACATAATTTTAGAATATTTGCACCACCTCAAAAAGAAACTCCAAACACTTTAGCTATCACTCCTCTTTCCCCCAGTCCCTGGCAATCTACCACTAATCTACCTTCTATCTCTATGAATTTGCCTATTCTAGACATTTTAGAGAAATGGAACCTACAGTCACCCTCTGTTCCTGAGTGTTTTCTTGAAGGGACAGGAGTACCACAATATTTGTCATGACTGAACAAGATTAGAAAAACAACTCTGTTGGGCACCATTCTTTAAGAAATGAGGCTCCAGAGGCACCTGGGTGGCTCAGTTGGTTAAGCGTCCGACCTGCTCACAGTTCATGGGTTCGAGCCCCACGTCAGGTTCTGTGCTGATGGCTCAGAGCCTGCAGCTTGCTTCAGAATCTCTCTCTCTCTCTCTTTCTCTCTCTCTCTCGTCCCTCCCCCACTCACGCTCTCTCTCAGAAAAATACACATTAAAAATTAAAAAAAAAAAAAAAAAAGAAGACAAATGAGGCTCCCAGGGATGATAGCTCTTCCTGAACAGGGTCATAGCATTAGTGGTGAAAGTTATTTGGATTTTGAAGGTTTATTATTTGCTGTTGTGGTGGGATCTACTTATTTTATGTGGCCACTACCCTGCCTTCTGACAAAGACCCATTCTTTCTTCTGGAGGACTGTCTTTCGTGCTCCAACTGTGTGGTTTTAATGGCACTGCTAATCCTAATACCCTCCTCCCAGCTCCCATCAGCACGCCGCAGCCCATGTTAGAGGCTGAATTTTGTGTCCCCACAAAATTCACATGTTGAAATTGCAGCCCCCAATGTGAGGGTATTAGGGGCTCATTGGGAAATAATGATGTTGAGGTGGAGCCTCACAAATGGGATTAGTGCCCTCACAAGAGACATGACAGAGCTTGCCCCCTCTCCTGCACCCTGCCGTGTGAGCACACAGCAAGAAAGTGGTCATCTGGAAACCAGGAGGAGGGCTCACACCAGAAGCCAACCATGCCAGCACCCTAATTTCATACTTTCTAGCCTCCAGAACTGAGAGAAATAAATGTTGGTTGCTTCAGCCACCAAGTCTATGATATTCTGTTATAGCTGCCTGAGCTAAGAAACCTGATTCACAGGAGAGGGTACATGACCAAGATTGTTCTGGACATTTTCCAAACAGCCCAGAGAAGAGAACTGTTTCTTTTCAGGCATCTGTGCTAGAAGGATGTGAGCCCTTGAGCTGCCATCAAGCAGGTTTTCAACATCCTGGTTGAATCCTGCATCGAGAGGGAGCAACAAGGGAGGGAGGGAATCTTGAGGGGCATCATCATCTTATCCCTGAAGTTCCCAGGGGCGTCCTGGTTTTTGCTTCGCCAAGACTGCTTTGCTGGTTCTGATCTCTATTCTAGAAGTATGGAATGGACCTCAAGCAGGCCTGAAGGCTCAGAACCAGAAACTTGTGGGAAATTTACCTTTAATGTCTCCAGTCTCATGGCAAATGAGGAGTGTACAAGGGTTGTTTTGTGTACGTTTCTTTCTGGCAAGTAGGCAAGCAGGTGGCCGGGCTCTCCGGTACGATTGAAAGGGGCTAAGAGAGTAAAAAGACCCCAAAAGAAGCAGCAAGTGAAGGTTTCTCTCACCTAGTAAAATTGTCACTCTGTGCCTGCTGTCCTTAAAAGGATCTTGGAGGAATCAAGGATGCAAACTGCATCGTCTCCTGCTTTGTGAGGCTGTTGCATGAAGCTAAGTTTCTGTATCTTTTGACATCAGAGAAAACATACTCCTTTAACTCTGTCTATCGGCATCTTTCCACAAACCACATCACTGAGAAAAGAAGTACGATGAATCATCCCAAGGTCCTTCTAATAAATCCCTTTTTACCTAAAGTCCTTTTTGTTTGTTTTACCATCTGTCTTGAAAAGTTCCAACTAATACAACTAGCAATGCTAAGAAATTTAGTCATTATCCTGCTTGTCTGAAGATAATGCACTCACTATACTTTGGTGCAAAATATGACTATATATCACTGTCGAGCAGAACACCATGCACCAGCTATCAATCCCCTGCACACTGGCCACCAGAGGACCCTAAACACTTCTGCCCATTGCATGTTGGTACTGGAGTTGCTAAGGAAAATGCAACACAGTCCAGCACTAGATGGAATGATGCTTGACTTACATGGAGAAAAGACAGAGCAAGACCAGTGACAATAGGGGGGTTAGTCCGCCGTAGCCAGCAGGTTCCCCAGGAAGCCAACGCAGGGCAATTGGCCTATGCACACCCCTCTTGTGCCACAGAAGAACTCTGACCCTTCCCATGGAGTCTGCAATACCAAAAGCTAGGTGTGTGCCTGTGGCCTGTTGACATACATGGAGTTAAGGAGACTGAAGGAACATTCATTGAGCATGAAACAGGAAAAGATCTTCCCACACAAGGCAGCATAAGCTGTGCAGGCTCTTTACCTCTTGGCAAGGTAGTGGTCAAGGTCCAAGGCCCATTCTTATGTGGCCAGGTGGGGAGCCAATGTATGTGAGCCTGCCTTTCCCAACAATAACCAGATCCACTTGGAAACTTTGGCTTGCAAGTTGCAGAAGACCTAACTGAAACAGGACTGGGTCACATAACTGACAAGCTCCAGTAGTAAGGGCCCCAGACTCCATTTATTCGTGACTCTTTGCTCTGTCTTCCAACATAATACCATAATGATTGCCAAGACTGCCATTCTTTATGGAAGTAAAATGGGTGCAGGTTTTGTCTCTCCTGACATTAGACTCTTCTCTAACTGGACAAACTCAGCATTCCCGAAACAAAAGGGGAAGGGATTAAGGCTGCCACTTGTTGGGAGAGGCAATTGCCAAGTCTGCCGCATTGACCCGAGTCTCTCTTTTGGCTCAGTTTAGTTTGATAATGGCTGCACTTCAATTTTGAACCAGGTATTGTTGATGAATGAACACAGCCCTGCCCAAAAGAAACTCACAGGCTTCTAATCAATTCAGAAATAGTTCCTTTGAATGTAATATTAAATGCTAATTTAAAAGTAACCTAAGAAACCCAGAGGAGGGGACTTAGCCTAACACAGGGTATTGTAAAGGCTCCTTAGTAAATATTTTCAAATACTTGAAGATATTTCCACTTAAGACTTCAACTCTGTACAAATGCTTCATAAGGCCTGACGCTACAGTATCCACTTATCCTTGGCAGGGACTGGCTCTCAGGCCATCCTAAGTTTATTCCAAAAGAAGCCTTTGCATAATTGTACTCTTTTCTTTAGCCCATTAGTGGTTTTGTTTCCATTTTCAACCAGTTGTTTGTTCTCTTGCTATATTCTCTCTCATTAACTTCTGACAGTGCAACAATCTTATCCTTCCCTCTTCCATTTGTTCTTATAGCTTTCCACCCTCTCCACCTACACAGGAAAGCTTAATTTTCATTTTCCAACATATAGAGACACACTGCCACTTTTTAGAGCCAAGTCAGAGAGTAATGGAAAGGTGAAAACTGACATTTATTAAGCGCCAACTACGTACTGGAACAAGAGTAGACTTTTGTGTGTGTGCGTGCATCCATTTAACTCTCAAGTATGTGAGATAGGTATAGTGTCTCTGTTTTACAAATGAGGAAACTGAGCCCAGAAAACTCGTGTTAGTCATAGAAAGTTACACAGCTGCTTAGTGAAGAGGCAGAAATCTATACCCAAGGCCATCTGATTTCAAAGTTTTTCTAAAGCTATTTTCTTTATTACCCAGTGATTTCATTTTTGGCTGCAATAAAAATCACCTGGAGAGTTAAAACACACACACACACACACACACACGACTTTGGCACCACTCCTCTTAGAGATCCTTATTTTAAATAGGTGGGGCCCAGGCATCAGCATTTTCCTGCAAAGCTCCTTGGATGAGTCTAATGAAAACCCCGGGTTAGAACAAACTGTACTAGAATGTACCTCCCCAACGCTATCAGTAAATTTCATGAAACATAGCAGAGGCTGGACAGCACTTCAATCTCAACATCTAAAAATAGCTAATAGTGGCGGCAATACAAAGTATTAAAGGAAACCCAGAGTAATCTCACCTCGGATGCTCCACTCAGGCAAAGTGTTTATGATCCGCCTGGGACCAAGGTAACAAATCAGATCCCAGACTTTGTTTCTGAGCCTGCATGTGACGGTTGACTTCTTAGCACACACCACAAATGCTCTGCCCCATATGCCCTCGGCCCACCCTGGGTTCACCCGCAGCTACTGGGGAAGACAGTCCTGTGCATGCTGACACTTCCTTGCCTCAGGCAGTGACCCATGTCTCCCTGCATCTCTGCCTGAGGGCTTTCTCTAGCACCTTTGGAGCTGGCTCAGCCTGTGCCCAGCAGTCTAGGAAGTGCCAGGGATTTATTATTCCCTGGGGGCAGCTCTTAATCAATGAGGGACAGAAGCCTGTGGCTAAATATCTTGGGCTCAGAGGCTGCTCAGTTCCCCTGAGCTTCATTTGCACATGGGTATAATGACTCATAACTCACCCTTTTTGGTGACTTCCTCCCTCGCCTAACGGTCCCCACTCCCTTACCTATGCTTCCTGGGATCACCTGCCCATTTTACTCTTTGCCCCCAAATCCTAGTTTCAGGGTCTGCTTTGGGGGAACCAAATGAGAACAACATGTAAGTGTTTCATTTTAGCCTCAGATATAAATAAGTATAACCCAACAACGATACTAACTCACACATGAATACTACTTTAGAGCTTACAAAGGGCTTTCACAAACACATCATTTTGATCACTAAAGGAGGAAAACATTTCCTAACACTGTCACAAGAGGGTTATGGGATGGATGCAATGAGCTTTTATTTCTTGAGAGAAAAGTATACCATTATCATAATAAAGACAGGCATAGATTCATTTTTCCCTGTAGGCACATACCCTGCTGATTCTATTTGACTCTATTAGTGGGTCCTTCACAAGAAAAATGATCTATTCAAGCAAATATTAGAAATAATTCTATGGTTTTACACAGGGGATGCTCAAGTAATTAGTGCAACAACATCAATGGGTATTTTTTGAAGTTTTATCATGAATAGTCATTCATGCTTCATCATGTAAAATTAGATGTTAAAAATATGTGTTATGGAAACAGTTTTATTGAGATAAAAGCAATTTGACAGGGGTCACAGACTAGGGATAACAGAGAAATTCAACATTTTTTCTCTGTCCTCCTATAAATTTAAATAAAAATGAGATAGAAAGGGGGAGATCACTAGGGTCACAACATAAAGAATAATATTCCTTGGCCCTTACTTTGCAACATACAAAAGATTCTGCTGGGTATTATAGCTTCTAGCAGTCTTAGCCATAGAGAACTTTAGATAAAATTGACTAGCTCAAGGAAAGGATATTATTATTGTGAGAATAAGAATGAGCAAAAACGCACAGCTCTCTCTGAATCGAAATCCCTAATGAAATGGATAATCCTGCAGCAGAAGAATTCGATTTAGGCTATTATTGCCCCACCTGTGCTGAGTCAGGGCTGGCCACATTGTACTTTTCTTCACAGAAAGTAGGGCTCCTTTTTCAGTAGAATTGCAATCTTTTTTCTTTCTCTACAATTTGGACCTTCATCCTGCTGGTTGGATTTCTATTATTCGTACTGTAGGAATTTTAAAGCATTTCCTTAAAAACAAGATTAAGCGTTTTAAGTTTATATAGGAGGGTACCACCATAACCATGAAGTTAGGGTTCTTTCAGTTTCATATTTGCTTTTCAAGACAATCTAGATGATTTCTTAACATGTCTAAGCTATAATATCCACAAATGAAGCCTTGAACTTCCAGTTTTTTCTCCTAATCTACTGGCCTCTGACCTTAATTGAAAACACACAATTTCATTTATCTTTTGGAGTCAGGATTTGGTCTGAGTGGTCATGACAAACTGGGGTGAGAAATGGATGTTTCCTTATAGAGGCTGATAGTGTAAAGGGGCAAATTGTGTCTCAGGAAAAAAATAAAAACGAAAGAGGAAAAAGATCTGATCCCCATCGCATGACTGAGAGAGGGGGCAGGCCAGATATGGAAGCAACATCTGTCCAGGCTCCATGAACAAAAGGGCAAGCGAACTGAAGAGGTAGAAATTTGGAAACACATGAAGAAGTTTGAGGGGAAGGAAGTGGGTGGGTAGAAAAAAGACACTAGAAATCAGTGGAGCCCCCAGAGAGAAGCTGAATTCGCCAGTGACTGCATTACTTGACCACCTCGGTATAGTCAGACTTTCTAAAATACATAAACAATTCCTATTTTAGTCCTCAGTCCCTACCGGAACATTCTGGATAGGGATGAGGAGACCAGTGGGCTGGGCTTGGCCTATAGTCGAGTAATTGCCATCACGATCTGGAACACTGCTACCATTTTTTTTTTAAAGCAGCATTCCAGATCATAATGGCAATTACTACTGCAGGCTTAAGGATAGACTGTAAAAGTGTAAAATGTAAAAATTGCATATATTTATCCATTTTCCTCTGTTAAATTAATAAGACATTATCTTGGGGAAGTAGGAAGATGTAATGCTCTTTCCAAAATTTTTCTCTCTTTTCTCTCTTTTTTTAAAATTTATTTGTATATTTTGAGAGAGATCGAGAGAGTGTGCACACGCACACATGCATGAGCAGGGGAGGGGCAGGGAGAGAGGGAGAGAGAGAATCCCAAGCAGGCTCTGCGCTGTTAGCGCAGAGCCCGATGCAGGGCTCGATCTCATGAACTGTGAGATCATGACCTGAACCGAAATCAAGAGTCAGACGCTCAAGTGACTGGGCCACCCAGGCACCTGTTCAACATTTTTCTTTGGGACTTTTCATTTTTACCATTGGTTTTAGATTGTGGATAGAAATAAGGTTTTTTTTGAAAAATTTAAAATGCATTCACATCTTCTTTGAGGCAGATTTTTGTCTAAAAGAGGTGATTATTTGTTATCAGCATTCCAAAAACACTTTTGGGGGGTTACTGCCCTCATCTGTGCTTATTTCTATAACTTAGGAAACACCAACATCTAGTCTGCAAGTAACTTCAAGGAAAAAAAGTGTTTGAAATGTATAGTGCTAAGATCAAGAGAGATGGCAATTTTGGTGCTTCCCACCTGAGAACTGAGAATCAGTTTAGTTGTTTTAGAAGCATCCAGTAGCCCCCTACTGACCTGAATTTTTTTCTGTGTCACTCATGAAGATGTCATCTTATCCACATATAGCACTTCAGTTTTACCCTGGGTTTTGGGACGATTCCTGTTTTCTCTTGGCCAAGGGTAGACACCTATTTTTGATATATGAATTCATGTTTCTGAAAAGTTCTAAGTAATCAGTTAACTTAAGTTCAAATACTATCACACAACACAGAATACTTGTTCGTGTTTTCAAACACCAAATATTACTTTAAAATCATGCCTGCTGTAGCATTCAGATGGGTTTTCTGTCAACACTTGGATATTATAATATTCTTGGATGTTTTATTTATCAGTTCCCTTTCTCCTACTGCTGTTTGCAAGTTGAAGTAACAGTGCAAGCCAAAAGATTTCAGTTAGAGTCATGGGAATGTTATAAATGGTGGTGATTGGAACTGGACGAGGGACACAGATATTCCTAGGTTACATTATGCATTTTTTTCCCTGGTCTGGCTAAGAGTTAGGTCCTTTGATATCAGCTAAAACTGTCAAAATTAGTCAGTTGTGAAAATTCAAACCTTAGGAGGCATTCTTCATCTGAAAAATCTGTGTTAATGCTAACTGTCCAGGCCCCCAGGAGAAAATCTGGTGAACAAGACTGCAAGAGCAGATTCGAATTTTCTAATGCATGTTTCCCAGTTGGAAACAAATCACTTTTATTACCTTTCCTTATTTTTTCATTTGCAATTTGTGGACTCATAAATATTATACGTAGTTTAAAATTGAATGGAATTCTATGATTTACTTTTTCATAAATTTTTTAGAAAGTAATTGGCTTGTTCTTTGGTGCTCTCCTGATATTGAAGATGAAAAATATTATATAAGCATTTTGATGGATTTTGAGGTTTTAAAAAATTTATGGTGGGGAAGTTGACTCTAGAATAATACCGTTTCTGATTTGGTGTCTCAATTGTACTTTTTCTACTCCCACCCCAGCCCTCATGTACGCACCCTATTCATTCATTGCATTATGTATGGCACCTGGAGTGGAACAGTCTTACAGTGACAGCTGCTCTTGAAGAGTGGAGGACAGATATCACCACATCAAGCAAAATGTTTGGTAACCAGTGGGCTTTGAGTTTGCCAATTTAGAAGGACACACGTTGAAATTTTAACATTCATTTGTTGCGGGATGTTGGAAATAAATTTGGGCATGTTTAATGCCTTCCTTGGTAGGCTACTTGGGTAGCCTCTGGGTTCCTGTTAAGAGTACTAGTAATTATTTTCATGTTTATTTTCCTTAAGCAGGTATCTATTCTTTCCATCTTTTGTTACTCTTTGAAGGAAAAATAGGTCCTTAAAATTAATCTTGGATTAATACATATATTGATGTGTTAACTGGCCCAGAAAATCTCTTTTTCCACAGGTGACCCATCTCACTTACTCTGAACTTATGATGTTGGAGTTTTTAGATGCCTTTGGAAAAAAGAAGAAGAAAGGAGAAGGAGAAGAAGATCACAAATAGATGTGTGATTAGGTTTTACTCATCTTTCTGGCTGGCTTCTATCTTTCAAAATCCTGATTCTGGATCTGGTACCCCATCCACTCGGGTATCGTCTGAAAATCTGATCAATTTGCCATCTCGAGAGAGAGACAGATGGTGTGCTGGACGGGCCTGTGCCTCCCCTCAGGGAGCCTAGTGACAGGCTATCTCACAGGAAGGACCTCGAGGTGTTCAGCTGACAAGGGTGGTTGCTTTGTGCAAATTCCAAGATTAGGATGCTCCTCACCTTGGCAGAGCCATTCCATTGACCATGAACTCAAGTCTTCCTAAGTCCTGACGATGCGCTCCCGATCGGGCGCCTCCTGCCCCTCTCAACTTCTCTATGAGTACAGAGGAGCACAGTCCTTCTCCTGGAGCCAACCCTGGTGCTTCCAACTGTACCCTGCCCTCAAGCACTTCTCTACAGGAAAGAGAAGAGTTGGGAGAAGGGCACATGTGTGACACTGTCATGTATTTCATTGGTCCTCCTCTAAGTTTCCTCAATAAACCTGGTTTACCACTGCATTATGTAGTATGTATAGTATTTGTTGCTGCCTTGGGATTTAATAGTGGCACCACCTGACCTAATGCTATGATCGTTTGGAAACACAGAAGGGTTCACCCAGGGAGACATACATCTTCCCTGGGGTTGTTGGCAAGTCACCCGGCTGAGTTGGAATGACCAATCATCAGGTGGTCACAAGGCTTATGCCCAAAGACTGCAGAAGCCCTAGGGCAGTGTATGTTCAATGAAAGGAAAATATGGGATGATAAAGCTGCCCATGACTTCATCCCCTGGTTTCTTCTCAGAAGTCTGAAGATCCTTTCATGCTCTAAAGATGACAAGGAAGGGGTGGAAGGCAGAGTAATGGGTCCCAGAAGATGTTCATGTCCTATATCCCTAGAACCTGGGAATATGTAACATTACATGGCAAAGGGGAATTAAGGTTGCTAATCAACTAACTTTAAATTTTTTTTAATGTTTATTTGTTTTTGCGAGAGGGAAACAGAGTGCATGCAGGAGAGGGGAAGAGAGAGAGGGAGACACAGAATCAGAAGCAGGCTCCAGGCTCTGAGTTGTCAGCACAGAGCCCAACGTGGGGCTTGAACTCACGAGCCGTGAGATCGTGACCTGAGCTAAAGTCAGACGCCTCACCGACTGAGCCACCCAGGTGCCCCTGGCTAACTTACAAATAATGAGGTTATCCTTGATTATTGTTTGAGCCTGATGTAATCTCAAGGGTCCTTCAAAGTGGAAAAAGGAAGCAGAAGAGTCAGTCAGGTTGCGCTGGAAGGCCACCTAGCTGAGGGAGGAGTGTGTGCAGAGGCTAATACCTCCTGCTCCGTCTGGTCATCAACCAGGCCAAGTCAAGCAAGCCCTGCAAGGCCTGGGGAAGCCACCAAGCAGCTCCTGGTCACCTCTTGGGATACTGCCTTGGGTATGTGTGCACTGAGAGCCCCACAGAGCTACATGGTTGGCTCTATACTACTTTCTGGAGTCTATTAACACAGTGGCTTCTCTAACCTCTGGCTAACTGTAGAAACCCCACTGAGGGCCCAGTTAACTTCTGCCCCTGAAAGGAAGCCTGTATTTAATGAGCCCTGGGAGGAAGGTCTGCAAGGCCTGAAGACTAAAGGCTGAATGGGTGCTGGGAAGCAGACTCTCCTGGTGGGCTTTTGACACGAGGATATTCCTCTCACCAGGAGGCCCTTCCTTTGACAGACCTCCCAAGGCTTCCCAGTTCCCACTGTTACTTGACAGGGTGCTGCCTGACCCTTCCAGCTCCTCCATAAATATTGGAGTAACAGTGGAGGGGCGGGGGGTCTCTAAATCTGTAAAACTCTTAGCAGAAAATCTAGACAGAAATTATGACTTTGGATTTAGCAATGGATTCTTTGACATGACACCAAAACCACAAGCAAAGAAAAAAATAGATATGTTAGACTTCATCACAATTAAAAACTTTTTGTGAATTAAAAGATACTACCAAGAAAGTGAAAAAACAAGCTACATACAGAATGGGAGAAACTATTTTCAAATCATATATCTGATCAGGGTCTAATATTTAGAATATATAAAAAAAAACTCCTACAACTTAAAAACAAAAAGACAAACAACCTTATTTAAAAATATGCAAAGGATATAAAGAGAATTTCAAAGCGATAATCAAAACCAGTGATTTATAAGCTTCTAAAATTGAAAGCCAGACAGTACAGTTTGAATTCAGAAGTACAGTTTGTCAAAAAGAGAGAAAACAAAAATTACTTAGAAGAAATAACAAACTGCATAACATTAACAATAATGAAAACACTTAAAAGCAATGAGGAGGAAAGAGAGAAAACCTACAAAAGTGAGAGTAAAAACCTCTACAGCTTCTACAGAGGTGGAAGACAGAAAAACAAATATTGGGTGCCAAGCAAAAGTATTCAAGCTAGAACTTGAAACTTAGTGAAAATATCTATAACGAATAAGAGTTAAGTTAAAATGTTTTCAAAAATAAATTAACTGAGTGATGTGATTCCCAATAGCAGTTTCTTAAGAGTACACTTCTAGGAGAAATAGAAGTTTTTACATATGAAGATAAAAGGAAAATAACAGTAAGTGATTTGATATGGAAATATCAAATCATCATGGACATCAAACTAAAGGAGCTCCATAATCCATGGCAGCATCAAATTCAAAAGTATTTAGAGATAATAGTGTTTTTTATTTGAGAGAGAGAGAGAGAGAGAAAAAAAAAATCTTAAGCAGGCTCCACACCCAGCACAGAGCATGATGTGGGGCTCAATCCCACAACCCTGGGATCACGACCTGAGCTGAAATCAAGAGTCAGACACTCAACCAACTGAGCCTCCCAGGTGCCCTGAGACAATAATTTTTTTTTTAATTTTTTAATGTTTATTTATTTTTGAGAGAGAGAGACAGACAGACAGAGCATGAGCAGGCAGGGGCAGAGAGGGAGGAAGACACAGAATCCGAAGCAGATTCCAGGCTCTGGGCTGTCAGCACAGAGCCTGATGGGGGGGCTTGTACTCACAGACCGTGAGATCATGACCTGAGCTGATGTTGGACACTCAACCGACTGAGCCACCCAGGTGCCTTGAGACAATAAATTTTTAATTCCATAAATTAAAAAGATGAGATAAGAAATTCTGTACAACTTGAATAGTTTAATTTATAGGCAGAAGAATCTGTTTTTCAGAAAAATATTCCTATTGCTAAATTGTAAAATAATAATAATAATAAGGTACTTCCACTGCATATTTTGTGGAACACTGATTATCCTCTTAGCAGAACTCATTTGCACCAAAGGACTGACAGTAGCATAGGTACTGACTAGCAGCCTCTGGAAACCCAGGATTACTGGGCCATACACCCAGAAAAGGGTTGAGGAGGATGAAATTACAAAGTCCACCCAGTATATTCACCAACAGCAGGATGTTCTTGGTGGCCCTTTTCTCTGGGGAGACTCTGGGGGAGAGGCTGATGCTATGAAGGTGCTAAGTTCCCTTCTGATGCCTGAACAAAAGAATCACCATGTATGCACTGGAGAGACACATGGCTTCTACAAAGAAAATGTCCCTAGATAGTGTCAAAGGGAAAAAGAGTTCTCTGATGATGGAGATCATAGGGGAAAGTGAGCAGTGTTCACTGACAGTCAGTAGATTGGTCTGGGAAAGACTGCATGAAGTCATGGTGGAGAAGATCATGTTACCGCTACAAGACAAAATAAAGAACCATAAAAGGAAGAACATATGGGTAATGTAATATTTGAATTTATGTTTAAATCTTGCCAACCAGGAGGGCTGATGGTAATGGCCTAGAACATGCTCAGGAGGCAGGTGGTACAGAGCCAGAGGTCCCTAATTACCCTGTTCATATAGAGAAATGCCTTATATTTTATAATTTTGAAAATTTAGTGACAGAAAAATCCATTACTGTGAAGAGCATCACTATGTGGAGGAGGGCCAAATGACAGGTAATCCGGTCAGTGGCTTAGGCCTGTGATCTAGAAGGAGTGTGAAGATGGAGGAGAAAAGTCTTTGCACACAGACTGATGCCAGCTTGCACACCAAGTAATCTGTACGATAACATAAGTGGTAAGTGTATTCTACCTTAATGGCATAGAGAAAACATATTCTGTATATCTGAAAAAAACAGACTTCATACCATCAATATTATTTCACAAGTAAAAATCATCACCATATCATCATTTTTATTTCAACCAATTATCCTTGACTAACCTTCACTACTCATGTAACTTCTTGATAATCCAGCCTCTGCGTTATTTTCTACACCAAGTAACTTATATATGTAAAACACCAATAGGTGCACAATCATAACTGTACAGGATTTACAGTATCTATAATTATACCTGGGCATCCCTTTCTAGATGTCATACCTTCATTGTTTTTCATTCCTTCATTTTCTGTTTATCACCCAAAACTGGCAGACATGTAAGATTACTCAACGGATATTCGTTCAGCAAATAAAGTGTTATGCTAATACAAAATAAATCATCAAAACAATTTTTAAAGATGTACAAAGAACTTAAATAGACCTTTCTACAAGGAAGATGTAGAAATGGCCAATAGGTACATGAAAGATACTCATCATTAATCATTAGGGAGATAGAAATCAAAACCACAATGAGATACCATTTCACATCCACTAGGCTGGCTATTTAAAACAAAAACCAAAAACCAGAAAATAACAAATGTTAGTGAAGATGTGAAGAAATTGGAATCCTCATATATTGCTGATGGGACTGTAAAGTGGTACGGCTGCTATGGGAAACAGTTGGGCAGTTCCTCAAAAGGTTAAACATAAAGTTACCATGTAGGCCAGCAATTCCACCCCTAGGCATACCCAAAATGATTAAAAACAGATGGTCAGGGGCACCTGAGTGGCTCAGTTGGTTAAGCATCTGACTCTTGATTTTGGTTCAACTCATGATCTCACGGTCATGAGGCAGAGACCTGCACTGGGCTCCACGCTGAGCCTGTTTAAGATTCTCTCTCCCCCTCTCCCTCTGCCCCTATCCTACTCCTGTGCTCTTTCTCTCAAAAAAAAAAAAAATAGGGGTGTCTGGGTGGCTCAGTCAGTTGAGCATTCGACTCTTGATTTCAGCTCAGGTCATGATCCCAGGGTAATGAGATTGAGCCCCGTGTTGGGCTCCACACGGAGTGTGAAGCCTGCTTGAGATTCTCTCTCTCTCTCCCCCTGCTCCTCTCCCTCCCTCCCTCACCCACTCACTCTCTCTCTCAAAAATAAAAAATAAAAACTTTTTTTTTAAAAAGCAGACTAGTGGGGGCGCCTGGGTGGCTCAGTTAAGTGGCTGACTTCAGCTCAGGTCATGGTCTCACAGAGCAAGAGCCCCGCATCGGGCTCTGTGTTGACAGCTCAGAGCCCGGAGCCTGCTTCAGATTCCGTGTCTCCCTCTCTCTCTGTCCCTCCCCCACTCGCACTCTGTGTGTCTCTCTCTCAAAAATAAATAAACATTAAACATTTCTTTAAATAAAAATTAAAAAATAAAAATAAAAAGCAGAGTAGTAATTTCCAGGGCCTGGGGGAGGGGAGAATAGGGAGTGATTGCTTAATGGGTATGGGGTTTCCTTTTGAGGTGATGAAAAAGTTCTACAACCAACTAGTGGTAACTCTTGCACAACATTGAAAATGTACTTAACACCACTGAATTGCATACTTGAAGATGATTAAAATGGTAAATTTCATATCATGTGTAATTTACCACAATTTACAAAAGAAATAAAAAAGAACAAAGCCACCTAATAAGGCCTATCTGTCCATCTCGACCGATACTAAGACCTTGCCAAACACCTTGCAGAACTTTCTGTACACTATTTACACTACATTACTTTGACCAACCAGTCTCACATCATTAGCAAAAGTACAAGTAAAAGGAAATCTAATGACTGATGTTACGTTCTTTGTGACCCCACCATCCTAGCTCCTACAGCTCAGCAATTTCCTGTGTGGGTGCTAAATCGTTCTTTGAATATTGTAATCAATTACCTGGGAGTTACATCAAGTATACTAGACTGTAATTTTTGGTATTGCCTCATTTTTCAAAATTAGGAACTCCCCCCTTTCCCCATACCCTTCCATCCCTCTAGCTTCTCTCCTTTCCAACAGTAGGAATCCAGGGTCTCATTTGTAAGTTTTTGCTGATGGTTCATCGTATTTACCTGGGCTCAAACCCCAGTACTTATGGCCAATCAATGCTGCATTTTTGTTGATTTTTTTTTCCTCTTCTTCTTCCTCCTCCTCCTCCTCCTCCTCCTCCTCCTCCTCCTTCTTCTTCTTCTTCTTCTTCTTCTTCTTCTTCTTTTTAAATCTCACCTCTCGTCACTCTCCTCTTCACTCACTACTCCAGCCATGCCAGCTTCCTCCCACCAATCTTTAGGATTTCACTCTCTTGTTCTCTCTTTCCCCGGAAAGCTTATCCCCCAGATTCTACAGGTTCATTCCCTCACTTTCCTCAGATCTATGCTCAAATATCACATTGCCAGACAGGCCTTCCCTGGCCACTCTATCAGAAATAGCAACCTCTGGGATGCCTGAATGGCCTGGTTGGTTAAGTGCCCGACTCTTGATTTCGGCTCGGGTCATGATTCCTGGGTCATGGGACTGAGACCCGTGTCAGGCTCTGCACTGAGAATGGAGCCTGCTTGGGATTCTCTCTCTCCTTCTGCCTCTCTCCCCTGCTCATACTCTTTCTCTCTAAAATAAAAAAAAATTTTTTTTAATTAACAAAAAAAAGAAATAGCAACACCCGCTGCCCCTCTCTGGCATGTTTCTGGTGCTGTTTCTCACCTCCTGACCTATTTGTTCATCTGCTTATTGTGTGTCTCCTGCTGTCACTCCCTTCTCCTCACCTCTTGGCACTTCTCACTACATGACAGAGTTATGTGTTTATTTTTGGATTGTCTAGCTCCCCTGGGATATCACAGGAGCTCTGCATTATTTATGTAATAAATTCAGGTTGGCCTTCAACTTTCCCCTGACCCATTCAGTCAGTCAACCAAGAGTTATTGACCAATCTTTATACGCCAGGTACCGTGTCAAGTTTCTGAGACACAGAAAATGGAAAAACAATGTCCCTGCTGGTAGGGAATGTCTGGACTAATAGCAGTGGCCAGACAACAATAGGTCACGATCTAGGGAATGTCAGGGAGGTCTCAGTGAAGAAGTGAAAAGGGCTGAGGTTTTCTGAATGCTGAGGAAGGTTTCCACAGGTGTTCAGTCACTGAGGTAGAAGAGAATATAGATCGTTCAAGGAACTTTAATATTCTGAGGCTAGAGCCCCAGCTGCAAAGGAGAGAAGGGTAGCACTTATCATCATCTGATCACGTGTTTATCATTTATCTGTCCGCCACTCTCTTTCCCCTCACTTCTTGGGCTCATCAACTCCTGAGCAAGCCCGAGTCTGGCCCTGAAGGGCCACTACACAGTTTGACACCTGCAAGCAAGCAAGCACGGAGCATGTGGTCAAGAAGACAGAAAGAGGGAAACGAGGCAGGGAGCCCAGCAGCTATGCTGTTTGTACAAAGCCCTCATTATTCCTGCTTGCAGATGGCTGCAGTACTTAAGACAGCTGCCAAGTCAGATTAAAATCAATCAAGAATGTAGAATATGGGTCCTAGGTTCAACAGACAGAACCACTGGTAAGGGACTCATTGCTATACAAAAGCTTCCCTGTTTCGGTGTAGGTTGGAGCAGGGCAGTGTTCAGGGAAAGGCTGGTTAACCAGCCCAGCATGTAATTGAGTCTGTTCTTTTCTCTGTTCTACTAATGATTCATTAAGCAGAGTGTGCCACTTACTGTGATCCAGACTCATGACTTCAAATCCAACAGAGGAGGCCAATTTCTGCAAAGTACAGGAAGGAAACAATCAGTGCCCTGGGCTTGGTTAGGGCAAGAAGCCTGTGGTTGCTATTCTCCGGGCAAGACATTCTGGGAGAACTATAGCTTCAGACCTAGACACAGAGCTGGTGGTAGAAAAATCTGAGGCTAATGATAAACACATGCCTTGTACTTGGTTACCATCACACCAACTTTTTTTTTCAATAAACCCGTAAAAAATTTTAGCTGCAGCTGAATGATTAGATTAGGGAAAGAAATGGCAACTGGCACTAAATATTACAGTGTTAAGAAACTAGTTTGGGGGCGCCTGGGTGGCTCGGTTGAGCGGCTGACTTCGGCTCAGGTCATGATCTCGCACTTTGTGAGTTTGAGCCCCACGTCGGGCTCTATGCTGACAGGTCAGAGCCTGGAGCCTGATTCAGATTGTGTCTCCCCCTCTCTACCCCTCCCCTGCTCACACTCTGTGTCTGTCTCTCAATAATAAATAAATGTTAAAAAAAATAAAAATAAAGAAACTAGTTTGACTTATTACTTTAAGGAGAGCTGAGGGGCAGCTGGTGGCTTGGTCGGTTAAGTGTCCGACTCTTGTTTTCAGCTCAGGTCACGATCCCAGGGTTGTGGGATCGAGCCCCATGTTGGGCTCTGTGCTGAGCATGGAGTCTGCTTGGGATATTCTCTCTCTCTCTCTCTCTCTCTCTCTCTCTCTCTCTCTCCCTTTCTCCCTCTCTCTCCCCCGGCATCTGCCTCTTTCCCCCACTGACATGCTCTCTGTCCCTCTAATATAAATAAATAATTTTTTTAAAAAAGGAGAACTGAGAATTCCTGGAAAGTTGCTGTGTGAAGAATTCATAGTATTCACATGCCGCCTTATACCTACTATGTACAAAGCATTGTGATAGGTCCTCAGCATCCTTTATTTTATTGCACCGTCAAAACAACTGTCTGAAACATATATTTTTAAGATCCATTTTAAAGTAATCTCTACACCCAATGTGGGGCTCGAACTCACAGCCCCAAGATCAAAAGTCACATGCTGTACTGACTGAGACAGCCAGGTGCCCCTCTGAAACATATATTTTTAACCTCATTTAACAGATGAGGAAACTGAGGTTCTGAAAGATTAAGCAAGCTGATTAGGGCACAGAGAAAAACCAACATTTAAAGCTTGAGTCTGTCTGACTTGAAGGGCATAGTGTTTTGTATGGTTCCCTGAAAAGCTTTCAGGCTTTTGTGGCCAACACCGAGTACCTTCCACAACAAAGCGCTGTTGGAGAAACCATAAGATGAGAATTAGAAATGTATTTGTACTGGGGCATCTGGGTGGCTCAGTCGGTAAGCGTCTGACTTCGGCTCAGGTCATGATCTCACAGTTCATGAGTTCGAGCCCCACATCGGGCTCTGCGCTGACAGCTCAGAGACTGGAGCCTGTTTCAGATTCTGTCTGCCTCTCTCTCTGCTCCTCCCCCACTCACACTCTGTCTCTCTCTCAAAAATAAATAAACATTAAGAAAAAAAATTTTTTTTTAAAAAGAGAAGTGTTTGCACTAGGGCGTCTGGGTGGCTCAGTTGGTTGCGTGTCCGACTTCGGCTCAGGTCATGATCTCGTGGTCTGTGAGATGGAGCCCTGCATCAGGCTCTGTGCTGACAGCTCAGAGCCTGGAACCTGCTTCAGATTCTGTGTCTCCTTTTCTCTCTGCTCCTCCCCTGCTCATGCTCCGTCTCTTTCCCTCTCTCTCTCAAAAATAAGTCAAGGTTAAAAAAATAAAAAATAAATAAAAAGAAAAGTATTTGTACTAAATATGAATTTGCAATGATGGAAATCACAGTAAGGAAATGCAGTTTCTTTAGTAGTTGTGAAAATGCATGATTCTCCACTCAGATTAAGAGATACCCACAAGCAGAAAGAAAGCAGTTGAAGGAAAGACTTTCATTTAAGAGAAAAGAAATCACCTCAATTCAAGGTTAAATCAGGAATATAAATGGAGTATAAAATAAGAAAGCATCTTTAAGAGAAACACAAAGCAACTTCAAGAAAAGAGCCCCTCGGCTGAGTGCTTGTGCATTTGGCATTATGAAGGAGAACCCAAAGAAATTCTAGACACTGGCCTCCTATTTCATTTGTGCGTGACTATTCTAGACTTTGGCATATAACTCATGAAACATTTCATTTCTGCTTAGGGCAGAGAGCGCGCACGCGCGCGCGCGCACGCGCACACACACACACACACACACACACACACACACACATCCCCCAACAATGTCAGACCTGCCCTGGTCTCTTCAGGATCCCCAAATTGAAAGGAGCCTTAAGGTTCTGAGCGTCCTGCCCTTCACGTAGCAGAGGAGTCCCCTCTACCATGTCATTCGTGTGAACATCTCCAACAACCGGGAGCTCACCTACCTCAACTCTAGACTCCTAATTATTAGTCGTGCTTATTTATACGTTATCTAGAATCTACCAGCCTGTAACTTTCATCCATTGATCCTTGCTTTCTTCTTGGAACTAAACATAATTTTGCCTTATATTCCATCTCTTTCTATGCTATAAGGGAGCCATCCTTTTGCCCCTAAATATTTTATTCCTTGAGCTAACCATCCTTACTCATTTCAGCATTTGCTCCTATGTCATGATTTATGGCACTCTATGGTATGACTCCTGTGAAGGAGTTGAAGTTGGTCTACATCTCTCATGAAATATGTTTCCCTGAATTGAACATAAAAAATCAAAGGATGGTAAGATTGATTATCAAAAGCACGGAACAGTCAGAATACTATATTTCTATTTAAACAGCCCAAGATTCCATTGGGTATTTTTTTCTTTTGTTTTGTAGCCTCATCACACTCTGGGCTCTTCCTGGCTTCAGGCCACTAAAATCCCCAAGTCTTTTTTTCCTACGTGCTATTTACCAAGCTCTCCCCATATCCTTAACTTTGGTTCCAACGATAAAACACTCAAACTTGTCATATTTAAATTTCATTTTAATAGAGATGGCCACTTATGCATTTATTTATGAATTTATCCTGCCTTATTCCAAAAGATACTAGCTGATACATCGTCCCTGAGCCAATGCCAGTTTGCAACCTGCTTTGTCATCTGATTGTTCACACTCCCTCCCAGCTTCTTGTTATTCAGACGTTGATAACCACGTCCACTCAGCCCATATTCAGGTTACTTAAAAAGGACCATGCTAGGAAAACATCCCTGTTTAATACAGGCATTCAAGAAAATTTGCCAGATTTGACAAAAACAGATCAGCATTCTTAGGGGAGAGTGGTTATGCTGCTAAATTATCTCATCATCCATCCAGTTTCTCCATCTTTTCCACAAGGATGCCATGAAAGTCTTTGAAAAATGCCTTGCAGAAATACAGAAACTCTATGTCCACAGAATTCCTTTGATCTACTCATCTAATAAACATATCACAAAAGAAACCAAAGCCTGCCTGTCAGGCTGCCTTTTCTTAGTAAATTCATGCTGTTTTCTTTAAGGCTCATCTCTTCCCTCTGTGCAAATTCACGCACCACACCCCTATGATATTCTTAATGCAGAACTAATTTTGAAATCCCTGTTCACATTGCCATCACCTACCTTCTCCCTCTTTCTGAAAACCAAGACATTTGCCCTTTTCCTGTCTTCAGGAAGCACTTTTATTTCCCATAGACTGCAGATGGTATCTTAAGGACCTGTTTTGAAAACTGTTTTCATAGTTTCAGTTATGGTTTGCACAAACCTGAAGACTTGCATTCTTTTTATTCTTTGCATCCTTGGAGGGGGAGTGGTGGTGGGAAGGGGAGAGAAGTTTCCCTAAAGAATGGGGGTGCTGTGCTTAGAAGGAGGGAGGGATACTGGGCAAACGAGAGATTCTACTGTAGCACCCAACCTTCAATTTCAAATACCCTTCAGTAAGTCTCAGTTCTCTCGAGTTAGTCTTTCCTGCATTAGTGTTACAGGTCTGTGCTGTTCTTGTGGTCTGAGTCTTTGATTGCTATCTCCTTCCTCCCAGGTTTTTAATGTGTCTCTTCCGATCTGAGCTCCTCCAAGAGTCTCAGCCCCTCACGCCAGCACATTTAGTCTCTCGGATTACTTCCTCCACTCTTATTAATAAGGGGCTCCAGTACCTTCATATAGACAACAGCCCCATATGCTTATTTGTAACTGACATTTCCTGGAGGGAGATGTATTTATTCGCTTTTATTGCTGTTAGTAGGCCCTGATCCCATTTGCACAGTTTATATTACTGATGTGATTGAAAATTAGCCAAAGACCACAAAACCTGAAGCCGTCGAGGGCTTCCAAGGTCAAAAGGCTAGGAAGTAAAGTATTCCATTCTCAGGATGAAAACTGAATCCTCACATTAACCTTCCTAATTGTTTGCTTACCTTGTTTTTATACTTTCTAAGCGAACAGGAACAAAGCCACTTGCTGCTGTTCTCATTAACACTAATGATCAATAAGTAGAAAAATATTTTTGCTGATTCTTTTATTTTGCTCAATATTATGCATGCTTAATTTAGAGCTTATTAGGCCATTGCCAGTTTTGCTCATTATCTCCTCTGCAAGATGAATGTGTTTCTTAAGCCAGTAGTTAACATGAAGCAACAACGACTGACTCCATCTTTGTAATTAAGCAACGCTTTCTGTTATATTTACTGCTGGGGGTGGGGAGGGAAAAAGAAAGTATTAGTATTTAATACTAACTTATTTTACATACTCCCAAGAGAAAGAGGTACTTATAACAATTTCAGTGCTTAATGTTAACGACCAGAGCTGACTTGGTGTCCAAAGGGAGTGTTTGCCTTACATCCTCCCCTAAGTTCTTTTGAGGTTCTGTCCCCCCATTAAAATCAGGCTTTGAAATGAAATCTCATGGATGAACCTTGGAAACACTATGCTAACTGAAGGAAGCCAGCCACAAAGGGCTGTATACTGTATGCTTCCATTTAAATGAAATGGCCAGAATAGGCAAATCCATAGACAGAAAGCACATTAGTGGCTGCCAGAAGCTGGCGGGGAAGGGGGGCATGGAGAAATTCAGGGGTAATGGCTAAGAGGTATGGGGTTTCCTTTTCGAGTAATGAAAATGTTCTGAAATTGATATTGGTAACAATTGCACAGCTCTGTCAATAAACTAAAACCCACTGAATTGTACACTATCAGGGAGTGAATTGTGTGGCATGTGGATTATATGCCCATAAAGCTGGGGTTGTTTTGTTTTGTTTTGTTTTGTTTTGTTTTGTTTTGTTTTAAATTACACCTTACTCCTCCTGTTACCATTATACACCACTCCTCTTTGGAGCCCTTAGCAACTGGATCATGGTCACCTTTTCCATCTGGTCCTGCTCCCATCCCAAATGACTTTAACATCCACATAGGTGACCCGCTACTTAACACCCAAGTGTGTCCCTTCCTTGGTCTTCTCTGCTCCGGGGACCGTTGCTTCCATTCCGCTCAGCCACCCACTCTGCCCTTATTTGTTGCACACTCTACCCAACCTCCCTACCTCCTCCACCTCTGAGATAATGCATTCACGTGTCTCTCTCGGAACACAATTTCCAGTACTTCCAGCTGTCTCACTCAGCTGCACTAACTATAACCTGGCCTTCATAGGGGTAGGGTCTTCCTCTTCCTCAGCCCCATTACTTTCTCTCTTTCTGATCTTCTCGATCTCCTCAACCTCCTGCCCTCCCATCCTGGAACTCCCCACTTCCAGCGTCACTGCCTTCCTGCTCTGCTTTGAATGCCAAGCCTCGTCACTTCAGGCTCTTGTCCTTCTATCTCAGTCATCTGCCAAATCTCAACCTTCCATCAGTGTAACTAATTACAGAATGACCCAGTCCTAGATCTTGTCTCCACTGCTTATTCAGTGCCCTCAGTTATCCTTTCCTCTTGTTCCAGAAGTTTCTCTCCAGTTCTCCAAGGTCCAGTAGAAAACTGATTCGCACCTCGCAACCCATCTCCACGTCCCTCTTCACACCCAGTAGATAATCTTACCTCCTCCTCTATGTCAGAGAGGAAGCAGCTCCTTCCGCACCACCAAACTATGTGTTTATCAATATCTTTTCTTCCTCATCCACCGTTCACTGTTCAAATCTTCACCCTCTCCCTCTCTGCCGACTCCTACTCACCAGCATGTCCTCCTCCTGAAGCAACAGCACCATGAACTTGATGCCCTACCCTGTCTCAGCTACCTCTCTTTTTTCCCCCCTGTTTAAATACAAACCTCCTAAAAAAGCTGTCTCCATTTCTCCCTTTCCACTTTTTCCTCCATATGCTGCAATGAGTATTGCTACACATCACTTCACTCAAATAGCTTTTTTGTCTACACATCACTTCACTCAAATGGCTTTTTTGACTCCAGTGAGCTCTTTCTGTTCCTACTTGAATTCTCAGCAATATTTGGCACATTTGACAACTTTCTCCTTCTTATGAGGATCTCTTCCTTTAGCTTCATGATGCTACATACTTCCGGATCTCCTCCCATGCTTTTGACCACTCCTTCTCAGTCTTCTTTTGAGGCTTTGCCTTGCCTGCCCCCTAAGACTCAGTATCCCTGAGTTGTGTCCTGGGTATTTGTATAAGTGAGCTGTTAAATGTGTAACAAATTAACACAAACTAAGCAGTTTAAACCAGCTTCTATGGGTCAGGAGTTCGGGCACAAGTTTGCTGGGTCCTCTACCTAGGTCTCACGAGGCTAAAGTCAAGGTGTTGGCCAGGGACTCATTCTCATCTGCAGCTTGGGGGCCTCTTCCAAGCTCATTCAGGGTGCTAGTAGAATTCAGGCCCCTCAGATATCTGATTTTGGAGCTTAAAAAAATGGGTTCATTTCACCATCTGTCTGCCTTTTTCCTGAGTTTCCTCTCAGAAAATCATCCCCCATTGTCATTCTTGACTTTATGCTCACTCACTTGGCCCCCACATCATAGCAACTTATACCAATCAGTCCTACCTCCTAAACTTTCTCTAATCTACCTCCTTCTTTATTCTCTAATCTACCTCTCTTTATTCCTTGTTCAGGGTACCGTCACCTCTCATGTGAATTATCCAACAGCTTCCCAACTGGTCTCTTAGCCACCAGTCTTAACCTCTGCTATGGACATTGTGGACCTGCTTGCTCAATATCCATTCCAACCTCCCTGCCGTGCTCTTTCCAGAAAATGAAAAACAACCTTCTTTAAACAGGCTTCTGGTTGTGACATAGACTGTAATGATCAAGTGCACTCATGTAACATTTGGAAGATGCAAGTGATATATCATGAAGAGGGGGCCTTGCCTCTGCTATTCCAGCTGGCCAGCATGGTTATGGAAGCGTCTGGCTTTCAGTGGCAGCTGGAGAAGGAGCCCAGTGTCCAGTCCCTATCCATATAACTGGGGAAAAAAAGGCAGTACCCAAGCATCCATTTTGCTGGCAACAGCTTCCTGACTTCTTAAACACAGCACAGAAGGTATAGTCCTGAAGCCAGCAGTTAGGGAGACAGCTTCTTAACATTCCAGCTCACTGATCACGGCAGACACAGAGGCTCCCCGGCAGTCAAGGTCTGTAGTATTATTCTGGAAGGTTTTTCTGGAAACTCAGCCTAGATTGTGCTCTTCCAATCATTTTTAGACTGCTTCCATCAGTATCAGTTAGAACATGGTTCATTCTATCTACAACTAAACTCTGGCTACAATATATCCTGTAATTAACCACAGTTCATTCAGACTGATCTTTCTGAAACTCTAAAACTCATATCCTGTAATGGCAGTGCCCTTGCTTAAAAATCTTTCAATGTCTCCCAATATCCTTATAGAAAGCCTGTATCTTTTTAATCTGGCTTGAAAGGTCCCACCTGATCTGATTCTCCTATCCTCGCAGACTCATCCCTACCTAGGTACCCTCTGGCCATATGGACCTTCTGTTCTGGTCCCTAGGATACTCATGCACTCATCGCTTCACCTTTGCCCATGCTATTCTCTCTTTACGGAACACTCTTGCCCTGTCTTCTCTTGCTTAATGCCCCCCTCCCCCCATCTTTTTTAAAAATCTTGGCCAAAGGCTGTATCTTCCAAACAATCTTCCCTGACTCCACCACATATCACTAGTACCAAAACTCTAGGTTAGGCCCTCACTTATATGCTCCCACAGCATCCTGCCCTCCCCCCTTTGAAACACTCACTCCACTGTATTGGGATTGCCAATTGTAAACTCTACTCCCCCTGCCAACCCCACCTTTACAACCTATGAACCTGGTGCGAGGTTCCATCTAAGTTGTTCTCTATTTTATCCCCAGTACTGAATGCCTGGTCCAGACTTAGGTGTACAAATTCACGAAGTAATAAAGAAATGGAAGCATTTTAAGCAGGGGGTCTAATCTCAGATTTAAGTTTTAGAAAAAACACTCAAGTGGCCATGCGCATGCAGAAGAAACCGTAATGGGATCGGTTGGAAGGAAAGGGTGAGAGAGAAGTTCCAGTTTCTTGGTCTGACCTAGTGCAATATTAGTGGGGACAGAAAGAAAGAAGATACTTTGCATGCTATGGCAGGAAGAGGGGGCACAGAAAACTGGCAACATTCGAGAAGTAATAAGACAGGGGCTTAGTAAACCTTTTGCCATTCCAATTCATTTTCTTTCCTTTTTTTAAATTTGAAGTAGAGTCATCCAATTCAATTTAATTAACATTTTTGAGTGTCTATTTTATGCAAGGCATTGCATTAGGTTATGCGAGACAGAGATTGATAAGATACTGTCCCAATCTTGGATATTCCAAGGGTTTTAGTTGGCTACTGGAGACACAAATACTTTTTTTATTTTTTAATATTCATTTATTTTTGAAAGAGACAGAAAGAGACAGAGCGCAAGCAGGGAAGGGGCAGAGAGAGAGGGAGACACAAAATCTGAAGCAGGCTCCGAGCTCTCAGCACAGAGCCCAAGTCGGGGCTGCACCTCACAAACCACAAGATCATGACCTGAACTGAAGTCAGACGCTTAACCAACTGAGCCACCCAGGCGCCCCATGATACCTCTAGCTTTGATCTTTTTTCTCAAGATTGCTTTGGCTCTTCAAGGATTTTTGTGGTTCCATACAAATTTTAGAACTGTTTGTTATATTTCTGTGAAAAATGCTAATGGTATTTTGATAGGGATTGCATCTAGATTGGTTTTGGTAGTATGAACATTTTAATAATATTCTTCCAATCCATGAGCATGGCATACCTTTCCTGTTGGACCGTATTAAGCCAATTCTTTTTTTATGTTATTAAAAAATTTTTTAATGTTTATTTATTTTTGAGAGAGAGACAGAGAGCAAGACAGAGCATGAGCAGGGGGTGGGGGGGGGGCGGTGGAGACAGAGAAGGGGGAGACACAGAATCTGAAGCAGGCTCCAGGCTCCAAGTTGTCAGCACAGAGGCCAGCGTGGTGCTTGAACTCACGAACTGTGAGATCATGACCTGAGCCGAAGTCAGATGCTTAACCAACCGAGCCACTTAGGTGCCCTGAGACACAAATACTTTAATAGGAGTCAGAGAGATCACAGGAGGAGGCACTGAAGAGTTTACATTTTGAGGGGCTGTGTATGTGTAGTTTTTCAGTTTATTTGTTTGTTTTTGCCTACAGATAAGGGCTAGTGGTTTCTGGGCAACTGTATACTGTTGTGGAAAAAACCTTGCCTGGAGACAAAACATAGGGTCTTAGCTCCTCATCTGTCGCTAACCAGGTAGGATGATCTTGAACCATTTGTTTAACTTCTCTGGGCCTTAATTTCCTTATTTATAAAATGCAGTTCTTGAGTGAAATGACCTTTAAAATTCTATTATTTCATATATGTGTTATATTTTATATACATGCAGCATTTCTAAAAAATTTTCAAATCATTCAATTAAAATGTTCATGTACTCTAAATAGTGCTTTTGGATAAATGTTTTAACTGTGTCCTAGAATATTTAGAAGACAAAGACATAATCTGGTTACAAACTATAAACTTTGGTTTCTTGATTCTAAGAGACTGATGATAAAATTATCTACTTTGGACAATTAGGGACAGTTTACTGGAATGTGCCCCCAACCCCCAACTCCTTGGCTCTTTCAGTTCCTATGATTTTTTTTTTTTTTTAATTTTGCCTTATCTATCGCCTGGCACAAATGCTAGGCTCTGCCAGAGAAAATAAAAAAAATAAAAATCCTCCAATCAGTCTTTTTGCCCCTTTGATACATGAGTAGTTTTAAATTCTTTAAATTTCAATGAAAAGGAGATACGTGAAGGAGCACAAAAAGCAGGTTTAGAATTAAGAAAAAGAGCAGATCCGCTGGCAAATTCACCTGCTCTCCCAGTCACTATGTTTCTTTCTCTTTGCAACCGAGTAACAGCGTAACAGTTCGCAATGGCCAGTACTGCTAGCAGCTGTAGCAGATGAACCCAGAAAAATCAGTGGCTTCATACAAAGTTGTTTCTGATTTACTTAAAGCGCAACTGGTGGTAAGTATGATGGTGGCGGTGGTGGTCTGCGTGTCTGACAGAGACTCAGCCATCTTAAAAGACTAACTTCCAAAGTCACCCTGGGTGTCAACACGCAGGGGACAAAAGCAGGGCTGAGGAGGGAGGGAGGGAGAAGGGGCTTTCCTGTGGAAGGTTTTTCTGGGCCCTGCCTGATATCACTTCCGTCTCCATTTCATCAGCCCAGTCTCAGCCCCATGGGATACCTAACTGCAGGGTTGGCTGAGGAATGGGGTCTAGCTGTGTGGCAAGGAAGAGAAGGGGCATATTCTGATTAGTATAGTGGGTTTCTGCCATATCCAGAGATATTGATTCTGTCTAGTCATTCCCTCTCAACTCTCTTTCCTACCTCATGCCTGTAATTGTTGACAAAATATTTCAGAGGGGCTTCCTACTTGGTGAGAGTAGTTGGAAAATATTTTTAGAGTAGTGATAGTCATTAAGTAAGCATCTGATTTTTTTATGGTGCAACATTCAAGTTTCTCCAAGTGCTCTAATTTCTAACTTAGACTAATATAGTACATTAGTTTGTACAGGGCATACAAACTGGTATGTGCATATAGAGTTAGCTTCAGATTCACGTAACTGGGAATATTACCCTCCTAATGTTATCAAACTTAATGAAGTCAGCAATAAAAAATATTCAGATCTTGGGGCGCCTGGGTGGCTCAGTTGGTTACGCGTCCAACTTTGGCTCAGGTCATGATCTCACGGCTTGTGAGTTCGAGCCCCGCATCGGGCTCTGTGCGGACAGCTCAGAGCCTGGAGCCTCTTCAGATTCTGTGTCTTTCTCTCTCTCTCTGCTCCTCCTCCACTCACACTCTGTCTCTCTCTGTCTCTCAAAAATAAATAAACATTAAAAAAAAATTTTTTTTTTAAAATTCAGATCTCAAGTTTCTTCAGATCTTCAGTCTGGGAAAATTATATCACAATTGCTGGCTTGAGAACTTGCCAGTTAGGTATCACAGGGTGGTTTTTTGTTTTTTTTTGGGGGGGGGGGTTGGCTGCTGTGTTTTATTTCTGGTGTAGAGCAGTGGTTCTCAAAGTGTGATCCCCGAATCGCTGGCATCAGCAGCAACTGAAAACTTGTTAGAAATACAATTCTCAGGTCTCACCTCAGACCCAGTGAATCAGAAACTCTGGGGATGGGACCCAAAAATCTGTATGTTTTCACAAATCCTATAGAGAATAACCTAGTATTCTCTAGTCTAGTTTAGTTAGCTTAATAACTAGTCTAGTTTAGTTAGATTATGGCTGAAACAGTTCATTCCAAGGACCAGGTCAAAAGAATATTATTTGAAATCATTTTGTTGAAAACATACCGACTTTCTTATGTTGCTGTCAATTAAGAGTGCTGTAGAAAACTCACAGAATGAAAAGCTCACAAAGAGAGCCCTGGTAGGTCATTAGGACAAATAGTTTCCAAAGGTGGCACCCATGGAAATCGAAGTTTCTATGAAGCATCTCTAGGGGCTTCCCCAAAAGAGAATGTATTCTTATGTTTGGTTGGTGACTGCTCCTCTGACTACCCAGAATTTGTCTCCAAAAGACAGGAAATTCTGTGTCAGGAGAAATGGTTTTGGAGCTTTAAGACACAGTCAACATCTTATTCATCTTTGCAACTCCATTATCTTTCACAGTGGCTGCCATACAGTAGATATGTAATAAACGCTTATGTTAAATGAATGAACGGATGGAATGAATAGTCATCCCATAGATTCAGGTTCTAAATACTCTCCACTAATATTCCGGGGCCCCTTTGAAAAAACATCCGATTTCAATAGTTTATTCTAGTTACTGACTGCCTTATGTATGTGGCCAGTCTTTCCAGCAGTTAAGAATTGTACCTGTCATCAAATATTAAGAAGGCCTCCAACTTCTCTAAGAGAGAGAGAAAACCTTGTATAAAGATAGTACGTGTCCCGTTTCTTGAAATGTCCACAAAAGAGCTCGGTTACTACATGCTAACCTTTTCTGTGACTAACTCGGGGCCTCAGTCTCAGCACTGTTGACATTTTAGGCTGGATCATTCTCTGTAGGGGACCGGCCTGTGCGTTGCAGCAGCAGCACCCCCATCCCCCACCTGCCCCATACCTGGGCACCAATGTGACAACTGAAAGTATCTCCAGACACTGCCATGTGTCCTCTAGGGGCGGGGGTATAAAATTGCCCAGGTTGAGAATCACTGCTCTAGCCTAAGAGTAAAAGAAGAATCATTTTCTTGCATTTTATTCAAAGCTCTGGAAACAGGCTTCAAGAAAAAGTAGATGTCCCGTATTTCTCTTTAGCTCATTGTTGAGGGCTTTGGCAGTGACAGCTCTATCTATTTGAAATGATTGGTTCACAAATCCTCATTATTTTAGGCCAGTTTTCTCCTTGGAACAAGTTTATCTTTGGAGATGCAAATTCACAAACTCTAAGCATCTTTTTTATACTTAGTGTGATCTACACTGATTCAGCACTGAACTGCATTACAAGGCATTTTTATTTAATCATTTCTAAATAACATAGACAGGCTAAAGGAATGTTGTACAAGTCTATAAAATAGTGTTAGCACTAACAGAAGAGGCTTTATCTATTTCATTACAATATTGTAAAAAGTGATCTAAGTAAAACCTGTACTAAAATATAATGTAATAATAACCTTTAATACCTCCTACCTCAAGATTCTGTCCCTGGAAAGAAAGTCATCATTGCCTCTGCAATTTGCTTCCTGGTGTCTCAAGAATACACTAATCGGGGTCCCTGCGTGCCTCAGTCGGTGCTAATCAAGAATAAGCACCTTGATTTCAACTCCTGATTTTAGCTCAGGTCACGATCTCACGGTCCGTGGCTTTGAGCCCCAGGTTAGGCTTCGCACTAGCAGCAGAGAGCCTGCTTGGCATTCTCTGTCTCCCCCGCTTTCTGCCCCTCTCCTGCACAAGCTCTCTTTCTCTCTCAAAATAAATAAATATCTACAATTTTTTTAATGTTTATTTTTGACAGAGAGAGAGAGAGAGAGCGAGTGAGCATGAACAGGGGAGGGGCAGAGAAAGAGGGAGACACAGAATCAGAAGCAGGCTCCAGGCTCCGAGCTGTCAGCACAGAGCCCGATGCGGGGCTCGAACTCACGAACTGCGAGATCATGACCAGAGCCGAAGTCAGACCCTTAACCGACTGAGCCACCCAGGCGCCCCAATAAATAAATATATTTTTGAAGAGACTACACTAATAATCCTATTTTTTCGTTTATGTTAGATGTTATCTATTTTCTTACGGCTAGTGCATGAGGGTTTACCATTATTTCAAATCCCCTCACTTGTGATCCTCCAAATTCTCAATATATTACAATTTTTACCTAAATCATCAATGTTTCACGATGAGCCAACAGCGTCCCCAGACATCCTTGTTGACATCCTCACACTAATGTTCCCTCTCTTATTGTCCGTGTGGGTATATACTTCAAACATTCCTCTTTTTTTTTTTTTTTTTTTTCATTTAAGGGCATTTTGAGAAGGAGAGAAAAAAAAGCACATAGCCATCACACATTTAACAGGAAACTAAAGTTATTTTTGATAACTTTTAAAAGATTACATTAAAAATCTCAAAATTTTCTTGTTAGAAAACAAAATCCCTACTTCACCCTCACCTCACGCATTAAGCATAAATGAAAGCTAGGCACTTTGTTTTCTTTTTTAAGAAACAAGTGATGCTAACTAGATTGTGGTGATCATTTCACAAATCTACATAAATATCAAATCATTACGTTGTATCCCTGAAGCTAATATAATGCTGTGGGTCAATTATATTTCAATAAAAAATAAATAAAAGGCAGTTTACCAGAAATACTTCATTTGCTCCCCTTCTGTATACTGGCAACACGGTTATCTTTCCTACTTAAGGACAGATCTGTTCTTCTCTCTTCTGACCTTGTTCAATTTTCCTTTATCTGCCTGGGCCACTGAAACCTGGGAAGCATCAGACAGCCTCGCACCATGAAAGTGCATGCTCTTGTTCCATGAGAAATGAGTTTGTAATAAATGTCTCCTGTACCAAGAAAAAAAGGTATAAAACCTGATTTTTACTTTTTCATAAAAAATAATTTTTGTTTCATCCTTAACAACCAAGAAATCAGGACCACCCAGATAACAAAAGCAGAGGATTAAAAAAGATACCCTATTAACATGACAGATGAAGAAGATACTAGGTGAGAATCCGTATAGAAGAAAGCCCACAATTTGGAACATGTGGGAATCAAAGTCAAGCAGTTAATTACTAACAAAGACAGTAACAGTGCTTCTTTTGTCTTCCACAGTGAATGCACAATTAGCACTTAATACTAAGGCTGGGGAAAAACCATCTATAATCTACTGAAAAAGACCATGTGCTTCTATAAATTTTGTTCTTATACACTTGCCAAAAAAAGAGGACATATTAACAAAATAATGGGCCCTGCATTGTTAATTGCTAGGTTGTTTGCAGTTGTGCTGTTGCTATTAGAATTTAATAAGCTATTCCTTCTCCTAAATTAATAAGCAGCCAAGATTATGTAATAGCTGCTTTCAGCTGCTAATTATTTTTCCCATAATTCCTTTCCCCCACTACCCTCCCACCCCCACCTTTTCTTGGCTAGGAGCACCAGAGACTGCCAATATGTCATCAGCAAGACTCCTGTCTTCATTTTCAGAACCACAGACCTACATTAGGAACATAACCAATGACTTTAAACTTAGAGGTGGTTATCTTAGGAACCTCGTTTGTACAGAAAAAGAGAAAAACAGCATTTGGATCTAGAGGACAAGTTTTCATTGCATAGTATTAGATCTATCTTTGAACTGACTAATGGCATCTGTTTTGTGTAGTAAGGGAGAAATGGGGCATTAACATGTGACTTTGGAGAATGACTACTCAGGAAGCAGAGAGAAATTTGGGCAGGGGGCCTAAAGACCACAGAAAGCCAGCTCTGTGCCTTCTGTCGATCACTTGTTTAATATCCCAGCATACATTATCATATATATTTGTAGGAAATTTTCCTAGCAGTATAGTTGTGCTCAAAAGGGAAGGTATTATACATTTTTATTTTGTCAAATAAGGGCATTAAAAATGCCCTCAAATCCCTACTACATACTATCATAGTTTTATAGACCTTTTACCACACAAAAAAGAACACAATCCCTAATAAAGGATTCCTTTAAATTGATTAAATTTAGCTTCGTGGAAAACGTAGCATTTCTTTTTCACTTTGGGCCATTAAAAAATTCTGGCGACTGTGTTTGGGAACCTCTGCAAAAAGGGCATAGCTCAACAAAAGCAATTTTCTAGCTTCCTTTGTAAGAACCTAGGTGACTGGGGTAATGAATAGCATTCAACATGAGAAACCCGTGGCTGTTCAAGCAAGGTCACTTAATCCCGTGGGGCTCCCCTTTCCTCATCTGTAAAAGATGAGTCGGACTAGATGATTCATCCATTCTTCTCATTCAAAAAAATACGGACATCCATTATGTGCCAGGCACAAAACTCAGCACTTTGGTTCTTAACAAATCTATCATTTTATAGTCCTCATCGGTCAACTCCCATTTATTAGATGTGTTATCTATCAGGCAGTGAACTAGGTTGGGACGCAAAATGAATAAAATTCAAAACGTGCTGAATAGAGGCAAATGGATACGTGGGGATGCAAAATGAGTAAAACTCAAGATGTGCTAAACAGAGGCTAATGAACGTGTGGGTGAAAGAGGGATTCGTTCTTACAGGGTTTGAGGGTGAGGCTTCATAGATGTAACATTTGAGAGGAAGTGCATGCCAGGCAGAGCAAGTCTTCGGCAAGGCTTAACTGGAACACAGGCGGCTTTGGGGGCGGGGGGCGCGAGTCCGTGTGAAGGAAGTGGGATCTCAAAGACGAGATGCGGTCGGGGCTTTTCGGCAGAGAACGGACAGTAATTCATCAGGTCCGCAGCACTGAGGACTGGCGAGACAAGCCCAGGGAAAAGACACTCGCACGGCTTGGGGCAAAAGGTGTCTAGGGCTGTAGCAGTGCAATGGGAAGGACGTGCAGGATTCCAGGCAGTTTGGAGGCAGAATGATTGCAAAAGGCCCTCTGAACGCGTGCACGAGCTCCTCGACAGAGCTGACTTGTTTTCCCCAGAGGTGCAGCACTCCCTCACTCTCCTCACCATCACCACCGGCAGTGACGCCTCCCCGCCCCGCCCTCTTTGGGCACGGAGAGTTATCGGAGCTCGAACTTGGCTCTTGGCGATCCTGACCTTCCCTGCCCCGCACAGCGGGGTCGACAAAGGGCACCTCGGAACCCTGCGCTCCCACCACTGGATAGGTGAGGTAGCCGCCCGCCCGAGTTCCGAAGGTACGCGCAGGAGCGCGCAGGCGCGCAGGCCTCGGCAAAAGCCGCTTCCGGGTCACGTGGCCTAACTTCCGGCCGGGACCACGCCTCTCGGTAGAGACGCGGCCAATCGGCCTCCTTGGAGTGCGGTCACCTGCGCTGCCTCCGGTGCCGTTGGCAACGGTCGAGCTGCTTCCCGCGCGTCGCCCAGCCCGCCCCTCCGCTCGCCGCAACCCCGGCTCCTCCCTCGTCCGGCCCACAGGGCGGGGTCTGTCGGCTCGCCCTCCCCTCGCCGCCTAAGCCTTCCCTCTGCCAACTGGGTCTCCTCCCCGCGGCAACACGGCTTCTCTTCCTCAGCTCGGCGACAGGGGCTTCCCCTCAGCCGCCGCCGCCGCCGCCCCCGTCGCAGCCGCCGCCGGCCGAGCCACGCCGTGCCCGCGGCCCGCGGCCGCCGTAAGTCCCGGGGAGCGAGCGGGGGCGTCGGGGACGGGGAGGCGAGAGGGAGGATTGGGCGCGCCCTCCGCCGCCCCGCGCGCGCCCCGACGACCCCACCCCGTGTCTGGCCGCTGGCCCCCCAGTGGGGCGCCGCGGCCGGCAACTCACTTCTCTCCGCGTCCGCGCCCCTCTCCACTCCTCACCGCGCCCCGAGGATGCGGAGCCCCCGCGGCACCTGTGGTTCGGGAATCACCTCAAGTTTTGCGGGGCATTTTCGGGAGGGGCTCGCGGCCCGGGGCGGCCGAGGACCCTTGGCGCCCCCTGCGCGGCGGCGAATGCCATTGTCTGCCCCGCTCCTAGCCCGTCACCTCGCTCGGGCTCGGTCAGTGATGGAGTGCGGCCCCGTGGGGCGGCGGGGAGGCGTCGGAGACGGCCGGACGGAGGAACGCTGGCCCTGAGCCCGCTCCGCGGCCGAGCCTATTGTTTTTAATACCAATCTCGAGGAACTGGGGTGGCCTGTGATTTGCGGCAAAATCAAAGCATTAGTTTTTAACTCGAGGGAAGGAATACTTGTGCTTCGCAACCGGGTATCGTCCCATGTTAGCACATAATTATTTTAAAGAGTGAATTATTTATTCGCCCTATGAAGTGGTAGGGAGGGGATACAGACAGCCTTGAGCTCGTACTCTTTTTCCAAAGCAACCCCCACCCTTCCAGGTCATCAGGGTCCGGGAATAGGGGTCTGTTGTTCTCAAAGTTCTGGTAACGGGTCTGCGTTAAACCCGTTGTCCAGTTGATGCTTTACTTGCTGTCCCCCTTCGAATGCCGCTATCTTAACAGGACTCGTATGGGGGGCACTTTGATAACAAGAACGTCGTTCGTTTATTTTGTGCCAGGGAAGATTTGAAGTGAGGTGTAATAAGCCGATTTTATTTAACTTAAATATAGAGTATTAAAGTTAAATTGCCACCTCATAAATTGCTAAATATCTTTCTTGTTGATGCCCGTTTGGATTAGTACGAAAAACGTCACTAATTTCTTAGGGAAATTTAGAGCCCGGTTTATTCTAAATTGGTTGTGTAAATTTCCCCACCCCATATTCAAATTTAAGATGGTGTGGTGCATATTAAGAATCAGGCTGGAATCTTGTAGTAACGCTGTTAAAGGAACTTAAAATAGTTCACAAGGGGGAAAAAAAACCGTGTCTGAATTCTACCTTTAAATTACTTTTGTAGAAACAATGCCTACCTGTTTGCAGTTGAGAAGACCAGTTGAATTACAAAAAGCTTTCCTTGAAAATTAAACATCTGAACAAATCAACAGATTCGAGATTCCAAATACACATATACAAAATAGTTTAAGTAAAATACACCAGAATTCAGCATCCACTCCATCTGTAGATGCCTTTTTTAATTGTTTCAAATGAAGTATTTCGTGTAATGTCTCTGCATGTGTGTACCTCTTATTTTGGCTTTTAGAGGTTTATATTCTCTGTCATATTATTACAGTAGCCCACTTTATTGTGTGCATATTTATGCTGGAATTTTTAAAAAGTGAAGATGAGAAGAGATACTTAAACATCAGGCTTTTATTAGGAAAAATGTGCCTTTGTGGGGTTTTCTCTGGGTTAATATTTGAGATCTTTTGTTTTGCTTAAGATATATAAGCATAAACTGAAGAGGGCATCCTAAGTGATAGCAGTCTGTCTACAAGTAATTCAGCCTGGAACTGGAACAGCCTCACGGTGAAAAACAGGACTAGATCTGCTGTTTCTTTCAAATGTGTCTGAACCAGTTGGTGTCAACAGTTCTCTTTTGAAGCATACAGAGAATGTGAAATGTATAGCCCTGGCAGACAGTAGTTTCTGAAATTGTAAGAATTATCTTTCTTTTTCCTCAAAATTTTCACTCTGGCTTTTTACCTGTTCCCCCCCCCCCCCCCCCCCCCACTGTTCTCTAAACTTAGGTGGAAAGGGATGGGGTGGGAAGATTTACATCTGGTCAGAAGATCTTTCTACAAGAATTTCTTTCTACAAGAATTTCTACAGAATTTCTACTGGCGTAGAAATACTGATGGTTGCTAATCATTTGTCAGTCAAAGGCCCTGCCCCCAAAGCTTCTCTGTGAAACATGTCCTCTTAATCTCTACTGAATCAAAGTGTTGCATGTAATCTTGGTTCTATTTATCTTAACAGATGCAGTTTATGTTGCTTTTTAGTCGTCAGGGAAAGCTTCGACTGCAGAAATGGTATGTCCCACTGTCAGACAAAGAAAAGAAAAAGATCACAAGAGAACTTGTTCAAACCGTTTTAGCACGGAAACCGAAAATGTGCAGCTTTCTTGAGTGGCGAGATCTGAAGATTGTTTACAAAAGGTATAATTTTTATTTCTCAGAAAGATGAAATAGTAGAATCAAATATTTGGTCACTTGTAATGTGGTAATGGCAAACTTTTAAGAAATGACATTTATAAATAATGAATAATGATTTAGATGAAAAAGGTTTAAGTCAAAGCTTTGTATTTTTAAAATAACTGCTATTTTGCTTGATTACCCAGGCAAAAAGATAAAATCAGGAAAGTCGATTGAAAACTAATTATGTAAATAAAGGCATAAATGATTATTACTATTTAATCTTTTTAGAAAAATGCAACGAATTTATGTCTTTGCAGGTGAATATGGGGCCGTATTTTAAATGGTGTAATTCTCTGAATTTAAACAAGCCTTTTCCCTCCACCCCCTTCTTGAAAATCTATACAGTAATGACTGATACTTGACATGCCTTTTTTCAGACTTTTACAATCTTATGAACACAACACCTTGGATGCATAGACCATTTCAGTCATATAGATGTTTTGAAACTATGTATATACAATATCTCTTTACTAGTGTTAACTGATTTGAAGTATACTTGTGGTGGAGGTGTAATTAGATCTGATAATTTTGGGAAGAATAGATTTTTAAATTTTTGGTGTTGCAAAATGTCGCACACATTTGCTTGAACGCTAAGCTTTTATTTTTTATTTTTTTTAAGTTTATTTTTTAGAGAGAGAGCGAGCGAGCGTGAGCAGGGGAGGGGCAGAGAGAGGCGGGGGACAGAGGATCCAAAACAGGATCTGCAGTGACAGCAGAGAGCCCGATGCAAGGCTCAAACTCACAAACCTCGAGATCATGACCTGAGCCGAAGTCGGATGCTTAACCGACTGAGCCACCTGAGGGCCCCTGAACACTAAGCTTTTAAAAAAATGTACGTCTTGGGGCGCCTGGGTGGCTCAGTCGGTTAAGCATCCGACTTCGGCTCAGGTCATGATCTCACAGTTCGTGAGTTCGAGCCCCACATTGGGCTCTGTGCTGACAGCTCAGAGCCTGGAGCCTGCTTCGGATTCTGTGTCTCCCTCTCTCTCTGCTCCTCCCGCTCTCATGCTCTGTCTCTGTCCTTCAAAAATAAAATTTAAAAAAAACCATAAAAAAATGTACGTCTTTATTAATATCTGAAAGTCTTTCAATACCTTAAAATACATTTCTCAAGATTGGGCTAATCAGGTTAAAAGAAATATAATTACTTTGCTCTCCATTTCCCTTCCCTTACAAATAATTTACTGGATTTAAGATGAGTGTTTCTGCATGTCAGAAATTGTCTTCTGTAGGGAAGTGCAGGGAACTAACAGGTATGGGCTGCAAGGAGAGTTGAAGAGAAGTCTGGGTTTTATCTCCATTTCCTTTATTCCACTCTAGGTATGGATGCGTTTTTTTTGGTGGGGGAGATGGCAGAGGAAGTAATGGAGATTATAGGACATCGAGAATATTTTAAATACCATAAACTCCTCTTTCCAGTAGAATAAATTTAGTCATCTTTGGGTGATTTTGTATCCAGTGTTTGTTTTAGTACTTGTTGAGAAAATCATAGCATTTTAGAGCTGAGAGAGGTCTTAGAATAATCTAGTCAAGTGATTGTTTTAAAAAGCTTGTTGCCCCCAAGGTTAGAACCCTAAATGAAACAAGTGGAAGTGGAGGTGCTCTCATGAAATCAGGACTGGGATCTTATACCCCTGCTCACTTGGCCTGTACCCTCTGCATAGGAGAAGTGTTTTTTTTGTTTGTTTGTTTTAAATAAAACGCTACTTTGTTTTTAATGTTTATTTTTGACACACACACACACACACACACACACACACACACACACACACAGTGTAAGCGGGGGAGGGGCAGAGAGAGGGGGGAACACAGAATCCAAAGCAGGCTCCAGGCTCTGAGCTGTCAGCACAGAGCCCAATGTGGGACTCAAATCCACAAACCATAAGATCATGACCTGAGCCGAAGTAGGATGTTTAACCAACTGAGCCACCCAGGTGCCCCTAAAATGGCTACTGTTGATTAAACTTCAATTTTAGAAAAGAAGAATTTGGGAGACCTTACTTGTTCAAGGTCACGTTCTAGTTAGTGACTGACATGGAGACTAGAACTGAAATATTAAGCCTGGAGGCACAGGTTTTAAATGGGGATGAGAAAAGAGCACATATGTATTTCTTAAAAGATCCTTATAATAGGAGAATGGGTAAGGGGAGCACCGGGACTGGCACCTGAGGGGTCTCTTAAGGAGACCGCATTATAATGAGGCCCTGAAGGAAGACTGCTGCTGTGTGCACAGCAGGTGGAGAGAGCTGTTACTATGAGGTAAGTTTTAGAAGACTTGGTGGCTGCTAAAAGGGGGGAGGGCAGTGATTCCACATTTCTGGTTCAGCTGACGGGTAAATAGGAGGTAGCAGACATGTTGACTTTGCGATGCCTGTATGACTTCCATTTGAAGATGCCTAGTTTTCTCGGGGCGGGTGTGGAAGTCAGGGGGGGAAACGAGGCATAAAGTGTTAGATCACCAGCATTCAAAGGGCAAGCAAAGGGTGTATTGTATAGGGTCAGTAACGTCAGGGAAAGGGAGAGAGTTTTGCAAATTAAGTTACCATTGCCAAAATTGCAAAAACA